>NW_012120709.1:27000079-27027295 GCF_000951035.1 Colobus angolensis palliatus | reverse complement strand
AAGCGGGCGCTGCGAGGTACCGACCTCAGGTGGGGAACCCGGTGCAGCCCGCACCCTCCACCGCCCTGCGCAAAGGGGCAGCCCGCCCCGGCCCCGAGGAGTTATTAGCCCGGCCGGCTTCAGCGAGCAAGGGGCGCCTCCTGGTGGCATTCGGGGAACAGCGCGGGGGACGAGCGTGCCCTGTTAGAAGAGACTGCGGCCTCAGTGGTGCGGAAGATGGAGAGAGGTGGAGGTTTCATGGAAAGAGACAAGACCACCTTGTTCAGGAGGCTGAAGAGCAACAGCTTGCATGGAGTAATTCCAGAGCACTGTTGTATACATACCAACATCTTGGGAGGATCTCATGTTACGCATGAAGATCCTGAGGCTAGGAGAGGTGAAGGGACCAGGCCAAGAACACACGGGGAGCAAGTGGCAGGACCCAGGAGGCAACCCCGCTTTCTGACACGCAGTTCATTTCAGTACGCCTTGTGGTTCATCCTAATACAACAGAATTGCCCTCAGGAGGAGGCTGGGTGAAGAGGGGGTCCTGGGGGAATAGGAGGAAGTGCAGGGGACATGTGACTCCCTCCAACCTGTGAGCTCCTTCTTATCTAACCCACGGGGTCTCTGTCTTGGGCAGACCACCAAACTGATCACACCAGCCCTTTCACCTTCAATGGCTTGTATCCCCACACCCAACCGTCAGCACTCCCACAATCTCATTAAGCTCTCTGTGAAGAGTTTGTTCACAGACGTCCTTGGTCAGGTCTCAGGCATGAGGCATCCTATCGGGACTATAGACTGTTCTGGATGTTGCATACCCCTGAGAGGGCTGGCTGGCTAGCCTGGGCGGATGCTGGGCCTCCTGCTTCAGGGAGGATCTGGGCCTCAGGAGTCGTACCTATCCCTCCCCCAGCTCCACACACTGGCTGGATGAATGCCATATGGAAACAGGGCTCCATTCCTCCAGCCAGACATTATTTAGCACCTACTGTTTGCCAAGACTATACCACTTACACAAGTGTGATTCCCAATAATCAACTTTGCAAGGTAGGTGTTGAGGTGACACTAGTCCCATTCTACAGACGATCTTAAACCTGTTAAGGTTTAAGACCACCTGAAAGCCAGTCACACAAAACTAATTTCTGATTCCAACTCTATTCCCCCACTCTGGAACCCCCTCTCTCTTGTGCAAAATGGACAGAACAGCAGCATGAGCCTAGCAGAAAGTGTGCAGGGCTGGGAGGAGGAAGAGACATTCCTGTGATCCCAGCAAGCGATTTCACTTCCCTGGACTTCAGTTCCCACAACTCTAAAAGTGAGGGAAGCAGACTAGATGATCTCTCAAGCCGTGCAAACTCTGAAATGCCGAGCATGGATCCCTGGCCCTTTTCACGGGAAGAATGCAAGATCAGCAAGACCAGAGAGGCTTATTAAGTGTTTGGAAAGAAAAACACTACATAAGTGAAATGCTTCATCATATTCTTTTGCCTGGTGATCTCATCCTATTAACTAGGGAAACGGGGAGGAGCTTTTGGCAGGTCAGGGAGATTGCTGATGGCTCTGGAGGTAGTCTTGGCTGTGGCCTCTTGAGGGCCCTGGTTTCTCCCCTTTTTGCAAGAATGGTTCTGACTTTCTTTTCCTTTCTTAAGGCTTCTGCCCCTAGAAGCAGGGAGTCCCTACCAGTCACAGGGTGAGCAACAATGTCAGCGAAGTAGCCCCAACCTGGATGTCCCCGACCTACTCTCCTGTCTCACCTTGCTGCAAGTTGTTGAGTTCTTTGGGATACTCACTACTTGCTCTCCACCTTTTTTACTACTGAATTTCAGCATCACTCATCAAAATTCAATTCCAGGCAAGCTGACTGCTCAAGCTCAGCTTCAGGGGTGGGAAGGTCAGTCCAGATCTTCTTTGGAAGCCACAGGGGGAGAATGTCAGAGGGCCACGAGGCTGGCCCCGCTGATCTACTCTGAGGCTGCTGCCTTGAATGAAAAAACAGAAGGGTTGGGAAAAGGGGGCTCCCACCTCTAGAAGCTCTCATCTGAAACATCCCTCACAGCCAGCTGCTATGCTGTGCAGGACGGACAGGGTTCATTGTGCTTGGGCGCCATGGTGGCCAGAGCCCACAGGAAGCAATTTGTTCTCTTGGATTTATCTTTAGTTTCTTCCATCTATCTGCCTCTGGTATGTCCACTAAGAAGAATATTTGATCTTAAATATATCTGCCATGTCTTTTCCAAAGGTCCCTTTGAAGGTTCATCACATGTTCATAATGATCCCTCTGCCTAAATGGGGCCAGCTGAGGCACACAGTGAGCAGGTGACTTGTTCTCACCTTGCTGAATGGCACATAGCATATCATGTCACCATGTCTTAGAAACCCTGCCTTTAAATTGGCTCCCTTCAATATGTCTACAAATGCCTGCCAGAGTGATGTCTCTAAAACAAGCTTCACCACTTCACACCCTTGCTGAAAATCCCTTCATGACCCCACACTGAGTCCAAATTTTTTTTTTTTTTTTTTTGAGACAGAGTCTCGCTCTGTCACTAGGCTGGAGTGGAGTACAGTGGCAGAATCTCAGCTCACTGCAATCTCCACCTCCCGGGTTCAAGTGATTCTCCTGCCTCAGCCTCCTGAGTGTCTGGGACTACGGACACCCGCCACCACACCTGGCTAATTTTTGCATTTTTAGTAGAGATGGGGTTTCACCATGTTGCCCAGGCTGCTCTCGGACTCTTAACCTTGTGATCTGCCCACCTCGGCCTCCCAAAGTGCTGGGATTACAGGCGTGAGCCACTGCGCCCGGCCCAGAGTCCAAAACTTCTTAGCACGGCATACAAGGTCCCTGCTTACTTCCCCTCCGTCCATCTCACCTTCAGTCAGTACCAAGCTGCTTCGAGTTCTCTGTTCATCCCATTTCATACCTCTGTGCCTTTAACACGCTGAATTCTGTCCAGAGTCCCCACCCCACCTCCCACATACACACAGATACACAAGTTCCTATTTACCGCTCAGAATTCTGTTTAGGAATCTCTCCTACTAGAAGTTTATCGTACCTCGCTATCTAGTCCCTTCCCAACAGAAGTAATTACTCCCTTCTCGGGATCTCTCTTGTACTTGTTAGAGTTTATGGTCACTTGTTTCACGTCTGCTCTCACTAAAAGACTACGAGCTTGTTCTCCTGGATTTATATTTTAGCTTCTCCCTTCTTTGTATTTGCCTCAGGTATATCCGCAAAGCAGACACTTGATCTTAAATTTATCTACCATTTCTTTACCAAAGGTCCCTTGAAGGTTCATCTCAAGTTTATAATGAGACTATAGGCTTTTTAAAAAACCTCTGGCCAGGCGCAGTGGCTCATGCCTGTAATTCCAGCACTTTGGGAAGCCGAGGTGGGCGGATCACCTGAGGTCAGGAGTTTGAGACCAGCCTGGCCAACATGGAGAAACCCCGTCTCTACTAAAAATACAAACTTAGCTGGGCGTGGTGGCGTAGAACCTGTAGTCCCAGCTACTCGGGTGGTTGAAGCGGAATCACTTGAACCAGGGAGGTGGGGGTTGCTGAGATTGCACCATTGTGCTCCAGCCTGGGCAACAAGAGTGAAACTCTGTCTCAAAAACAAAAACAAAAACAAACAAAAAAAAAACTAATTACCACACAGTGCTTGGCATAGGAGGTGTTTAGCAAATGTGTTGAATGGATAAACCAGTAGAGACAAAGGGTTCATGAGGTCTACCATTCTGGCAAATCAGATTTGCTCCTGTCACTTGTCCAGATGAGTCAGATGAAACCCTAACTGGCAGATATGAAGCTGTGGGTTCTTGGTAAGCTTGAAGTCTTTACAACCTAAGTTGAAGTTGGGGTTCACATTTGAGGAACTTGAGGTTGAAGGAAGCAAGGGCCTGCTTGTTTATCATATTGCGAGACAGTACTAAAATTCATCAATCCCATCAGAGTACTTAAATGCCAGATTAAAAGAAAATAAATTCTGTGTGTTCTTCTTGTCACTTGTTTGGAGGATAAATGGTTCGTTCTTACAGCAGATGTCTCACAGAACCAGTTTTGAAGTAGAAGTGAGTTAGCAGGAGAAATGTTCTTGATGTTTACTCATGCTTTAAAGGATGCAGTAAGCAGTGGTTTTGCCCAGTGATATTATGGACAAGTGTTGGCAAAGAGCAAACATATATGTGTGTGTGGTTCACACAGTCCCCAGGTCTCGTGGCAGCATGCCGTTTAATGTAGCTGGCTGCAAAGACTACGTCGAATGTTAAAAGATCCTATCCCCACTTGACAATTATATTATTATGCAGCTCCCTTCCCCCAATGTCTCTTATCTCGTTTATTAGTCTAGGCATAAAGAATACTACTCACACTGAAATTAAAATAAAAATTTAGATCATCCTTAATCAGAATATAACCTGCCTCTCGTTCTGCAGCCCTGCTCCCATCCTTCATGTGAGAAGCTAATTCATTTCTACCACGTGTCTCAGTTTCTACTTGCTATTCTGCAGAGGAGATAAGCGGCTGTGACAATTAGTTCTCCAAGACATCTTTGGTGCCTATTATGTGCCAGGCACCAAAGACAAAATAGAAAACCAGACAAATCCAGGGCTGGTCCCTTTGGCGTTCGTAGTCAAGTAAAAAATGTTATAGAGGCACTACATTTTCCTTTTGACAGTTTTGGTCCACTTGACATCAGGTATGTTCTTTATGGCATTTTGCAATTAACTCAGTTACATGGTCATAGTTTAGTCTGACAGTCTGAGTGGAGGCAGGGGAAGGGGCGTGAGACTTATGGCAACTCAAGAGTTGGAGCCAAGGGCCTTTAGCACACAGAGGCTTGGGTATGCACTCAGAATTCTCAGTCTGAATCTCCCACAGACCTGCATTGTAGCCGGGCATCTTCCACTATGGCCATGCCTGTCTGGGAACAGGGAATTGCTGCTCATTTGCACAAATAAAGGCTTTAACCAGTTCCACCATAGTAGGGGCACGATGCTTACGTATAAAAGCAGATTTTACTTGTGATAAGCTTTATACTTTCACATTCATCTTTCGTCATTTGATTCTCATAGTTGGTCCAGTTAGGTTCCATTACACAACATTATATAGATATAAACCACTCAGTCAGGAAATAGCAAAACTGGGCTAAAACTCAGGGCTTCCAGCTGCACGAAAGACACTGGTCAAAGATCACTATGAAAGTCAAACTGTGTAAAATGTTGAGCAAGTATTAAAACTGCAGCATTTTCCACCATCCTTTTACTGTTTTTCTTCACTTCCATAACAGCAGCTGAAGAAACAATCCACTCAAACAGGAGGAAGAGGTCGGAGGATGAGGAACAGAGTGGCATCTTCTACCTGGGAGCAAAGCGCAATCACTTAGCAATGGAAGGTACAGAGAAAAGGGGCTTCTCAATGCAACCACCCCAGGATATCAAAAATAAGGTGGCAGTTTTCATACTGCCCCAGGCGTTTGGGGTTTGCAATTTATCTAGAGTGTAGTTTTGTCTGAAGACTGGCATTAAATATTTCTATAAATTATTATGAAATAACACAGGGATATTATAAAGGCATTCAAAGGCAAAAAAAGGGAGTGTGTATACATATGTATGTATGTGCATATATGCATATATGTGTGTATACGTATTTCAGTATATATGTACTTCATAGGTAAATATTATCTCTCATCATATATATATAATTCAGCATCACGCTGACCTGTTCTGTTATTCCATTATTGCTCAATAGAGTAATAATTTATTGTACAGCTTCTGTCTGCCAGGTACAGCATAGTATCAGACACTACAGGGCACAGAAAGAAAAACTGGCCATGGTTTCTACTGTCAAAAAGCTTATAGTCTCATGCATTTAATTTTCCCTCCTAAAGGAAAACCTTTAAATTTTATCTCAGAGCAATGCTTAGGAGTTTGGGGTCTCTTGAGAAATTCAGAATAGCAAAAGGTATAAGATTCTATTCACCCAGGAGGGACTTCTTACTCTTTGTAGCTCAGTGAGGGATAGGTTATTTTCAAGAGGGGTATTACATAGGAGGCTATGCCTGAGTGTGAAATACTAAAAGAGATGCCTTCCCAGTCAGCTGCAATTATAACAAAGGTTTCCTTTATAGCAACAGTTTAACATACATTCATTTCCATCTTGTTCTTCCAGATTCCAGCCAAAAATCTTCATTTTAAAACAATTCAGTTATCTTAATTTGGAAAAGACAAAAGGGAAATGTGGTAGCTATCTTCAAATACTTCAGATCTTTCTTATGTTGCTTCACAACCAGGACCAGTGGATAGAAGTTACAGGGAGGTGGCCGGGTGCAGTGGCTCACGCCTGTAATCCCAGCACTTTGGGAGGCCGAGGCGGGTAGATTACCTGAGGTTAAGAGTTCAAGACCAGCCTGGCCAACATGGTGAAACCCCATCTTTACTAAAAATACAAAAATTAGCTGGGCGTGGTAATCCCAGCTACTCGGGAGGCTGAGGCAGGAGAATTGCTTGAGCACGGGAGGCAGAGGTTGCAGTGAGCCGAGATCGTGCCACTGTACCCCAGCCTGGCTGACAGAGTGAGACTCTGTCTCAAAGAAAAAAAAAAGTTGCCTCAGGAGATAATGAGCTCCCCAGCCCTGGAAGTATACAAGCAGATGGATGGCCATCTGCCAGGGCTGCCATGGAGGGCATTCCAGCAGTAGATTAGGAGGTTGAATGAGGTAACTTCCATCTCTAAATTCTTGGATTCTCTCAGTCTGTCTCCTTGGCCCAAGGCTAAAAGGAAATTTGGATCTTTGGAGAAATGTAACACTTATTGTTGAAAGTGAAAACTTGCCTTATGTATTTGGACCTTTTTCTTTAGATGTATGGGTGCTTTTCTTTAAATGCAGCGAAGATACTTAATACCAGAAAAGGCAATAATTACTTAAGTGCTCTATTGACAAAAGCAATATTATTGACACACGGAAGTGTTACTAGGTAAATAGCATTAATGGCCTTGTTAAAAAAGGATACATTTACATGAGAGGAAGACAGTTCCAAAATAAAACCAATCTGAATAGATGAACATCATGCTTGTTTTTTAAAATGACTTCTTATAACACACACATGCATTTACTTTCAGGAATGAAAACAGTAAGTAGAGTAAAAATGAAAAAGTGTCTCTATATATTGCTTTATGCCTCCACGTCAGACTATACCTCCTGCCAGAGGAAGGATGGTTTTCTTCAAGCATTTTCCAGTATTAAGCATTTGGGTAAACTTCAACACACACGGCAGGGTGCGGTGGCTCATGCTGCAATCTCAGCACTTCGGGAGGCTGAGGCGGGCGGGTGGATCACATGAGGGCAGGAGTTCAAGACCAGCCTGACTGATCAACATGGTGAAACCCTGTCTCTACTAAAAATACAAAAAGTACCCGGGTGTGGTGGTGGGCACCTGTAATCCCAGCTACTCGGGAGGCTGAGGCAGGAGAATCACTTGAACCCGGGAGGCGGAGCATGTAGTGAGCCGAGATCACGCCAATGCACTCCAGCCTGGTGACAGAGCCAGACTCCGTCTCAAAAAAAAAGCTCAGCACCCACAAGAATACCTTGTTCTTCTGAATACAAACTGACTCCAAGCTACCCTCCCGCTCCACCCTTCTGAGGGAGTATACTGCTTTTAAAATGCTAATTAATTAGGCCCACAGTTGAAGTGATATGGTTGACGTAAAAATTTGACTGGGAAAGAGGAATAGAGAAATTAAACTGAAAAACAAAAGTTGAAGAGGTAGACCCAGATGAAAATACCTATATACAAATACCTATACAGTTATTAACCAAGTAAGTCTTATCTCTCCCAACCCCAAAGACAAGATTTTTATTTTTTGGTAGCAATGGAAGGGTCTGTTTTATAGTGTAGTTGGCTAAGGAAGTGGGTGGGGGAAGGGAGAAAAGGTTTATTAAATACTGGAGGCTACTCCCAGGACTGTGTTTTCAACCATCAGTTGAAGTTAGTGAACAATGACTCCGTGGCTCCTAGGTGGCAGGCACTGTCCTCGATTTGTGCTGGGTGTGGTTCCAGTCCCCAAAAACGAGCTCACTCCAGTGAGGTCTACACAGGCAACATCCCCCTGTGCACTCCCTTAGCGGCGGCCCCCACTAATTCCAGTCCTCAGCTCAGCACTGTTTCCTCTGCACCTCATTCATTAACAACAAAATCAATCTGAATGCACAAGTAAATACATTTGGATACATATCCTTTTTTTTTTTTTTTTTTTGAGATGGAGTCTCACTCTGTCACCCAGGCCGGAGTGTGGTGGCATGATCTTGGCTCACTGCAAGCTCCGCCTACCGGGTTCAAGCACTTCCGCCTCAGCTTCCCCAGTAGCTGGGATTACAGGCACGCACCACCACACCCGGCTAATTTTTGTATTTTTAGTAGAGACGGGGTTTCGCCATGTTAGCCAGGCTGATCTCGAACTCCTGACCTCAAGTGATCCGCCAGCCTCAGCCTCCCAAAGTGCTGGGATTACAGGCGTGAGCCACTGTGCCCGGCCCGGGACATAGAGCTTATATATAAACTTGCACTAATGAGTAGTAAGCATTCTGAGGAAAATGTGCAAAGCACTTCACAGTTTACAAAGTGCTTTCACAGCCATCATCATATTTCTCATTTCAACCCTGAGTTGTGTTATCCTTGTTTCAAAGATAGGAAAATTTGTATTTATTTTTAATATTATTTGTTTCTTTTGAGATAGGGTCTCACTCTGTTGCCCAGGCTGGAGTGCAGTGGTAGTATCATAGCTCACTGCAGCCTTTAACTCCTAGGCTTAAGCAATCCTTCTGCCTCAGCCTCCCATGTAGCTTGGACCACATGGGTGTGCCACCACACCCAGCTAATTTTTTGATTTTTTGTAAAGATAAGAGTCTCACTTTCTAGCCCAGGCTGGTCTCAAACTCCTAGGTGCAAGTGATGTGCCTGCCTCAACCTCCCAAAGTGTTGGGATTACATGTGTAAGCCACCATGCCTGGCCAAAATACCTATTTAGTAGTAAATTGTGAACTTTTAAGTTGTATTTTCTGATTTTAAATAAAAATATTCCTCTTCCATTAGTTATATTTTAACAACCCCACTACCATCCTGATATAAAGAACCCGAGGTACAAAGTGATTCACCAAACCAAGCTGTGCCACTTCAATGAGCTAAAATCTACACTCCTGATCCGTAAGGTTCCAGGCTCTTTTCTTGTAACTGAGCCAAGTCACCAGCTTTGCCTTGGGCCAAATGAAAAGATCAAAACATTCTTTGTAGAATGGAAAACATAGGTGAAATCAAAATAGCTAGAAAATTCAACCTATCACTTGAAATTTCTTTTTTTTTTTTTTTTCTTTTTTGAGACGGAGTCTCGCTCTGTCACCCAGGCTGGAGTGCAGTGGCATGATCTCGGCTCACTGCAAGCTCCGCCTCCCGGGTTCACGCCATTCTCCTGCCTCAGCCTCCTGAGTAGCTGGGACTACAGGTGCCCGCCACCATGCCCGGCTAATTTTTTGTATTTTTAGTAGAGACGGGGTTTCACCGTGTTAGCTAGGATGGTCTCAATCTCCTGACCTCGTGATCCGCCTGCCTCAGCCTCCCAAAGTGCTGGGATTACAGGCGTGAGCCACGCACCCGGCCATCACTTGAAATTTCAAGAGTAAAATTTAAGGTAAAAAAATCAATCTTACTTTTAAAGTAAGTTCAACTGTATCTTTCTCTCTCTTATTCTCTGCCTTATTTTATACATGTGCTTTGTTTCAGATGTGTCTCTCCCAGGGGCAGGGTCCAATTTTTTGTTATTTTAAAATACAATATTTGGAAAATGTCCCGCAGGATAATATACACCGTCCATTATACAGGTTTTAGTCACTAGGCCTGAAACTAAGCATCTAGACGCTGAGTCCAGACAGAACTGTGCTATTCTTTGTTTAACAGAGCACATGGTTGACATTTAATAAATGTTAGATAACAAAAATAGAAGCAGTACTTCAAAGTAACAATATCTGAAGAATCTCATTAAGCACAAAGTAAGGTAAACAAACCACCATCACACATCTGGATTTGCATAAAAAAGCACCTTCCCCTTCCATTATAAAAGACAGGGACCTGTTGGACAGCAATGTTTCACCCAACACCATGGTAAGAGAAGGGAAAAAAAGGGCTCTTTCGTTCAGCTCTCTTCCCTAATTATACCTTAGATCCGAATAAAGAAAATATAGCACACATGATCAGGAATAATTTATCAGTAAATAGCAATGGAGTAGGGGGTTAATCACTTTATCAATAACAGGGTGAGCAGAAATGGACAGATGGAAGCACCAAATTATTGACATCAGCATGAAACAGAAAAGGAAATTCAAAGCCAGAGGAGATGAGTCAAGAAATTAAACTTGGTTTCCATGTTAATTCAAAATTGTTTGTTTGGGAGCTGAAGGAAGAGGGAAGCGATGATAACTCCAGCAGAGAAACTGCTCATTAATATCCTAGCAAAACAATAACCTCTGATAATAGGAAATATTATGATGTCTCCAGAGAAAAGAGAGAAATTCAGATTTACTCTCCCATCCATGGAGCTCATGGATGCTTTAACACAGTACATTCCACCAAGCTGAATAAATATTAACAAGAAGGTTAAAACATTGATTAGGGGAAATACTTCACGTTACTGACATCTGGAAACAAACAAACCAGCTAAAATCAAAGCAGACGGGAGATGCAGGCTATTTTATTCCTCTGGAAGTAATGCTGGTGATTTGTGGTTCCAGCTGCCCAGCTTGAGGTAGGGATTGGGGACTAGGAAGCAGAGAGAATGGGAGGTGGGAGGGAATGTTTCCTTGGTGCAAAGCTATTGAAGGCTGCTACTATTGGGTTTATTACAGTGTTTTATGAAGCAATACAAGAGATTACCCAAACATCTTCAGCTAGCATCAAGACTGCACTGGACACCTAATAAAACAAGTAGCTTGGCTGGGCACCGTGGCTCACGCCTGTAATCCCAGTACTTTGGAAAGCCGAGGTGGGTGGATCATTTGAGGTCAGGAGTTGGAGACCAGCCTGGCCGGTGAAACCCGGCCCCTACTAAAAATACAAAAATCAGCCGGGGATGGTGGCAGGCGCCTGTAGTCTCAGCTACTTGGGAGGCTGAGACAAGAGAATTGCTTGAAACTGGGAGGCAGAGGTCACAGTGAGCCGAGATCGCATCACTGCACTCCAGCCTGGGCAACAGAGTGAGACTCCATCTCAAAAACAAAACAAAACAGAACAAAAAACAAATAAACAAACAAAAAAGAAAACCCAAGAAACAAAAAACAAATGGCTTGTAAAAAACTGCTAAATCTTCTAGATAATTGAATCTATATAAATTCTCTCCTGTCTAGCCTTTCAGTGTCACTTTATTTCCTAATACTTGTCTAATCTTAGCCAAAACAAGAATAAGAAGCCGGAGGTTACAAGAAGAATCTGGGAAGGGACTCCGCCTTACGTTCACAGACTTTACAAACGGTCTTTCTCTTTCTATCCTTTAGTTACCAAAGAGCATGGGGGTGGTGGGAAAGGTCAGCCCAGCTGCCTGATGCTAAATAAAACTGCTCTTAACTCTTAATATCATTCGATCTCTGGAGGTGGGGGGAAACCATGAAGCTTTCCTGGTGTCTTGCCGGCCATCGTGCAGTTAAGACTTCAAGGCGCCTCATCTCTTTTGCCACACTGTTCACAGGCATCTTGAAGGGAAAAACGAAATTCCTGGCAAGTTGGCATAATGTCAGTGCATCAGTAGATCCTACTGAGATTCTTTAAAGAAAAAAAACAAACCACACATTTTCACAGCTCATCCCAACTGTCCTTGCCGTATGTTCCTGTACACAGCAGACTTTTTGGACTATGAGGAAATCAAAAAACAAAGTGTAGCAACTGGCCAGGCACGGTGGCTCACACCTGTAATCCCAGCACTTTGGGAGGCGGAGGCTGGAGGATCGCTTAAGGTCAGGAGTTCAAGACCAGCCTGGTCAATATGGCGAAACCCCATCTCTACTAAAAATACAAAAATTAGCCGGATGTGGTGGTGCACGCCTGTCATCCCAGCTACTTGGGAGGTTGAGGCAGGAGAATCGCTTGAACCCAGGAGGTGGAGGTTGCAGTGAGCTGAGATCTCGCCACTGCACTCCAGCCTGGGTGACAGAGGGAGACTCTGTTTCAAAAACAAACAACAGACAAACCAAAGTGTAGCAACTGACCTCTTATGAGATATTTTATATTATAAGCAGCAGGCAAGAAATAAAAGACTAAACTCCAAATCTTTTCATTACTCAATATCCATGAACACCGTCCCCTCTCCCCAGTCCCTGGCAACCACTAATCTACTTTTTATGAATTTTCCTATTCTACACATTTCATATAAAGGAATCATACAATATGTGACCATACAATCGGGGACTGCCTTCTCCACCTAGCATAAAGTTTTCAAGATTGAGTATGTCGCATGTTATCTGTACTTTATTCCTTTTCTAAGGGCAAATAATACTCCCCTATATGAATATACCGCATTTGGTTTACCCAATTAGTTGACAGACTCTAAAGTACTTTCAATTCTGAGATTTTATGACACAGATGTTATGCACACAATTATGGATTATGTCCAGCATGAATGACTCGACTTGATTTAGCTCTGGAACTGTATTTGCCACATCTTGCTAGACATCTGTAAGTTGAGACAACACTGCTACCTAAAACTCAACATGGCCAAAATTACACTGATTTTCCCCTCAAAGCCTATCTCTGCTCTATGCCTTGCAGTTGTTAACCAATCTCTTTGGTTCACAGAAAGTCTTTTTTTTTTTTTTTTTGAGACGTAGTCTTGCCCTGCAGCCCAGGCTGGAGTGCAGGGGCGCGATCTGGGCTCACTGCAAGATCTGCCTCCTGGGTTCATGCCATTCTCCTGCCTCAGCCTCCTGAGTAGCTGGGACTACAGGTGCCCGCCACCATGCCCGGCTAATTTTTTGTATTTTTAGTAGAGGTGGGGTTTCACTGCGTTAGTCAGGATGGTCTCGATCTCCTGACCTCATGATCCTCCCGCCTCGGCCTCCCAAAGTGCTGGAATTACAGGCGTGAGCCACCACGCCCGGCCAAGTCTTTTTTAAGTCCTCCCTTTCCTGTATGCTACATATTAACTTATATGCTAACATTTATAATTTCTACCTCAACTACACCATTTCTCCCCTTTCTGTTCCTACTTTACCAAATGTAAGCCTGTTGTTCAGATATTATATCACTCCACTAGTCTTCCTGCCTCCCAACTCTCCTTTGCCTACTCTACTCTACTTTAATGTAATTCAGTTGCTGCGTTAATCTCTTTAATGTTTAGTTATGTTCAAGTCATTCCCAAGATCAACCACCTTGAATGGAATGCAAACTTCTCAGAATTTCTACCCCTTAGTCCAGTGTAAAGAACTGCAATTTAGGGAGGGAGAAAAGCAGAAAACTAATATTCATGTACTTGTCACTATTAGGCTGTAAACACCTTTAAGTACAGAAACTATTTCTGCAGCCGGGTAAAAAAGACAAAGCTTTGGTGGAAGACAGACCTTATCTTGAATCCTAGCTGTGCCACTGGGAACATCATAATCACTACTAGCTTCAGTTACCTCCTCTGTAAAAATGGAGAAAAACCACTTACCTTAGGAGGTTTTTGTGAAGACAGGAGTCACGTATGTAGTGTACAGCACCTGACACATAGTTTGTACTCATTAAGTTGTAGGTAATATTTTTATTTATTTTTTTTGGTTGCCGGGCTGGAGTGCAGATCATGGCTCACTGCAAACTCTGCCTCCTGGGTTCAAGTGATCTTCCCACTTCAGCCTCCCAAGTAGCTGGGACTAGAGGTGCACATCACCTCACCTAGCTAATTTTTCTATTTTTTTGTAAGATGGTGCTTTACCACGTTGCCCAAACTGGTCTTGAACTCCTGGGCTCCACTGACAAGTGATCCACCCTCCTCAGCCTCCCAAAGTGCTAGGATTACAGGCGTGAGCCACCATGTCTGGCCAGCCATTACTTTTTTTTTCTTTTGTGAGACAGAGTCTTGCTCTGTCGCCCAGGCTGGAGTGCAGTGGTGCGATCTCGGCTCACTGCAATCTCTGCCTCTCGGGTCCAAGCGATTCCCCTGCCTCAGCCTCCCGAGTTGCTGGGACTACAGGTGCCCGCCACCACACCCAGCTACTTTTTTGTACTTTAGTAGAAACGGGGTTTCACCCTGTTGGCCAGGATGGTCTCCATCTCCTGACCTCGTGATCCGCCCGCCTTGGCCTCCCAAAGTGCTGGGATTATAGGTGTGAGCCACTGTGCCTGGCCAGCTATTACTTTTAATACTCATCTTGGAAGTTTCTGAAGTACATTTCGGACTAAGGGAAAAGCAAAGGTCGAGTTAGGGCCTGGAATGTGAGGTGGGGAGATTCGAAGGAGCCTAAGCCTTACTGGGGAAGAGGGCTCACAATGGACAGTAGAGGGAAATAAAGCTGGCCAAATTATGAACATCTCCGAAACAAAGCAGAGGTTAATCTTGATACAGCAGTAACCATAGCCACTGCAGGTTCTTGGGCAGGCAAAGTGGCATAATGAAAAGAATGTTTTGGGGCAAACCTGGTGGGTAGCCATGTGTGACAGGCTGTTGAGCGGAGGCAGCAATCTATGCAGGTGTTTTAGACATGGAGCTGTGCCATAAGATAACCTGCTACAGTGGAAACAGAGCAAGGGGTAAATCAGAGACATTTTGAAAGAAAAAAAACATAGCACCAAGTGACAAATACTGTAAACGAGCCTAACATCCACCTTCCTTTCCCTAAGGCCTGTGATTCATTTTTTTCCTCAAACCATCTTCAAACAGCCTGCTCTGCTGCAAAGCTTTCTGAAACAAAGCTGGGAATAAGTTAACCAATTAATCAATCAACTCTATAGTCACGGCTGCCAAGCTGTTCTGGCCCTAGATAGAAAGATTCCTGCATTTAATCTGCCTCGGTATGCCCAGCCTTAATTGCATGTCAGATCAGTACATCTTTGAAGAGAGAGAAAGAAAAGGGTTGAGAATGTAAGTTAATCATAACGCATGTTTAAAGATGCGGAACCGGCTGGGCGCCATGGCTCACGCCTGTAATCCCAACACTTTGGGAGGGCCCAGGCAGGCAGATAGCTTGAGGTCAGGAGTCTGAGACCAGCCTGGCCAACATGATGAAACCCAGTGTCTACTAAAAATATAAAAATTAGCTGGGCATGGTGGCACGTGCCTGTAGTCCCAGCTACTCAGGAGGCTTAGGCAGGAGAATTGCTTGAACCTGGAGGCAGAGGTTGCAGTAAGCCAAGATTGCACCGCTGCACGCTAGCCTGGGCAACAGAGCGACACTCTGTCTAGAGAAGAAAAAAAAGAAAAGAAAAGAAACGAGAGAGAGAAGGAAGGGAGGGAGGGAGGGAGAGAAACAGAACCTTCCCCAAACACTCCTGCTAGAATGCCAATACCCCCACCAGAAGTAAACATTAGGCTCTGTAGGTATTGCAGGTAAATATCACTGACTATCCAACCAGGATTATCCCAAAGAGGCCAATTTCCAAAAGGAAAAGAAAAAAAAAAACAGTAGAGAAGATTTGAGTCTTTTACCCTCAGTAGGTGGCAAGCCATAGAAACAGTTTTGTCTAATCTCCTTTCCTGTCACTTGAAGTGTTGGTTTGTAAATATTTGATTGCATGAAAGCATCCAAGTTATCTGGGACTTATTCTCACTGGCTGGAACAGTTTCTCTGGTGGAGCATTTGCTTGCTATACTATCTGGTTAGCTCATATTCTGGGGACTCAACTTCTACAAAGTCTCCAAATTTCGTAAGCCTTTCAGAACAGGCCATTACTCAGGACATGAGCTGAAGCGGAGATAAGACCTCCGGTCTCTCCTCAGCCAATGCTCAGCAAGTCTTCTTGGAACCAGGAAAGTCAGATCTTCTTCCACAAAAGCCTCCAAGTTGTTGTAAACTGGCAGTGAGACCATGATGAAAGAAGAGATGAAACTGTTTTATCAGACTGCAAGCAACAGTAAAGTAAGCTGTCAAAATAAAGATACTTCAAAGAAGAGGAGAAAAAGAATTTTCCAGGGACAGATTTCAGTGGGTGACATTAAAATTACATTCTAGTTGGGTGCAGTGGCTCACACCTGTAATCCCAACACTTTGGGAGGCTGAGATGGGAAGACTGGCCTGGTGGCGTATGCCTGCAGTTCCAGTTACTGAGGAGGCTGAGGTGGGAGGATGGCTTGAGCCCAGGAGGTCAAGTCTGCAGTAAGTCGTGTTTGTGCCACTGCACTCTAGCTTCAGTGACAGAGCAAGACCCTGTCACAAAAAATAAAATAAACAAATAAAAGAACACTGTTATCGGGAGCAACACAGAAGGTCGCGAAAGGTGGAGCTTACCTGAGAATACCCAAGCCAGCCAGCACGCAAGCTCTGTCTCTATTTTCCTGTGCTATCAATTTCACATTCAGAGTTGAAGGGGCCTTGGAGAGAATTGTCACCCAACTTCCTCAGTGTAAGATGAGAACACTGAGCCCAGATAAGTAAATGACCTGTTGTAGGTTAGATAACCAGCTGATATCAGCACAGAGACTAGAAGGAACTCAGTTTAGTTTGGTCTTGCTTCCCTGGTATGTACGGACCCTCTCCCTATGCATAGGAGGGGAAGGCAGAGAGGAATCCCAGAAATCCTGTCATATGCTAGACTTTAGGCCACGATGTGTGGTGCTGTTTCTTCAGAAAAGGCTTCAAAGTGCTATTATGATTCGAATATGAAAATCACTTATGCTCTTTAGTTCAGGAGACGTGGTGATCGATGCATGTTTTAGGAAGACAAACTCTCACTAAATAACCACAGATCTCAGTAAATAACTCACTAAATAACTCACAATAACTCAGATCTCCATTAAGACTTAAAAGAAAGTAAGCAGCTTATATATTTGAATACAGATGTTTCAAAACTACGAAGATCTAGCTTTAACCGGAAGATAAACCAAGTAGTATTAGCACATTGCATATGGGAGCCTGCAGCAAGATGAAAACCACTACAGGTATACAAAATCACTGAAGTTTCTGGAACATCTACCATTCCACTTCACCCCTTTACAATAGTAGTCCCAAAACATCACAAGTCCAATACATAGGTTTCTCTAAAACCAAGGCTCTCACTAAATCAAATGTAATCAAAAGGGTATTTTTTTCTTTATACTTAAAAGAACAATCAGGCTAAACAAGTGTATTATTACAGAGGTCAGCAATTTTTTTTTTTTTTTTTTTAATGGGGCTCGATGCAGTGGCTCACACCTGTAATTTCAGCATGTTGGGAAGCTGAGATGGGAGAATCATTGCAGGACAGAAGTTCCAGACTAGCCTGGGTGCAATAGTGAGACCCTGTCTCTAAAAAAATTGAAAAATTAGCCAGGCACGGTGGCATGTGCCTGTATTCCCAGTTACTTGGGAGACAGAGGCAGGATTACTTAAGCCCAGAAGTGCAAGGCTGAGGTGAGCTATGACTGCACCACTGCACACCAGCCTGGGTGACAGAAAGAAACCCTGACTCTAAAAAATAAAAAGAACACACATATACTCACCCCTAAGTCTAGGGTTTAGACACACCAAAACCATAATATTACAGGAAATATGGCTGTATTAGCAAGCAAGATACTTACATATTCTTGCCTATTTTTCTCTTCTCCTACTTTAAGTACTTAAGATCCTGAAATGGGGCTGGGCGTGGTGGCTCACGCCTGTAATCTCAGCACTCTGGGAGGCCGAGGTGGGCGGATCACGAGGTCAGGAGATCGAGACCATCCTGGCTAACACGGTGAAACCCTGTCTCTACTAAAAATACAAAAAATAGCCGGGCTTGGTAGCCGGCACCTGTAGTCCCAGCTACTCTGGAGGCTGAGGCAGGAGAATGGCGTGAACCCAGGAGGCGGGGTTTGCAGTGAGCCGAGATCGCGCCACTGCACTCCAGCCTAGGTGACAGAGAGAGACTCCATCTCAAAAAAAAAAAAAAAAAAATTCAGAAATGGAAAATAAAAAACGAAAAATGTTGGGGAGATGCCAGCCTCATGCCTAGCAATTTCTCATTGAATCCTCACAACTGTTAGGTTGGATATTATTTACTTCAATTTATAGATGAGAAAATGGAAACAGAGAGGGTAACTCACTCAAGGCCACACAGCAAGTAAGTAGAAGAGTTGAAATTGAATCCAGATCATCTAAGTTCAGGTTCTTTTCACTACACCAACAGTTCTCAAAGTGTGGTCTGCAAACCTTAACTCCCAGGGATTCAAAACTATTGTCACAGGCTGGGCGCAGTGGCTCATGCCTGTAATCCTGGCATTTGGAGGCTCAGGCAGGAGGATGGCTTGAAGTAAAGAGTTGGCAGGCCAGCCTGAGCAACACAGTAAGACCCCATTTCTACAAAAAATAATTAAAAAAAAATTATCTGGGCATGGTGGCATGCACCTGTAGTCCCAGCTACTAAGGAGGCTGAGGTGGGAGGATCCCTTGAGCCCAGGAGTTTAAGGCTGTAGTGAGCTATAACTGCACCACTGCACTTCAGCCTGGATGACAGAGCAAGAACAGAGACAGACTGCAAAAAAAAAAAGAAGAAAAAACAACAAAAAAACAACAAAAAAACAAACTCAAACCCAAAACCTTTTCATAAAATTACTGAGACACCATATGCCTTTTCACCATGTTGACAATTGCACTGATGGTGCACAATCAATAGAGGGTGAAGCTGTTGGTGGCTTAGCAGGAATCAAAGTTGTACCAAATTTCATTAACACTGTATTTGTCACTGCTGCAGACTTGCAATAGACACTGCCAGTTTCACTTAAGAATGTCCTTGACGAAGCAGTAAATTGTAATAATTTCATGAAATCTCAACCCTTGAGTACACATCTTTTTAATATTTTGTGTGGAAAAAAGTTAAGTGTGCACGAAGCAACCCTGCCGCATACCACAGTCCCATGGTTGTGACTGAAGGAAAAGTACTAGCTACTTTTTTTTTTTTTGAGATGGAGTCTCACTCTGACGCCAGACTGGAGTGCAGTGGCGTGATCTTGGCTCACTGCAACCTCCACCTCCCGAGTTCAAGCGATTTCCCTGCCTCAGCCTCCTGAGTAACTGTGACTACAGGCGCGCACCACCATGCTCGGTTAATTTTGTATTTTAGTAGAGATGGGATTTCACCATGTTGGCCAGGATGGTTTCGATCTCCTGACCTCGTGATCCACCCACCTTGGCCTCCCAAAGTGCTGGGATTACAGACATGAGCCACCACGCCCGACCTTTTTTTTTTTTTTTTTTTAATGGAAGACCATTTTAACATGAGAGAATGACTGGTAAGCAATTGCCATTCAGACTTGAATATTTGGCAGTTATCTTCTCACTCAAAAATGAAGAAAAGTGAGCCTGTCATTTCAAGGAAAACTGTATTTGTTGCCAATGATAAAATCCAAGATTCCAAGGAAAAATTAGAATTTTGTGAAATTTGCATTTGCCATGGGACTTTTCTGATGAGATCAGTTGTGATATTAACAAATGTGACTTTTTGATATTATTATATAAAGAAATGTGTCAACATTTGGAAGAACTCCATAATTCGGTAAACCAGTATTTTCCAAATGACCAACACAGGATATTACAAAATCATGCATAGGTAAAAGATACCACTCTTCACATCAAGTGTAAAATGGGTCAGTGGCTTTTTAGTTTAACAGAGTACAAAAACTTCCTTGATATGATTTCAGATTCCACACTGCAGCTATCTTTGAAGAAACTATCACTTGCCAAGTTTTGTACTAGTATCAGAGAAGAATATCCATAATTATCTGAAAAGGTTATTCAAACATTTCTCCATTTAAAAAATATGTATCCATGTGAAGCTGGATTTTCTTTATATACTTCAACATATCACAACAGGGCTGGACACAGTGGCTCACCTGAGGTCAGGAGTTCGCGAAAAGCCTGGCCGACATGGCAAAACCCCGTTTCATGCTGAGGCAGGATAATCGCTTGAACCCAGGTGGTGGCGGTTGCAGTGAGCTGAGATTGCACCAGTGCACTCCAGCCTGGGTGACAGAGCGAGACTCCATCTCAAAAAAAAAAAAAACACACGAAAAACTGTGTGCAGATGCATACATGAGAATCCAGCTGTCTTCTATTATGCCAGTCATTAAAGAGATTTCAAAAACTACATAAACTTTAATTTTTTAATTGTGGAAAATAGTGATTTTTCAAAAAAATGTGATTTATGTTCACATGTAATTTGGTTTACTATTTTTAAATAAATTCATTTTTCTCATATTTTCTTTTAAATTTCTAATATAGTAACTATTGATAGATATAATCCACATGAATACAAGCTTCTCCATAAAGTCTTTCATAATTTTTAAGAGTGTCAAATGGTCCTGGCCAGGTGTGGTGGCTCATACTTACAATCCCACCACTTTGGGAAGGTGAGGCTTGCTTAAGTCCAGGAGTTTGAGACCAGCCTGGGCAACATGGAGAAATGTCATCTCTACAAAAAAATTAAAAAAAAAATTAGCCAGGCCTGGTGGTGCACACCTTTGGTCCCAGATACTTGGGAGGCTGAGAAGGGAGGGTCACTTGAGTCCAGGAGGTCAAGGCTGCACTCCAGCCTGGGTGACAGAGCAAGACCCTGTCTCCAACACCACCACCACCACCACCACAAAAAAAACCAGATATATATTTTTAAAAAGTGGTCATGAGATCAAAAAGATTGAAAAGTGCTGCATTATGTCATGCTACTTGCCTTTAATATTTAAAATAATGATAGTAGAAAAAAATGTCTTTGTACAGATGCCTCCCTAAAAGTTTCTAAAAGGTTGCCAAAATGTATCGTAATGTGTTTTTGATTAGCATGTGTTCAGGCAGCCGCAACCCTCTGATCACATGTACAAAGGAAAAGATACCTTAAAATAAAATGGTTTAAATTACAGGTTGGTCCAAAAGCATTCTCATCAATTGAGAGGGAAAATCTAGAAAGAGAGCTCTACATACCTTAAATGATTTCAAACCAAGGCCTCTCCTGATGCGTAGGGAAGGATGATGTCTCACTAGTAAAAATAAGTGGCAAAACAAACATATTCCCTGACAGCTAAAGTTGAAGAAGTGTTTCCAATTAGTAACAAGAATTATCCTCGACATTATAGAGAAAATGGGAAACACCTACATTCAGCTACTTATCTGTCATGTTTTATGACATTTGTCATAAAACATCAAGAAGATAACAAGTTCAATTAAAAGGCAACTTTTTAATCAGGATGGATCCTCTTATATTTGAAGTTGGTATTAAACCTTTGGTAAACCAGTCATTTAGCTTGAAAGAGGGCAGTAAAAAATAGAAGTAACTGCTCACATGCAAATACAGAGTTTTATTATCTCCATTCCCAGGAGACGGCTATCAAAGAGCAAGTGGGAATGGTATGGGTATTTCTTTGTTGCACCTGATATATATATATATATATATAGTTCGTAAACAAAGCCAGGAGTAAAAACAGGTTAATTTCTGCAAAGTACATTTGAATAGTCTTAATTTTTAAAATGTTTAACTAAAAGATGGTATAAACTACTAAGCATTTTATTATGCTTATTAGCTCCGTCAGTCAAATGTGCCCCTGAATGACTGAAAACTAAAATATTATCCCAAGAATAAGTCAAATTACAAGTATATTTCAAAACCAAAATATAGAAAGTGCCGAAAGCAAGCAAGCCTTCTGAGCTAAAATGATGTTGGTAAAAGCACAGAAATGTTGGTATGTGAAGAAGCCCAGCACTGGGAACAGGAGTCATAGAGACATATGTTTCAATTAGGGTAGAATTAAAACCAAAGTTATCTTCAAGCGAGTCATAAAAGCTGGCCTATTAACCTCACCGAACTTTATACTTAAAAATAGTTAAAATAGCAAATTTTGTTATATATATTTCACCACAATTAAAAATCAATAATGTAATATACCAAAACCCATCTGATTATACACTTTAAATGGATGAATTATATGATATGTGAATATCTCAATAAAGCTGTTAAAAAAACAACAAGCCTACCCCATATGCTAGGGCAAGCCCACCTGCCAGCACTGTCATGAAGGTTTAGCCGTGTTGCTAGGGATGCTCCAATAAGCAGGAAGATGTCTGACAGTCACTGACAGTAAAATGAATTACAGGCTCCTCGACTCCTCAACTTTTCTAATACAACTTGGACAAGACAAATCAACCAGAATACAAATAAAAAGTCACATACTTGGTTCCTTTAAGCTTATTTAATATTTGAACTCTTATTTTCTATTTTCCCAGACCCCAGAAAACAGAAAGTTTTTAGATGACCAATATTTTGTTCCAGAAACATACAGCCTTATCAGCTAATTCATAAAAGAGCTATTTTACAAAGGTACATCTGGATAATTAGAACAATAAAGTCTTTTAGGCATTTCAAAATGTGATCAGTAAAAATACATGATTATTAATAAAGTTTTTTTAAAGATAGTTCCAGGTATTTTTTAAAAGCAATTTCTGTTAAAGAGTACATGATTGTATGGTGAACAAGGAAAATAAAATGTTCTAGTAGGAAGAGGCTTATTAAAAATAACCAACAGTGTGCATATTACAGTTACCATTTTTGGAGTATATCTGCTTAGCAGTTGGCACCTGGAAATGGCGGGGAAGGCTTCCTTCTAGGAGGTACTTTTTTTCCTACCAATTTATTATCAAAACCCTCAGTACCAGTGGGAAAGGCATAAGGAACAAGGCAAAAGGAACTCTTGAGGAAAGAAAAATTTTGCAGATGACTCTGAAAAGTGGTGGAAATGTCAGGAAAAAAAATGATTTATAAAACAAAAATTGTAATATAAGGGGGAAAAACTAGCCATTAGGAAGCTGACTGTAAGGTCTGCTAATTTTATGTACTAGCTACTTGAGGTCCTATGCACACAGTTCTCAATGGTGCCCTCTGTGACATATAGGGAAGGAAATATTGACCAAAGCTCTAGTAACTCAAAACCATACATCGACTTCAGAGAAGAAAGCTTCCACTTCGAAATATGGAAGCCCCAATGTATTACACCAAATTTACTAGCATCAAAGAGGAAAAAAAGATGCCAGTAAAAGACAATTCACAGGAAGCATAACTGCTTTCCTTAGCTTCTAAAAATAATTTTTAAACGGACTTCTCTATTACCACAGTAGATCCTCCCTCCTACCCCAAAACCAAACAACAACAAAAACTTTTTTAACAGGGGATTCATGCTTCCTAACAGTCATTAGAAGTTGCTGTGGGAAAAAAGAAAGCCAAAAAGCTTATGAAATATACCTCCCGTGCAATATAATATAATATAATACATAGTTACAATTTCGGTTCTAAAAGTCAATATAATTCAAGCAGTCCAAGTTAGGTGATTTTAAAGTATGCAAAATATATAGCTTAGAAGGTAGTAATCACGATGTTAAATTACAGCACTTTGGGGGCTCGCTGATTTGCCTTGATTAACTGTTCTCTGAAAAGGAAGGAGACACTCTACATGTAATTTGCCACTTCACAGCAAAAGAGCCATTAAGCCCACAGAAGACAGCACAATGTCACAGCAGGTCACTTCCATAGCTAAAATGCAGCCTGCTTGCTCTGGGAAGGTAGCTTTCTTGGTACACCACCCTTGTGCCCTTTAGCAGGGAAGTAGATTTCACCTTCTAGTCACGTCCCTTACAGAAAACTCCTTTGATGGTGACCAGTCTCACTCAAAGACAGGCTGCATATCTAATTCCATCATCCTGAAAGGAAGATGTCATAACCAAAGCCAAATGGATGTGATTATAATGACCAAAATGAAATGGAAGGCGTGGGAGGCCAAGTTGGGAGGGAGAAGAGAAGTTAGGTTGGTAAGATAAAAAGAACATTCAAAAATTATGAGATATTTTCAGAATTAGACTTCATCTTGGGGCTTTGTTTGAAAATCTAGATATGAATTTATTTGAAAGTACTAGAGCTATGGTCAAAGTATTTTTCCAGTTAGTCCTGTTAAGAGTTCCAAGCAGAAACTGAACTGCAGGGAAAGCAAATAATTACTAAGGACAAGATACTGGCTGAACTAGAGAAACTGAAACTTTGCTAACCTACAAGCTTCTTAATTGAGTGCTAGAGAATTACATAATTACCCCGTAGTGTGTGAAGTTAAGAGGAAAGTTTTTATATTTACTTTTTTCCTGATTAATTGCCCCCCCCATGGTGTTAGTGTCAAGTGGCTACAGGTGTAACCCTTTTAATTGAGAATGACATTATTTCTAGCAGCACAATGTAACCATTTGGTTTTTACTTGTTCCTCCTAAGAGATACAGAAAGTTCCAAATCCCAAGCTTCATTTATATATTAGCTTCTGCTTCTAAAATTTTTAATCCCATTCTGAGTTAAATTATACTTGGCTTATGACTAAAAATTTAATTCCAATTTATAGATGAGGTCTAAAGATCCAAGTTGATCTACCTAAAAACACAGATCAGTTTAGGACAGAAACAGAAATCTGGACATAGATAAATAAACTTGCTAAGTTGTAGTGGTGTTTATAAAAGTAGGTGGGCATCCCTTACCATTTGTGGTGAAAAAATAATCTTTGGGCTGCAGGGAAGCATTAAAATTACATCCTGGCAACCCACAGAGTTCAGAGGGCACCAATGAAAGATGTGAGCAATGGATGAACTCCTTGTTTATTAACAGAATTTACAGACTTCATTTTAGTTGGCAAAAATACTTCAAAACATATATACCTAATGCACAAGGAAAACCAAAGAAAGTCAATATAATTGAAGGAGTTCTCAAATTACAATTCGGAAACATCCTCTGTAGGGTGCTGCTAATGCTACTATTCATCCTAGAGCAGGCAGTTACCAACACCTCGCCTGCAGTGTCCAGTGTATGTGATGGTCTGCTATTTTTAAGGTCAATCATGGCCCAGTGTGGAAAGAGCTGCAGCAGTGAAGTCAGAGGAAGTGCTTCTGGAGCTGGTGTGAGCAGTTCTGCCTTCACCATATCTTTCTCCACTCCACCCTTGGCTCTCCTTTTGACTCAGGGCCCTTTGGCACCATCAGTGCAAAATTAGAGTCAAACCTCCAGGTACTAAAATTTTACTGGCCTTATAATCAGCAGTACCCGTGGCTAATGATAGCCATGATTCAACTCAGTAGTGATTCAATTAGATAACCTTCCCAAACTCTTTACCCACTCCCATCCCACCCCTTCCTTAGCAACTCCCACCCCTGCCACTATCCGAAGCATTTCCATTTGTTTTTACTTCCTGCTCAATCTGCAGGGACAGTTTTACACAAGTGCCAATGTCTAATGTATAATTATAAAAATGAAATGATACCAAGAATAACAAATTTATAGTCAAGAAAATAAAATTTGCTTTCCTCTCCCACCCAAATCCCAACCCTCAATAGAAAAGACGACAATGGAAGAAAACACACCCATTTTCAAGTGCCTGCTATTTAGTACATTGAGGATTCCTGTTAATTGTGGTTGATCCCAGCTACAGAGAAGAGGTGCTTGCCTCAGGGTGGAAGGAAGCCCATCCACTCTCTGACCACACCACCTGGGCACATAAGAGCCACAGGGCATAGCACACCTTTGAGGTGACCCTCAGAGAAGCAGCCTACCGGACAGCAGGGAGCTTGGAATACAGTTTAGTGAAGCAAGGTGCTTCTCCCTTCCCCTTCTCACTTCCTTCTCTTCTTCACCTCTCTACCCAACTTGCGCATACCCCATCCTGACCTCTTTGCTTCAGGAGCAGTCGATCCTTGGGTGTACTAAAGACAAAGGGCTAAAACTCTCACTACTCAATTAAAACAAAACAAGGCAAATAAAAATTAAAATGTGCTTTCAAATACGGAATGAAGTCAAATAAATACATCTGATTTTCTCTTTTTCTTAAATCTAAGTACAATTTCATATCCTACACCCAAAGCTCTATACATTTGGTTTTTATTCTGAATCAAAATGAATTTCCGATAGTGAGGAGAGTAGAGTGAGGGAATGGATATTCCCTCACTAACAGATTAGTGCAGCTGCCACACTGTGAAGAACTAGTCCCACTCTGGGCACCTTGGGACATGGCTAATCCCAGGTGGTTCACAGGCAGATCCTCTGTCACACTCTCTCTGCATCCACACTGGAGCCACGATGTGGTGAGACATGGCCGATACTCCAAATCCAACAACCTGCAGTCACCTCCAGGACATGCGGCTCTAACTTTTATCTGAGAAGAATAAAGATACATGGAAGTGATATTAAGAAAAAGAATGTATTAACATTGCAAAGAATACCCCTGACATCTGTGGGCGTGGTTCAATCTTTGTTTCTGAATCAGTATGTAAGCAGATGAGCACAAACTGCTGCATGGAACACAGATCCATCTGCAGTCAGCGGAGACACCAGCCACACTGTCAGCAGAGGCAAGTGCACCAACATCAGATGAGGCCAAATCCTCCACACTAGGGAGTCACAGCAGCACCAGTAAGCCTCACACCGAATCTGTGATTTACCAGGCTTCCTGGTAAATAAGGATAAGTCATTTCATTCAGTGAAGGATGATTAGTCTAGAGTGGGGAACCCATAACTTTTACATACCTGAGTGCTTGTCTGTGAGGGCTGATCCAGCCAGCCTTTGGCAAAGAATGGTGTAACTTTCCTCCACCTTCTGTGAAATAAAACCCATAGGTTTTTTTTTATTCAAACATCATGAAAACAAAACAAAACAAAACAAAAACTTCTGAAAACAGAAAAGAAGGCCTTTTTACATTACAGGTACAAGCCCCCAAATTTCAAAAATACTAATTTCATCACTAAAAATTTTGTTAGTGGGAAGTAAAAAGTAAATTTCATTCCTTTTAACAATTTCTCCATTGAATGAATAACTTAGTATTTTTCCATGTAAAAAGAAAGTAGAGATGGTAACCATAAATGCAATTCTCCCACCCCGAAGAGTCACCCTGCACATGGTCCTGTCATCACGTGCATGAGCTCTAGTCATGCAGCACATAAAGCCAAGGCAGCCTGCATACATTATGATGGTCCCTTAAGACTATGGGTGGGGCGCAGTGGCTCACGCCTGTAATCCCAGCACTTTGGGAGGCCGAGGCAGGTGGATCACCGG
>NW_012120709.1:26861388-26998799 GCF_000951035.1 Colobus angolensis palliatus | reverse complement strand
GGCCACTGCACTCCAGTCCGGTCGACAGAGCAAGACTCCGCCTCAAAAAAAAAAAAAAAAAAAAAGTTTAAAGCTGGAAACTACAGTGCCTAAATGATCTTGCCACCACTTCCCCTACCAAACGCCTCTCTTGCCCCATCTCCTGCCATTGTCTCCCTCACCTAGTGTTCGATCACCACAAAAAGCTTGCTCTTGACACAAAGCCTCTGCCCCACTCTGCTCTCTGCTGGAACAATCTGCTCCCAGGTACCCACCTGGCTTTATTCCCTCATTTCATTGAGGTCTCTGCTCAAATGCTACCTCTTCAGAAGTCCTATTCCCTGATCACCCTGTTTGCCTTCATTACTCTCTGTCCCCTTAGTCTGACTTATGTTTCTTCCTAATACTTCTGAAGTCTATTTATTTGTTTACTTATTTACCATGCTTCTTTCCTCTAGCTTCATGAGAAGAGGGGATTTTTCCGTGTTTTATTCACTGCTATATCTCCCTGCACCTACGATGAGGTCTGGTACAGAGTAGATTCAGTATTTATCAAATGAAGGAATAAATATTGCACTTGTGTGAACACACACACACACACACACACACACACACTTGGATACCAACACAACACCCATTTCAACATACAGGACAGTTAGCAATGATCGAAATCAAAATCAAAGTGTAAGTGTGAAAGATACTTGCCTGAGATGCGTAAATTAACATCCTTCTCTTCCTTGTTAACTGCTCCATCACCTTCTGATGGATTCTCATCACTATGTGCTTCACGGGCATCAAAAAAGTGCTCTCCACTGTCATCAAGACCCCCTTCTGGCTCCATGGTAGGCATCTCTGGGGTCATAATCATGTGGTCCATTACTAAAATGTTACTTGCCTGGCTATGCTGGGGCGCCAGTCCCACTGAATCCCGTGGAGCAGAAGATTCAGTTGAAGTCCGTTGACTGTAACAAGTTGCAATGTCACCAGTTCCAGTTCTAAAGGGCATATGTCCTTCACCAGAATGATAGGCCTTAGTATTTTCAGAGTTCTGGATGCCACTGTCTGTCTGCGGCCCCTGAGAGGCTGTCCTATATCTTGGGAAATGTCGCCAGTCTTCCTGAGCGCTCTTCTCAGTCAAACCGAGCTGCTGCACCAGCAACTGCTTCAACAAACCCACTAAACGATTTAGGAAGGAGGCGGGAAAAAAAAGCATATTCACAACTATAACCTCAGGCTGCAAGAATTAAATTAGCTGAATTATCAATTATCTTTAAAAGTATCTTTTAATGACATATTAA
This sequence comes from Colobus angolensis palliatus, assembly GCF_000951035.1. Lineage (NCBI taxonomy): Eukaryota > Metazoa > Chordata > Mammalia > Primates > Cercopithecidae > Colobus > Colobus angolensis. Next base: position 26,997,522 of record NW_012120709.1, on the reverse strand, counting down.
AATGTTAATTTCATATAATCATTTTATTTCATACAATCATTTTCCATTTTATTTTGAAGATGAAATAAAGCACCATCTTTTAGAGAAGATTTACCGTTAAACTATACTTGAAAAGATCTAAGCATTCTGAATAGGAAGGTACTCCTATTTAGAACTCCTGAATAACCAATATCATGCCTCTATTTTTTCTTCTATATAACTAGAATAATACCCTAAAGGTACTTCTTAAGAATGTTGAAAGGCTGTGTTAAGCTAGACAGAAAAAGCTAAAAGTTCTGCTTTTTCCAGATCCAGACACTATATGCATATTATTTCCTCTAATTTCATGAGATACATACATATACTAAAAATAAGAACCAATTTAATTTTGAATGGGCCAAGTGTATGCTATGAGGTCACCCAGACAATGACAGAGTTACTGGGACAATATTAGTCAAACCATCAGAAATCATTAAGACTGTTAATTCAGGAGAATGTATAAAAAATAATGTAGTTTTAAATAACCAACTCTCTGCTCTCATCACTAGCTTAATGTCTGTCATGTTTCTTTAGGCAACAAGTTCCACTCAGGTCTCAGATCCTGTCCTTCTGCTCTACAATCACTTCCTGAGAGATGCTAGGAAGTCTCATGGCTCTCATGCTCAAATCTCTACCTCTTCCTAACCTCTCTCTCAAGTTTGACTCCTAAAACTCTAACTTCCTGCTAGTTACTCACTCTTTAATGTTTTGTAATTCATTATCTTAATCTTGACATGCTTTAAAACTGAGCCTATAATTCTACCAAATCAAAAAAAATAAAACAGAAAGTACAATAGAAGGAGGTGGGGGAAGCAGTGGTAGTCCTTTTCTGACTCTTATTTCTGACAAGATTAATGAAATTATCTCTACATATTCCCTTTCCTTTGACCTCACATCCAAACAAGTCAATTGTTTTAAGCATTTGATGACTTCTCACTTCCTTCTTATTCCTTTTGATAACATTCTAGTCCAAACTCTTTTAGTCTCAGGCCAGACTATTATAATAGTTTATTTAGTAAGTACACCATTCCATACCTGTTTCCATTCAAATCCTTCCACAGCTCTCAGCCAGATTAATCTTGTTTCATACCTTTAGTCATATGCTGGTTTAAAAATTTCAGATGGTTCTCCCTAGCCAGAGAAATTGTTCTCAGCCTTTTTCTCATCTCAATACAACTGAGAGATACGCTATCCTCCCATTGTAACAGTGATTCTGAACCAGGCTGGGGGGTGGGAAGCTAACAGAGTGGCGTGTGTGTGTGTGTGTCTGTGGCATGGGCCATTGTAGAGAATACTATAATTCCACAATAAAACCAGAAGAATAAGTGGAGTTTGATAAATCCACATACTTGAGGGATGGCACATCAGTGCCATACTTAAGTATCTGTAAAAAGTTATGAATAAAACTTACAATTTCTTAGTGCATCCAATGCCCACCGTTCTTCTGAGACAGGCAGGTGTGAATCTGGGATTGTGATTTGATAATCTTCTCCAACTTCCTTTAGTGTCCCATCTGTATGTTGTTCCTTTGCAAACTCTCTCTCAGCCACAAAGAGATCACGTACCTCTGATTTCCCAGAGGTACTCAGTGAATGAGACTGAGGTTTTGATGATATTAAGGTAGATTCTAATCCCAAATCTCTGTCTGTCCAATGGAAAAGAAAAGGTAGACTATAGCTAAACAAAGCTTTTAACTTTTAACATGACGTATTCAGGCAAGAATCAGAAAAACAACTCCATAAACTACAGAGATCATCTGTTAAGCAAAACATACAGCACATAGATCAGTGTTATACTGACACACACAAGGCTCAAAAAAAAAGTTTGTTAAACTGAATCTCTGATGCTGGAACATGCATAAATCAAACAGTATTAAAGTTTCTTTGCATTTTATTTTATTTTATTTCATTTTTCTTTTCTTTTTTGGTATTTTGGTCTTAGTTGCCCAGGCTGGAGTGCAATGGCACGATCTTGGCTCACTGCAACCTTTGCTTCCTGGGTTCAAGCAATTCTCCCCGCCTCAGCCTCCCAAGTAGCTGGGATTACAGGCACCCACCACCATGCCCAGCTAATTTTTGTATTAGAGACAGGGTTTCGTCATGTTGGTCAGGTTGGCCTCTAACTCCTGACCTCAGGTGATCGGCCTATCTCGACCTCCCAAAGTGCTGGGATTACAGGTTTGAGCCACCGCACCCGGCCAGCATTTTAATAGATAATAGAGCACATTCTCCCTTGAACTTGTCAGAAAAGTGTACCTGGACTCTGCAAACCAGTGACTGAAATGCCATGCTGTTCCTCTTTTAATTTTGAAGGATCTTCTTCGTCATTATCTCCTCTGTAAAGGAAAAAACAACAACAAGCTTTTAGCTTCCTGAGGTACCTAAACATCATTGCAACAAAATGTAATAATTATCCTAGTCTTTTCCGACCCAAAACATAAAATAAGTCCTACTACAATGCAAAGGAACACTCACTCGCCAGGTGTTGACTGGGGTAATGGAATTGGTTTTGTGGATTGCTCCTTCACTGATGCAGCCATCCGACAGATTAGGTCCTGCCAGCTTCAGAAAGTTGGAAAGAAATCCAAAATGCAAAAAAGAAACAACAAAAGAAATATCCTTTAAATATACTCAGAAAACAAAAAGAAAAACAGAACTAAACAAAAACCAACCAAAAAAAAAAAAAAAAAACACTCCACTCTGCCAGAGAATATCTTTATTTTGGCAACACACTATTAAGCTAAGAGTCCAAAACTATACCTTAAGAAAAATCTAACAACATTATGGAGACATTACCCATTAAAAAAACTTCACCTGACATTTTCCATAATTTTTTGTTTAGGAAATAAACTTCCAGAATAGGATCAAAATAAAAGGCATCAATCTAAAAAAGAACAATTTCATAGTAGAACGTCTCTAAAAGAGTAGAGGAAGTGCTTGGTTTCCATACATTATAAAAACAAAGTTAAGTTTACAGAGTATTATGCTTGGGATAATGAAAATAGTAGCTATAGCAAGGTAGCCATATCTAATACATACACAGTCTTTTCAGAAACTGTCTGTGCCACCAGTTCATAAATCTGAGCTCCATTGTCTGACATGGAGATGACGAATAAAGCTTTGTTATCTGGAAAAAACAAGACAAGATTACTCTAACACTGTGATCCTGGGAGACCATGAGGGATGTTTTTAGAGTCTTGAAATAGTCTACTCCTTAAACTAGATAAAGGTTACATATATTTACTTAAAATTCATCAAGATGTACAGTTAAAATTTGTGCAACTTACCATATTAACCTATTTATTGTATTATATTTATTGTACTTCAATAAGACAAAGATTATACAAATTAGCACTAATTCCACAATAATTTACTAGAAACAAAAGGATGTCAAAAATCCAAATTACTGGCTGGGCATGGTGGCTCACGCCTGTAATCTCAGCACTTTAGGAGGCTGAGGCAGGTGGACTGCTTTGAGCTCAGGAGTTCGAGACCTGGGCAGCATGACGAAACGCTGCCTCTACAAAAAACAAAAAAATTGGCCAGGCCATGGTGGTACATGCCTGTAGTCCCAGCTACTCAGGAGGCTGAGGTTGAAGAATTGCTTGAGCATGAGATGCAGAGGTTGCAGTGTGCCAAGGATGCACCACTGCACTTCAGCCTGGGTGATAGGGTGAGACCCTCGTCTCAAAAGAAAAAAAAAAAAATCCAAATTACCAAATCAAATGCTATGACTCTTTTGCATGTATTTTGAACTGCCCTTTTGCTAAGTTGTTAATAATATTCAGTGAATAGTGGAAAAAAGAGGTCACAAATTTATTTTGCCACCATGAAACTAACAAGTTTTAAAAGGGACCCCTTTGTTAATAGAGTTAAAATATAACTTGCCAGTCAAATTTGATTTTTAATCAAAATTCCATCCATCTCTTCAGTTTTTATTTTTTTTCTCACCAAATCAAAAAACATACCACCCTAAATGAAAGGCTTTTCACTGGGATCTATCAATGATTTGAACATAAAGAACCAAAGTAATAGCATAAAAATTTTCAAATACAGAAAACCATTCACAGAATCTAGACACCCTAAATAACTTTGGGGTATAAACTCTTAGGTCTCTTTCTAAGCAGTAAATTTCATGTAATTTGCTTAAGGATATAAAAATAGCAAGACTCTATGCCACTTGTGTTACTTAAACAGCACTAAGTATCTTACGCAACTTCACAATGAATATGGAAATTAGTATCCTTCGGTGGACATACTTGCCTGTTGCCACTTGTCGAACCAACACTGTACTCAACTTAATGACAGGGCTAAACGTATGTTTGCTATCAGCTGTAGATGCCAGAATCTTACTATGACACCTTAACACCAGTCTATCATCCTGCTTTTGTAACAATACAAGAATGTCTTCCAGCAGCAATGTGTATAAATCTAGAAATAAAAGTGCAGAAAAAAACGGTAAGTACAGAAATTGAGATGTCTTTGATTAACTTTATAATGATTCAACAGACGAATTTTATTTCTGTTAAAGCTACAAAATTTTCAAAATTGACTTGTATATTATCTTTTAAAATTTCATTTTCAATAGTTCATTTTTATTGTATTTCACTAAAGTGTCAATCTGTGACTAACAGGAAATAAAAAACAACAAGCTGGGTGTGGTGGTGTGCGCCTATAATCCTGGCTACTAGGGAGGCTAAGGCAGGAGGATCACTGAAGCCCAGGAGTTCGAGGCAGCACTGCACCATGACTGCATCTGTGAATAGCCACTACACTTCAGCCTGGGCAACATAGTAAGACCTTGTTTCTGAAAAAGCAAAAACAGTTCCTCATCACAGACAGTTTAAGAAGTACTGGTCTAAAGAAAGCTTACAAAGCATATGAAGACTCACTAGAATATAAGAATGATGGAAAGAGGACTAAATCAGATCTCTGTTACATTCCTAAATGAATATTTAACACGTTACATATAATGAAATAACACAAGCAGATCTACAAATGTACAAATAACACGAGGTAGCACTGCTAACTGCTGGGACAATGGTTCGCTCCTCTTCCTTTTGTCATAGGAAACTCCTATTTCTTCCCTTTTGTCGCTCTCCCCAAAACTAACAGACAATATCAGACCTACCAATAGTTTTATCTCTATTCACCTTCCAAACCAATGGCCCTTCATGAATCATCTTCCTTTTTGTTAAATCCAAATTCTGGCAAAATAAAGAAAATCATGCACAAATAATTTCCAAGCACTCAGTAACATGATATTCTATATAATACAGTCTCTTTTTAAGAAATTCTTAATATAAAATACACCATTTACATCAACTATCATTATTGCTATTTGTCAGTTCTTGAAAATGGCACAAAGGCCATGTTAAAGTAATCTGCATATGATTTTCTCAAAAGGAAAATGTATCTTGCAGAAAAACATTCAGGAGTACTATCTTCCAAACCTCATTCTAAACAGATAATAACAGATTATGAAAATCAAGTTACAAACATTCAGCCACTAGATTCTCAACGTATCCTTTAATTTTTCTATGAATAATTGGATGAGCATGGTACATATGCTTGTCTATAAGAAAGCGGCTTGAGTTCCAAGGCTCTAATTTCAAAGAAGGTTCTAAGAAATAGTACTCATGAAAAGTCCAGGTACTACTCAGGCTTGGTCTAAATATTAACAACTTAGTAGTAAGAGAATCATCTTTTAGTATTAGCAGCTCTAGAAAACTCTCATTTTTTGGAAGTTAAGGGGAATAAGCACATTTACAAGCTTGTTGATAAAGTATTAATACATGACATAAAAGTCTATTTTAACGGCCACCAAATAAATCTGCCAAAAACACCACCTAGTGAAATGGTACAAAAAGACTTAAAATCCGAAAAAGTTAACACATAAGCCCACATACTAGAAGTGGCAATTGGTAAACATTCTACTATCGTTCCTATAATGGTTCCAACTTTTATGATTTTGAAGACTCTCATGAGAAAATAATATGTTATCTTGTGTTATTAAATGACCTGGAAAGTTACCATAGTAAACAGTCCTACCCTTATTTAAACTACAGAACACTGGCTGGACATGGTGGCTCATGCCTGTAATCCCCACACTGTGGGAGGCTGAGAAAGGAGCGCTTGAGCCCGGGAGTTCTGGACCAGCCTGACAACACAGCAAGACCTTGTCTTTACAAAACATAGAATTAGCTAGGCATGGTGGCATATACCTATAGTCCTAGCTGCTAGGGAGGCTGAGGTGGGTGGACTGCCTGAGTCCAGGAGGTCAAGGCTGCAGTGAGCCAAGATCGCACCACTGCATTCCAGCCTAGGCAACAGAGCAAGACCCTGTCTGAAACAAACAAACTACAGAACACAATACAATTAAATTTTATAATAATGAGTGTCCCTTAGTCTCCTGCCAATTGCTGTCACGTAATATTACAGTTTCATGCAAGATATTCCTCTAATGAAAGACTAATCTTCATACAGATCAGGCATTTAAAAGGCAGCAAAAAAATCATAAATACAGATAATCTATGATACAAGAACTCCTTCAGGTGATGTATATTCCCATTGAGATGTTAATTACCTGCCAGGTCTTTAGCAAAATTTATTTTATTTTTTAAATTATGATTAGACCATCTCTCACCCTGAGCTCTTCAACATTTGGGTACTCTGACAACTTCAGGCTGGAGGTATCAAGGCGACGCTGATAATCTTCGAGGCGCTGAAAATTAGACAGGGTGGAACCAAGGTTAGTGTTTTGGTCATTAATGACCTATTTCTGAATCAAACTAAGCATTTAAAATCTCCATTTTACTGAGCTCTTTGCAATGCTAAACAGGACTGAAAACTCACTCTCTTCTCTTGGCTTTGGTGACATTATACTCTCCTAGTTTTCCTCCTACCTCCTTGGGTTTTCTTTCTCAATCTTCTTTTCAAAGTCATTGGTCTCTTATTAGCTTATATTTATTTTCTGAACGTGTAAATTATGCATACAGTACAAAATGCAGATGGTGACATAAGACAAAAAATAAAAAGTCTCCCTCTAACCTTGTCCTATTGCCCCACCTCCCTCAATTTTCCCTAAAGAAGCAATCACTAATATCCATTTCTTGGGTAGCCTTTGAGAAAAATTCTATGCAAATAGATATGTATATCTCTATTTATTTATACATGCATATGTAAGTATGCTAGTCTTCGTGCATGTTGTGTGTATGTGTCCTTTTTTAAAACAAGATATGGTAGCATAATATATTCATATATGCATTCCTTTGGTATTCCCATATGTATTCCTCATTGAAATGGTAGAATACATTCATATATGTATTCCCCCGTGTGTGTGTGTGTGTGTGTGTGGTGTATGACTTATAAATATATCTTGGAGATTGTTCCACATTAGCACATATAGAGAGTTATTTCATTTTTTATAAATAACTACAGGATATAAAACTCTGTAAATAAACTATAATTTATTTCATTACGCCTTACTGATGGGCATTTAAGTTACTTCAACTCTTCTATAACAAACAATACTGTAATAAAATGGACTTAAATATATGTCTTTGTATACCCGTGTAGGATATCTGTAGGATAAATTTCCAGAACTGTTGGATCAAAGGGTAAGCACATTCCCCCTCGAAATCATTTCCAAATTTTACATGGAAAAGTCTGAATGAGCATAGTGAACACCTACATATTACCATCTATATTCTACAATTAACATTTGCTCTATTTGTTTTATCATATATCTATTTATTCATCCCTCTATCCATCAGTCCATCTTATTTTTTGGATGTATTTCAAAATAAATTACAGACATAAGTACACTTTACCTGTGAACATTTAAGTATCCATACAGTTTTTTTTAAAAAGTAAAATTTGCATACAGTAGAACACACATTTTAAGTGTGTGTTCCATGAATTCTGACAAGTGCTTATACATTTGTGTAACCTAAACATCTATCAAGATAGAAAATTTCACCCCAGAAAGTTTCCTCATACTTCTTTCCAGTTAATTTCTACCTCCACATCCCCAGTGGCAGCCAGTTTTCTGTTTTTTTCCTACCATAGAATAGTTTAGTCTCTCTTAGAAGTTCATATAAATAGAATCATAGGTATGTACTCTTTTGTCTCTGGTTTTTTTTCCACTCAGCATGTTTGTGAGATTTGTCCATGTTGTGTGCCTTAGTGGTACATTCCTTTTTTTTTTTTTTTATCACTCAGGGCATTCTCTTTTATAAGTATACCACAGTTGGTTTATCCATTCTGTTGATAATTCTTGGGCTGTTTCTAGCTTTTTGCTATTATGAACAAAGTTGCTATAAGCATTCTTGTCTAAGTCTGTTTGTGGGTGTATCTTTATCCTCAGATAAAGATATATTTTATTATTCAGAAAATCTAGGTCCATTTTCTTATGATTGACATTCCTACTAAAGTTAGTTAGTTAACTTGTTATCTGCTATTTCCAGCAGGCACAATGGATAACCAGCCTGAGTATGACAGCTCAACTATACCAGGGGTCTGCAAAGTTTTTAGTAAAAGGTCAGTTAGGTTTTGCAGGCCATATAGTCTCTCTCAGTTATTCAGTTCCACTGTTTTGGAACAAAAGTAGCCACAGATAATACATAAATGATCAGGCTCTGTGTAGTAAAGAACTCAAATATGGTTCATTTCTCTTGAGCAAATCACTAGGAACAGAACTGCTGAGTCAAAAGGTAGATATAAGGGTATGTACAGAGTTTTAATCTAAATAAATATTGCTATATAACCCTCTGGGGTTTTATCATTTTACACTCTGAACAGCACGGTTGAAAGTACTAGTTTTTCTATAGCCTCACCAAGACAGTTGTAATCATACTCAGCTCCTAAGAAACTACATCCATGTTCATGGATTCAATTAGCCCCTGTATGCTCACAATCTTACATTTCTATCTTCAACATAGTCCTTAAAGGGTGAACCCATATAGCCAACTGCTTACTGTACAGTCTACCTGATAGTCTGAAGTGACCTCATCATCTTCCCCACAAATTTGGGGCTTCTCCACTCATCCTGTCCATTCAAATATGCAATCTGGAAACCTGGGGGTTTATTCTTGACATCACCTTTCCTTCAAATCCTTCTTCAAATCAGTCATCAAGTCCTGTCAATTTTACCTTCTAAATACTTCTCCAACTTCTCTAAGCTGCCATCAGCTATCCTAGATTGCTGCAAGATTAATAAATGGGCTCTTTCATCCACTATCCTTCAACTCATTCTCCATAGAGTAGTAGGGGTGACACTTATATAATGAAAATCTGACACTATATTCTTATTTGTCTATGCTGAATTCCTACTGCTCTTAAGAATAAAAATCAAAATTTTTCATCTGATCTCTAGGGCCTTTATGAGTTGGCCTTGGTCTACTTTCCCTCATTTTATGCCACTCTGACTTTGCTTTTTAGGCATGATCCACGCTCATTTAAATTTTCAATTCCTCCAACAGACCATGCTTTCTTTTTCTGTCAGAACTTTGGTATATATTGCCTCTACCTCTAGGGTTGCACCCTTCACATCATTTTGGTTCACTTCCACTCATCCTTCAGAGCTTGGCTCAAGTGTGAATTTCTCAAGAAAATTTTCTCTAATAGGCACCACCTAACAACCCCAAACTAAGCTAGGCCACACAGTTATGTATCATAGCATCTTGAAATTATCCTTGATAGCAGCTATCACAACTGATACAAAATATCTGCACTATAATCCTGTTAAATGCCTTTCTATCCTCCTAGCAAACGAGCTCAGTGTGGGCAGATACTGTGCTCGTTTTCTCAACTACTCTGTACCCTATGCCCAGCATACAGTAGATGCTCTATAAATATCTGCTGAATGAACAGATAAATGAAAGTGCAAACAAGCAGCTTGAGATGTTCCAAAAAGTCAAACAAAACTCTGATATTCTATCATAAATTGATCTTGACCTGCCTACTATGCCCATAGTAAAATGTTCTCCCTGTCCATTAGGTAATGATAGTTGTACAACTATTTCACAGATCCCAGGTAATACTAATTTAATGTTCTCCCAATGTTATCCTGTATCTTCTTGTTTTCCTTTTTTACCTGCTTGTTTTCTGCCTCCTTGACAGCCTGATTTACATAATTTAAGATCTGACGACAGTGATCTGCAGCTTTCTTCACCTTCTCCCTTTCTGTTGGCCATTCTAAATATGGGGAAGAAATCAAAAATGTAAAATCGAGGAAATGAGCAGAAAACCATAAAAGTATATGTAAATGAGATTTCATTTCATTTCAATAGTTTTAAGAGCAAAAAATAGACCTTGAAGATTTTTGCACCAGCTTAAAGCCTCTGTCAGAGTCTCAATTCAAGCTGTCTTTGGACAGGTAAGACTTCTTATAACAGGACTTTAAAACATAAATTCTAATCTTTAAAAAAGAAATCACAGTACAGAACCTGAAATCCAAGAAGAGATGCTTTACATGAAGCACCAGGACCACTAGATTACACACTCCAGAAGGGCAGGTCTCCTTTACTTTGCAAACAACATAAAAGGAAATCCCTTCTACCCCTAGAATTTCACAGTGCATAGCCTACATAATTATGTCCAGTGAACCTGTTAAACAAAATGTTTTAATAACATAATTCAAAATAATTCCAAAACAAGTTTCTTTGAATTTGAGATCATATTTAAAGAAAGAAAACAGATCACAACATTAAAAGAAGATGAAATCCACCAAAACATATTGAGGTGGCCCGAAGAAGACTAGATTATATCTTGTTAGAAAATCTTGGCTGGGCATGGTGACTCATGCCTATAATCACAGCACTTTGGGAGGTGGGAGGATTGCTTGAGGCCAGGAGTTTGAGGCAGCCTGAGCAACATAGTGAGACCCTTGCTTTAAAAAAAAAAAAAAGCCATGTGTGGTGGTGTCCACCTGTAGTCCCAGCTGTTCGGGAAGCTGAGGTGGAAGGAATGCCTGAGCCCAGGAGTTTGAGGTTGCAGGAAACTATGATTGTGCCACTGCACTCCAGCCTGTACCACTGAGTAAGACCCTGTCTCAAAAAAGAAAAAAAAAAAAGAAAGAAAGAAAATCTTGTCATACTATTTGGAAATCCAACTCCATTCAGGATGCTGTAAGATATTATTTACAGTATATTGACAGTTTTTTTGTTGTTGTTCCTAAGCTTTTTATTTCAGTGAAAATGTTGTACCTGTGTATTTGCCAATATTATCCAATAGAAGCGGGTACTTAGTAAGCCTTTGCATTTGAGTGGGAATAATATCCTTCAGTTGAAGACGTCGACACAGTGGATTACTTTCAGCATCCTAAAATTAAAGTGAAATAAGTGAATCTGTAATTCTTATTAGAACCATAGTTAACATGTACTATGTATTCATCGTAAGTGTTTAATGCATCACAGTTCTGGTTATTAAATCAAGATCTTTAAAAAATGCCAAGATATATCATTGCCACACTATATTTCTGCTTTCTCCTTTAATCACATAATGGGGGAACGGAGCCTCTATCACTAAATGAATGGCTTCTTTGTTATCTGTTTAAGGAGGGACTGAAAGCATCCATAAGCAGCTCTATGTATTGCTTCCTTGTGTTGAAACAGTTTTATCTTCACCTATTCAGAAAATCTAGGTCCATTTTCCTATGATTGACATTCCTACCAAAAGTGGTTAATTTGTTATCTGCCATTCCAAGAAGGCACAATGGATAACCAGTCTGAGTATGCCAGCTCATTTATACCAGTGGTCTGCAAAGTTTTTAGTAAAATGCCAGTTAGTAAATATTTTAGGCTTTGCAGGCCATATAGTCTCTCTCACAACTATTCAGCTCCACTGTTTTGGCATAAATGAATGAATAAGGCTCTGTGTAGTAAAGAACTCTAATACGGCCTCCAAGGTTCCCATCCTCTTGTGTAAATACTCTGTGTAATCCCATGCCCTTGAGTATGAACATTTTGGAATCTGTGAATACAATGGGATATCACACCTATGATTAGGTTGCCACCACATGATTTTGAGATCGTAAGAAAGGAAATTGTCCTGGATGGGCCTGACTTCATTAGAGGAGCCTTTAAAACAAATCTGTATCAGAAAGCCACACTCCCACTGGCCTGGAAGAAAGCATACATCCACCTCTAAACTGCCTAACGGGGCCATATGGCAGAGATATCTGTATTCTCTAGGAGATGAAACTGGTTCCTAGCCAATAGCCAGCAAGGTAGGACCTCAGTTATACATTCACAAAGAAATGAACTCTGCTAACAACCAGTGAGCTTAGAAGAAAACCTCGAGCATCAGATGAGAGTTGCAGCTCCAACTGACACTGTGATCTCAGCCTAGTCAAACTCTCAAGGGAGGATCCTGCTAAACCACAGCCACACACCACAACTGTGAGAAATCTGTCAAGTGGCTATGTTTGTGTTTACATAAAACTTTATAAAAACAGGTAACAGGCGCCTGTAATCCCAGCACTTTGGGAGGCCGAGACGGGCGGATCACGAGGTCAGGAGATCGAGACCATCCTGGCTAACACGGTGAAACCCCATCTCTACTAAAAATACAAAAAATTAGCCGGGTGTGGTGGCGTGCGCCTGTAGTCCTAGCTACTTGGGAGGCTGAGGCAGGAGAATGGCGTAAACCCGGGAGGCGGAGCTTGCAGTGAGCTGAGATCTGGCCACTGCACTCCAGCCTGGGCGACAGAGCGAGACTCCGTCTCAAAAAAAAAAAAAAAAAAAAAAAAAAACAGGTAACAGGCTAGATATGGTCTGTTGGCCATAGCTGAAAGACCCTTAATTCATATACCCCAATGAGTATGGCTGCTGTTATGTTTTTCCCTGGATAAGCCCATTCTCATGCTTTGATAAAATTATCTTAATAGAGCATACGATTGTTTCCTGATAAAAGCCTCGTGGCAATGTGGATTTCTGTATCAAGTATTTTAATCCTGACATATTTTTCATTATTCACCATTCCAAAATCATTTTTATGCCTTCCAGGAATTTAAGAGATAATGTATAGCTTTTAAAAATGTTAATATGGGCCGGGTGTAGTGGCTCACACCTGTAATCCCTTTGGGAGGCCGAGGCGGGCGGATCACTTGAGGTCAGGCGTTCAAGCCCAGCCTGGCCAACATGGTGAAACCCCGTCTCTACTAAAAATAGAAAAAATTAGCAGGGTATGGTGGCATGCACCTGTAATCCTAACTACTGGGGAGGCTGAGGCAGGAGAATCACTTGAACCCAGGAGGCAGAGGTTGCAGTGAGCTGAGATTGTGCCACTGCACTCCAGCCTGGGCGACAGAGCGACACCCTATCTCAAAAAAAAAAAAAAAAGTTAACATAGATGTAATGTTTGTAAAAGTCTTAGTCAGAATTCCCCCAGTTTATCTGATAACTGATAAAAACTTGCCTTATTTTTTTTCTTACATGACTCACTCAACTCACTTGCACAAAAGTCTGAAATCGAGAATCCTTTTTCTGACGAGACTTGATCATTTCCAGGGCGAAAGGCTGGTTACTGCAAAAGGTAGCAGCAGCATGTTTCAATTTCTCCTCTCCTGGTCCGCTGAACTGTGCCAAGAATGCAAAGAACACAAAAGAGAATGGGATACTGAGCTCATACAAGGCCAGACAAAGAGACAGACAACCAGAATCCTTTCAACATTTCAATAAGTACTCTCAAGTGACAAAATACACAGAACTGCATATCTCTGTGAAATATCAATGGTTCTCCATTAAAAAGGTCTGACCTTGACACAACCAGATCTTTTCTGATCATATTCCAATGCTTACTTCTTCTTTTTTATTTTTTTGAGAGTCTTGCTCTGTCGCCCAGGCTGGAATACAATGGCACGATCTCGGCTCACTGCAACCTCTGCCTCTCGGGTTCATGAGATTCTCACCTCTGCCTCCCAAGTAACTGGGATTACAGGCACGCACCACCACACTCAGCTAATTTTTGTATTTTCAGTAGAGACGGGGTTTCACCATGTTGGCCAGGCTGTTCTCGAACTCCCGACCTCAGCTGATCTGTCCGCCTCGGTGTCCCAAAGTGCTAGGATTACAGGTGTGAGCCACTGTGCCGAGTCCCAATGTTTTCTTACTTGTAGCCTATCACAACCTATTACCTTTGTGCCTACATTACTTGTAAATTACACAGAAAAGCTGACATTTGGAGAATGTAAGATACAAAATGCCTGAAGACTGAGACTAAATTTTCAGTCTTTTTTTTTTTTTTGAGACAGTCTCATTCTGTGGCCCAGGCTGGAGTGTAGTGGCACGATCTCAGTTCACTGCAACCTCCGCCTCCCAGGTTCAAGTGATTCTCCTGCCTCAGCCTCCCAAGTAGGTGGGACTATAGGCGTGCGCCACCACGCCTGGCTAATTTTTTTTTGTATTTTTAGTAGAGATGGGATTTCACCATGTTGGCCAGGCTGGTCTTGAACTTCTCACCTCAAGTGATCTGCCTGCCTTGGCCTCTCAAAGTGCTGGGATTATGGGCATGAGCCACTACACCCAGCCTAAAATTTAATTTTCTTACACCCTGACACCTTTACAACAACTACCATCTTACTCCTCTGGGAAGCAAACTCTTGGCATACTAGCATTCTTCCTTACTCACTAGAAAACCCACTGTGACCACAGGCAGGGCATAACTTTTCTGGGTTGAAATAAAATTAAATCACTGCTGTTTCACCTGTGTAGCAGCTGGAGCTGGCTTGGGGGAGATCAATGAGCTTATGAATTCTTTTGCTAAAAATTATACTTCTCACTAATATTTTTTACTTTGTAAGTTTAAATTTGTATATGCCATGATTTTAAGATTTCTGATGGTCAAACACCTAAAAAGTGATTTACTAGTAGGTGCTCTTATAAGTCAAATACATTGTTTTTTAATACAGCATCTATACTTGTAGGTAATTGCTTTAAGGTTTGCGAATAGGTTTTCCATATAATCTTCCATTTAAAGCCATATTCCCAAAAGTTTGCACATAAAGGCATTTTGTAAAAAGCCCTTCTGTAGCACATTTGTAGATAAATTCAGAGTATTTTTTCAAGTAGGACACATAGAAAGCAATATTTTAATAGGTCACTCCAATGTTGTATTCTTACTCTATGATGAATATGACATTCAACATGTTTAACAATGAGATTGGCAGCATTTTTAGCATGTTAGTCAAAGCACCAAACAACTACAAACAGCAGCTGGGTTTACCAAAGAAAATAATGCCCCCAACCTCAAGCAGTTCTACAGTAGTATTTTTTGTTTTTGTTTTGAGACAGAGTTTCACTCTTGTTACCCAGGCTGGAGTGCAATGGCTCGATCTCGGCTCACTGCAACCTCCACCTCCCAGGTTCAAGTGATTCTCCTGCCTCAGCCTCCGGAGTAGCTGGGATTACAGGCATGCACCACCATGCCTGGCTAATTTTGTAATTTTAGTAGAGGCGGGGTTTCTACGTATTGGTCAAGCTGGTCTGACCTCAGGTGATCTGCCTGCCTCGGCCTCCCAAAGTTCAGGGATTACAGACGTGAGCCACGGCGCCCGGCCTCTACAGTAGTTTTACAAGCAGTTTAAGTATAGATGTTCCTTGATTTCTGATGAAGTTATATCCTAATACAACCATCAAAAATTGAAAATATCTTAAGTTGAAAATGCATTTAATACACTGAACCTACCAAATACCATAGCTTGGCCTAGCCTACCTTAAATGTGCTCAGAACACTTGCATTAGCCTACAGCTGGGCAAAATCATCTATATACACTGTAGAGTGGTTGTTTACCCTGTGATCACATGGCTGACCAGGAGCTGTGGCTCACTGCTGCTGCCCAGCATCGAGAGTAACATACCACATATTGCCAAGCTCCGGAAAAGATTAAAAGTAAAAATTCAAAGTGTGGTTTCTACTGAATGTGTATTACTTGCCCACCACTGTAAAGTAAAAAAACTGCCAAAGTGGGAACCACAGTAAGTCAAGGATTGTCTGTATATGTAAAGTGATCTTAAGGAACAATACTGGAAAAATACTTTCCAAAATGATTTTATTTAAACAGCAAGAGTAAAATCTAAAGGCCTATTTATGATTCTTGCTTTTATGATTTCTGGCCAATGCCTTCTTCTGAATTAACTCTTTGTATGTGACAGTTACAAACCACCATTTAGCTTTTCCTCAACTTTTTACAGGTACAGGCATACCTCGTATTTTTATTGTACTTTGCAGATATTGCGTTTTTCACAAATTAAAGGTTTGTGACAACCCTGAGCAAGTCTGTTGGTGCCACTTTTCCAAAACCATGTGCTCATGTCATGTCTGTGTGCCACATTTTGGTAGTTCTCATAATAGTTTAAGCTTTTCCATTTCACTATAACTGTTACGGTGATCTGTGATCAGTGATCTTTGATTTTACTATTTATTGTTTTGGGGCACCATGAACTGCACCCACATATGGTGGCAAACCTAATGGAAAAATGTTGTGTGTGTTCTGACCATCCCCCATCTCTCTTCCCTTTCCCTGGGCCTCCTTATTCTGAGACACAACAATATTGAATTTAGGCCAATTAACAATGCTGCAATGGTCTTTAGGGATTCAAGTGACGAGTCGCACATCTCTCACTTGAAATTAAAAGCTAGAAATGATCAAGTTTAGTAAGGAAGGCATGTCAAAAGCTGAGATTTGGCTCTTATGCCAAATGGCCAACTTGTAAACACAAAGAAAAATTTCTTGAAGGAAATAAAAGTGCTACTCCAATGAACAAATGAACAAGAGGAAAGTGAAACAGCCGATTGCTGGTATGGAGGAATTTTGAATGGTCTGTATAAAGAAGATGAAATCAGCCATAATATTCCCTTAAGCCAAAGCCTAATACAAAGCAAGCCCCTAATTCTCTTCATTTCTATGAAGGCTGAGAGGTAAGGAAGCTACAGAAGAAGAGTTTGAAGGTAGCAGGGGTAAACTGATGAGATTTAAGAAAAGAAGTCGTCTCCATAAAAATAAAAGTACAAAGTGATGCGGCAAGTGTTGATATAGCAGTAGAAGCTACAGTAAGTTACCCAGACGACGTACCTGAGATAATTAATTACAACGGCTACACTAAACAACAGATTTTCAATGTAGATGAAATAGCCTTCAATTGGAAGAAGATGCCATCTAGAACTTTCAGAGCTAGAGAGGAGAAATCAATGTCCGACTTCAACATGTCAAAAGAAAGTCCAGTTCTCTTGTTAGGGGCCAATGACTTTAAATTGAAGCCAATGATGATTTACCATTCTGAAATTCCTGGGGCCCTTAAGAATAATGCGAAATCTACTCTGCCTGTGCTCTATAAATGAAAAAACAAAGCCTGGATGACAGCACGTCTGTTACGACCTACTGCTCAGAAAAAAAAGTTATTTTTAAAATAGTACTGCCCATTGACAATGCACATGGTCACTTAAAGACTTCTGATGGAGATGTACAAGGAGGTTAATGTTGTTTTCAGGCCTGCTAACACAATATTCATTCTGCAGCTCATGGATCAAGGGGTAATTTTTACTTTCAAGTCTTATTATTTAAGAAATATATTTCATAAGGTGATAGCTGCCATAACAGTGGTTCCTCTGATGGGTCTGGGCAAAGTAAACTGAATACCTTCTGAAAAGGATTCAATATTCTAGATGCCATTAACAACATTCATGATTCACAGGAGGAGGTCAAAATATCAATATTAACAGGAGTTTGGAAGAAGTCGATTCCAACCCTCACAGGTGACTTCCAGGGGTTCAAGACTTCTGTGGAAGAGGTAACTGCAAAAAAACTAGGATTACAGTGGAGCCTGAAGGTGTGACTGAATCACTGCAATCTCATGGTATGACTTTAATGCATAAGGGATTGCTTCTTACAGATGAGCAAAAAAAAAAGTGGTTTCTTGAAATGGAATCTACTGCTTGACCTTTTTCAGCTTTACATTAACTTTGCAAAATGGGTGAGTTTGCGTATTTGGAAAGGTTAGTTACTCAACCTTGAATCTGACCAAGTGTCCATAAAAATAATAAAGAGAAACAGAAAATTTCCTTACCCATGTCAGCAAATCTTCCCCAATCTGATCGATAACAGAGGTCTCATTTCTCTTTCGAACAGCCTTCATTTGTTCATTCAATCCAACTAAAGATAAAAAGATAGAAAAATGTTAGTAACGCACTCAGTGTAGACAGAATTACTGGTAGTACAGAGTAGCTAATTTTTTTTTTTTTTTTATAAAGAGGATTTTCACAGTAGCATAGCTGCTTCTTATCTCCTTAAATAGAAATCTGGGCATAGTGCTTATACATCCAGATATTATAAACTCTATCTGAAAAACAAGTGCTAAACAAAAAAGTTTTGTAAACTAGCACATTACATACATGGTAGTTGCATCAAATATTCATTTAACCTCAAGACTCCATCTATAATCATGCTCAAAAAGAACTTGAATGTAAACAGTACAAGTAATTCTGTTCACTGATCCTCTCAAAATGTGTAAGTGTGCAGGCAATGGATATAATCAAGCCTGAATTTGTCAATGCATGCCTGTGAAACCCAAGATTACCCGCAAAGGAATAAAAGGCATCAATTCGGTTAGCAGATGTTTATAGGTAGTGATGACATGAAAAAGAAAGATAAAAAAAATTAAGGGTCATAGAGAAATAGTGACCTATAAATGAGAGGAACATCATATTACTGTCCACAAAAGTCCAAGATGATTTCAACCAATAAAATGTCAACAAGGTGGAATTTTTATACACTTATTCAAGTATTCCAAGCCACAAAACAATAACACAATTTCTGAGGACAGGCGCAGTGGCTCAGCCTATAATCTCAGCACTTTGGAGGCCGAAGCAGGCGGGTGGATCACTTGAGGTCAGGAGTTTGAGACCAGCCTGGCCAACACGGTGAAACCCGTCTCTACGAAAAACACAAAAATTAGCTGGGTGTGGTTGTGCACGCCTGTAATCCCAGCTACTCAGGTGGCTGTGGTGGGAGGATCCCTTGAACCCAGGGGGCAGAGGTTGCAGTGAGCCAAGATTGCACCACTGCACTCCAGCTTGGGCAACAGAGCAAGACTCCGTCTCAAAACAATAAAAACAATTCCTGAAAATTACCCAACCATGCGATTATATACCATATACTACTATTTAAAAAATACATTTATACATATATTATTATATTGGATATATATATTTAAAGAGATATATATATACTATAATAGAAAATTTTCAACGGTGAATTTGACTATTCATGTTTTTCACCTTAGACACTGACTTTAGACTGGAAGCCCTATGTTGGTTGACACATTGTATATCTAAGACTGATTGTGAGGAAAAGGATCTAGTCAAAGTTCCAATCATTTCTTTATTTATGTTACATTCTCACATATAATCTCAGGAATACTAACATGGGTACATTTACAAAATTTTATACTCACAATATTTTCTCTATTGGAAATGTTAGGGGCAAAGATCAGAGCTAATTTCTCTTACTATGAAGTTGAAGAATATCTTCCAAGTTTGAAAAAATTTTCCGTAGCTCTGAGGGTGACAGAATTCCTTCCCTGGACACTCGCTGATAGAACACTTGATCAAGAACCTTCAGTGTTCGAACATGAGCTCTTTCAGTGTAGAACAATTCTGAGCAGGAAAGACATATGAAATGTTGCCTTACTTAGAACAATTTCATAGGATCAATCATACTCTTTAGCTGGAGTGAAGTAGCAAATGAATTATATAATACATTATTTATCGTTTAGAAAGGATAAAATATCTCTGAACTCATTCTGATTCCAAGAAATTCTCCTACATACTGGCTCTGAGAGTTGAATACTGACAAATAAAAAATATCATTCAAAACTATTTTTTTTAGTGTATTCCCAAACTTATCTATCTGTTTACAATAATACCCACCTATCACAACTATGTCATTAAGAAAACTGTAAGCCGCAACATCATATAGCCTTTAATTTGAGCCCTCTTAAGAAATAATAGTACTTTTGGTTACCTAATTTGCCTATAAACACTCATTTCTGGGGTCAGGCTTATAATTTCATGATGTCTCTGTATTGTCAGAGACAAGATATTTATTCAAATCACATGCTAAGGATAGCAAAGGGTACAGCATCCATGCCACACATTTATCACATACATGCTAGGGTAAATGAAGAACACTGCACTTGGATACAGAAAGAAGACCAGGAATGAATTTTTTTTCCTTTTATATTATTAGCTGTATGATCTTAATGAATTCAATCTCCCTGGGCCTTACCTTCCTTATTTAAAATCTATACATAAAAATAACTTAGTTGTTACAATGACTTTTCAACTTTAAGATCTATAATGCTATGAATCTTAAATATCTTTAAGGCTAAACACATTTTCCTTTTAAATTATCAATAAGAATCACAGAAGCACTTGCATTTTCTTGAGGTCAAGGATTATCTGTCCAGTTTAATTTCCTCTCTGTTTAAAACAAAAGGCTAGGAGAAACTTTGAAGCAAACTCCAAGGCTGAGAGACTTAATTTACTCTGACAAAACTCAGTATTTGTAAACAACAACAAATTGATTACACTCACCATTAATCACTTCCTGTCTTTTGATCTCACAAGGTTTTAGTCCCAATAACACTTCTCGACTAACAAGCTGCTGCCAGTTGGGTGGATCTGTCTCTAAGTCGTTTTCAAACTGTTCATCCTCACTTTGACTTTCTCCAAAAGCTACACTGTCAAACCTACGAAGCAAAAATAGTGAATTCAATTTGAGGACTTCAGGTGGACAACGGTAAACAGCACAAGTCTTTATATTACAATAAATTCTAATCAGATTCCTGAATCTGACTTAGCACAGAGCCTGAAATTTCATCCTCTCCTACAAATGGCTGTTTTATACATACTTCAAAATACAGCTTTTGAATGACGGGTGTTTCTTAACAGCTTTCTTTTAGACTACATTAACAGATTGGTATACAGGGTTTCTTTTCCTTTAAACTGGAACTTCAAGAGGAAAAAAGGTTACATTTCTTAAAATGCACCTTTATTGAAAGCTGCTTAAGATATACTTACTTTCGAAAGGGCTTTGGTGTCCCATGTTCAGTCACCCTAAAACAATGGAGAGTAAAAAGTAACATGAAAACAAAATGGTGATCAATAAATTTACACCAAGGATACTCAAAGCTAGGTTAAACTCCAACAAGCTTGATAAATAATTCTGTAATAATTTAATATAAAATAAATTGAAGAAAATTTGAGTACCTTTCTAAATTTCAGTAACAAGTTCTGAAATGGTGTTTTAGTTCTTTTATGTACCCAACTTATTTATTTATTTATTTTATTTTTTACAGTTTGAAGTGGGGGCTTACTACATTGCCCAGGCCTGTCTCAAACTCCTGGGTTTAAGTGATTGATTCTCCTGCCTCAGCCTCCCAAGTAGCTGGGATTATAGGTACATACCACCATGCCAGGCTTAAGTGCTAGAATGCTACTAAGTATAGGAATAGTATATAATTTAAAAACTTTAAGTAATGCCCTAAGTTTCTCTAAGACATCACTGAATTACCTTTCTACTTCACATTCCTCCTCCTGCACTTGGTCTAATGGAGGTGGTGGGAAATCAAAGACAGTATTGAGAGTACGAGGTGTGCCATCTAAGGTGTCTCCAGGTGCTGGTGTTTCTCCAACTTGCTTTGATCCTTTAGACAAAAGTCAGACATTTGAAGAGTGTTAACACTTAATAAAGTCACTGGTCACCAAAAAAATTTAGTTCCCAGAAGAGCTTCAGTCTAATCCACAGCTACATTCTTATTTAAACAACTGCAGGTTCACTAGAACTAAAAATTTAACATACAAAATTATGGTATCTCAGGCTCACGTGATCCTCCCATCTCAGCCTCACATGATCCTCCCGTCTCAGCCTTCCAAGTAGCTGGGCCTACAGTTGCATGCCACCACATCCGGCTCATTTTTAAATTTTTTGTAGAGATGGAGTTTTGCTACTTTGCCTAGGCTAGTCTTGAATTCCTGGGCTCAAGCAATCCTTTCACCTTGGCCACCCAAAGTGCTAGGATTATAGGTGTGAGCCACCATGCCGGGTCAGAAAAATAATTTTTAAAGTTGTTTCTTAAAAATTAACATAAGAAATAGCAAGGACTCGTATAGTGCAGAAGAGTATATGATGAGGAACAACATTTTCCCGTCTTATGCTTTTCTACCCCAGTATCAATCCTTTTTCATGTTTTCAAATGTGAGTTATTATAGTGGTCCAACTACAAACAACCTGTTTCTTTTTCATGATTTATTATCTTTAGTTATCATCTATTTCTTTCCCCTCTGAGGATTTTGCTGACTTACACTTTCCACCTTCACTTTCCTCCCATTTCTTCCCAATGTTTAATAGTTTTATCATTATTACTAACTGGGTTATCAGTTACTACCTAAATTTAAATGACATGTCTATGTTTTTGTTCTATCAGAAAGTTAGTATCTCGACTCTGTTCTATGTCAGATTAGGTATTCAGTGTCCACATCCTCCCTCTAATTGTATTTCCTTCCTTCTACCTTTCATTTGTTTCAACTACATTTTTACTTGCATCATAAAAGAATTTTTTACATTTGTATTCTAATCTGCAGCCATAATGAACTATTCCATGCTTTGCTTGGTAGGGTTATTCTACAAGTCTGAAAATCAAGAAAAAGTGCTTATGACATATATATACTGTCATCTACAACACACATGTATACATCATTCCCGCCAGATTAAGAAGTATACTAGTAGGATTATATATTTTTTCCTGTTGGTCCAATGATGCAATTCATGGGCCACTTCAAATAGAACGTTTATTAAAGTCTTTCTTACACACTATCAATTGCTAAAGATCATGCCACTTTTTATTTTGCTTCGTGTTGAAATCATGACTTATTTTCCTGAACAATTGTTTTTCTTAACATTTCTAAATGCTTTTCTTTTATTGCTGTCAAAGTTATATAATTTTATCAAGTCTCAAACTGTTTCCTCTGCTGCGTCATACTATCCACTGCCTAAGATCCCTCTTTTCTTATCTGTGATGTTCTTGTGTTCCAAACTGGAGTAGTGACTCTCTTGGCCTGAGACACAACCATCATTTCAGAACTGCCCTTTGCCACTTTCCTGGGTGTTTCCAAAGTTTCTTGGATCCCAGGACACTTTCTTTCTTAATTTTTCCTCTCATGTTGCTAGAATGTGTATCCTCAAATGATTTTAAAGGGAAAGGTACATTCCGGTTAAACTGTGGACCTTGCGTATCTGAAAATGTTTTTATTCTTTCTTCATATTTGATGAATAGCTTGGATGGATATAGGATTCTAAGTTCAAAACCATTTTCCTTCAGAAAGTTGAAGGCATGGCTCTTTTGTATTTCAGCACCCAGGGTTATGATGAGGAATGTGATACAGTATAATCCCCATTTTTTTTTCTCTGAAAGCTTATCCCTGGTGCACTAAATTTCAATAGGACATGTTAAGAAGGGATTTTTAAAAAAGCATTTGCTATAGATGGTCCTCAGTGAGCCCTTTCTACCTGAAGATGGGTATTCTTCTTCAACTCTGGGAAACTTTCTCCTGTTGTTTAACCATCTCTTCTCCACGTCCTCAGCTGATTTTTTGTGAAAGAGACAGATGTTGGCCTTCTGTAGTGGTTCTCTATAAAATTCTTCTCTCTCAAATTTCTATCCTTTCATATTTCTGATGTACACTCTAAAATATTTCCTTGACTTCAATTTTAGGGACTTCTTTTTTCTCCTTTAAATACTGACAGTTGTGGTGGTCTGAAAATATATCCACACATTTTTTTGATATTCCCCCCTCGGGGTGGAGCCTAATTCCTCCCTCCCTGAGTATGAGCTAGATTTAGTCACTTGCTTCTAACTTGCAGAAGTGACAGAGTGCACCTATAGAGACTATGTCAGAAAAGACACTGGGGCCTTCTTTTTGCTCTCTTTTTTGGGATACTCAGGAAAAGCCAGCTACCATTTCATGGAACACTCAAGTATCTCTACGGAAAAGTCTATGTGGCAAGGAGCCAAGACCACGAGCGAGGAGCTAAGGCCTCCTGCCATCAGCCACATGAGTGGGCACAGAAATGGGTTCCCCAGCCCCAGTTCAGCTTTCTGACGACTGGCTAATATCTTGACTGCAACTTTATGACCGACTCTAACCCAGAACCACCCGGCTAAGCTGCTTTGGAGTTCTTCATCCACCAAAAAGTCGAGATAAATGTTTTTTGTGTTAAGCCATTATGCTTTGGGATAACTTATCACATAGAAATTGATAATATAACAGATGTCACTGTGTTTAATAGTCATATTAAAAATCTTTTGTCTCTGAATGCTCCCTATTCTTGCTTTATAGAGATAATAACTTCTTTAATGTCCCCAGGTATACTACCTAACTTAGAAGTATTTTGCTAAGTTCTTGTCTATTATCAAATTATCTTTTTCTTCTAGGGGAAGTTTTTCTGTTTATCTGTGTTCTCTCTTTATGTCACTGTCTGATATGTTTGGCATTATATATTATCTTACGTCTTGACTCTGACAAGGGAGAGTAATGATGTTCGTGTTTAATGATGAAAGTGAGTGGCTGACTTGGCTTTGTTTTGCTGCTATATAGTAATAGATCTGTTTCAGTTGAGAGCTCTCTAAGCACAGTGAGTCGCCGGCATGTCTACTGTCAGGCCTTGGGCTCCCAAATGTCAGAACTCCAAGCCATCAGTATTGCGGAGGGACTTAACTCCCCCTACACAATTCACTCAATTATTTTAAAAAAGAGTACTGTTTTTTCTTCTAGTCTACAAGTGACAGAGACTGCTCATACTCTATAATTCAGGGATTAGAAGTTGCTGACATAACTATTTTGATTATAGACCTGCAATTAGTTCATCATTTTTGCTCTTCTTATTTCTGCACTGCATAACATATGCTAACTCTGAGCCCAAAGTCTCTCCAGGGTTCCAATGAGCAGACTAGGTTCTATCTTAGACTGTTTAAACCAATTATGGGCTCCGGCTTCCTTTATGGTTTTACCTTGTGGTTTTTTTTTTGTTTTTTTTTTGAGACAGGGTCTCATTCTGCCATCCAGGCTGCATTACGGTGGCACGAACATGGCTCACTGCAGCCTGGCCCATAGGTCAAGTGATCACCACACCTCAGCCTCTTGATTAGCTAGGACTACAGGCACATGCCATACGACTGGCTAACTTTTTCATTTTTGGAGAGACAGAGTCTTGTCACATTGCCCTGGTTGGTCCTGAATGTCTAGGCTCAAGCAATCCTCCTGCCTCAGCCTCCCAAAGTTTTGGGATTACAGGAGTAAGCCACCATGCCCATCTCCTTTACATTTTATCCAACAAATCACTCTTGTCTGCTTTCAATCTCCCAAGTATTTGTTAAAATATCTTATTTCCTGATAAGATATTCCCTTCCTCTACTTTCTTTCTCTTTATAGTTTCTGTTCATCCGTCACCTACCATGTTTTTATTTTAATGAGTCACAGGAGCCATGAAATATCAATGCGGTCGGGCGCGGTGGCTCACGCCTGTAATCCCAGCACTTTGGGAGGCCGAGGCGGTCGGATCACAAGGTCAGGAGATCGAGACCACAGTGAAACCCCATCTCTACTAAAAACACAAAAAATTAGCTGGGCGCAGTGGCGGGCGCCTGTAGTCCCAGCTACTCAGGAGGCTGAGGCAGGAGAATGGCGTGAACCCAGGAGGCGGAGCTTGCAGTGAGCTGAGATCCGGCCACTGCACTCCAGCCTGGGTGACAGAGCAAGACTCTGTCTCAAAAAAAAAAAAAAAAAAAAAGAAATATCAATGCATATACTCAATCCAGTATCTTCAGAGTTCCGTATCTGACAAAATCCCCAGAGTTTTCTCCAAATATCACCTGTACTTCTTTGTCTTATGTAGAAACCTGCCTATCCCCAGGGGCCAGGGGCTTACCTCTTCTGCTACAGCCCTCTGAGACAGAAACTGATGTTTCTGTCTTATATTGTATATGTCAGGGTGGAGATGAGATGGATGGCCTTCTTGTTCCTCAATATGATTTTTGGACCATTATCTTGTCTTCTTTTTTTCTTTTTTTTTGAGATGGAGTCTCGCTCTGTTGCCCAGGCTGGAGTGCACTGGCGCGATTTTGGCTCACTGCAACCTCCACCTCCCGAATTCAAGCGATTCTCCTGCCTCAGCCTCCTGAGGAGCTGGGATTACAGGTGCACATCACCATGCCTGGCTAATTTTTGTACTTTTAGTAGAGACAGGGTTTCACCATGTTGGCCAGGCTGTTCTCCAACTCACGATCTCAGGTGATCCACCTGCCTCAGCCTCCCAAAGTGCTGGGATTACAGGTGTGAGCCACCGCATCTGGCCTTGTCTTCTTGTATAATCTCTTGCTCCACTGAGACTGTCATGCTCTGGATATTATCACATGCTCTTCCTTCTCAAAACAATCATCTAGCAATGCTAAAAGTTGGCTGGTGGCTCACAGTTTTCCTCTCCATGATAAAAACCACACTTGGTGACCTCACAAGCCATGAATATTAAGCTATTCAAACTCCTGGCTCCTTGGTTCCTTGCCGTCTTCATCCCTAGTAGCCTCCTCTATGGCACCTCAGGGACCACTCCCAGAGCCTCATTCTTGATCATGTGACCACCAGAAATTGAACCACCTCCCAATCAAGGATGAAAACATGGTAATAAGCTCCTTGCCCAATTATCTACAACAATTACTTCATATCTTTCTTTACTCTTCAAATTCCCTTGCTCTTCTCACTGAACTCTCACTCTCAGTAAATAGTCTTACCTTTACATACACTCTACATCTCATCTCCTCTCTCCTCACAACTCTGTTCTACTGCTTATGTACTGTCTCCCACATATTCTACCTTTTCTTTCAGTTGCCTTCCTACTAACATTGAAAAATAAAACCTCTAGTTAATCTCAGATTTTTAAAAAGTCTTCTTTAGACACCCACATCTGCCTCTAGCTACTGACCAGTTCCCTCAATACTCCCTTTACCTTCCCTTGATTGGACTTGGCACAATTTGCATTTTTTATATTTGTGACTATCGCTCTCAAGACAGTAAGCTCATGAGGCAAGCATCTGTGTATAATTATTGCATGTTAACATCCGGGACAAACCTAACGCCTGACAAGAGAGCTTAATAAATATTTTTTTGGACAAATCAGAACTTAAATTATCATTCAGCATAGATTTATTATTGGTTGTAGCATATTAAAATGTTAAAATTAAATTAAACTGGGATTTAGTCTTGATTAACTTGCCACTCTATTTTTCAGTTAGTGTTTAAAATCTTGATGCTTAGTTAAGCTGAACTACAGCACTAGCTCACCTGTATCATTCTCTTTCCCTCCTTCCTGGGAAAAAGAGGCCCCTGAAGCTACAGAAGACATGGAATTGGCAGGCAGGTATCCAGCGTCTGTTCCTTCATTTGCTAACCCACTCTGGCGCACCTTGGCAGAGTCCTGAGGTTCAGGACTCACAGATGAGGGTGTGGATAAGTGCTTAGGGTGGCGCGCCTTCTGTAGTTCCATGGCTCTGCCAACTGAACAGAAAATGGTGGTTAATCATCTGGATTGCGGCCGGGTGTGGTGACTCAAGCCTATAATCCCAACACTTTGGGACGCCAAGGTGAGTGAATCACGAGGTCAGGAGGTCGAGACCATCCTGGCTAATATGGTGAAACTCCGTGACTATTAAAAATATATAAGGCCGGGCGTGGTGGCTCACGCCTGTAATCCCAGCACTTTGGGAGGCGGAGATGGGCAGATCACAAGGTCAGGAGATCGAGACCACCCTGACTAACATGGTGAAACCCCGTCTCTACTAAAAATACAAAAAAATTAGCCGGGCATGGTGGCGGGTGCCTGTAGTCCCAGCTACTCGGGAGGCTGAGGCAGGAGAATGGCGTGAACCCAGGAGGCGGAGCTTGCAGTGAGCCGAGATCGCCTGGCTGCACTCCAGCCTGGGCGACAGAGCAAGACTCCACCTCAAAAAAAATAAAAATAAATAAATAAATGAATAAATAAATAAAATTAGCCAGGTGTGGTGGTGGCACGTGCCTGTAATCCCAGCTACTCGGAAGGCTGAGGCAGAAGAATTGCTTGAACCCGGGAGGCGGAGGTTGCAGTGAGCTGAGATCGCGCCACTGCACTCCAGCCTGGGTGACAGAGCGAGACTCCATCTCAAAATAAATAAATAAATAAATAAAACAAATAAAATAATCGGTATTGCAAATTAGCTAAAAGCAAAAAAGGACAATGTAAAAGAATCTGGTAAAATGTGTGAAACATGGTAGACCCTAAAAAATATATATAGTGGATTGTTATGAAGAGAAACATACAGACAGACAGATGAAGGAAGGAAGAAGAGAAGAGAGAAAAGGAGAGGAAGGGAGACGAGAAAGATGCGGAGATGGAGGAGGGATGAGACAAGAGGATGAAAGTGAGGAAGAGGAAGATGCAGGGAAAGAAGAAGGGTCATGAGAAAAGAAGGAGAACAATGGTGGACAGAGGGAGGAGGACTACTGAGAGACATGGAGCTGTGTTCATTTGTAAGAATGAAGATGAAGTCTTTATTTCTGTGAGTTCGTAGTAAGCTCCCACCCCAGTTCTCTCCCAACACTCACATCTTCATCATCATAATGTGCCTCAAACACCATGCAGACCAATCCCCATCCTGCTAATTATCCTTGTTCACAAAGTCACCACAAGAAGCCAAAGACTCCCACTCAGGTGTTTAATCTCCAGAGCATTCTACACCCTCACCCAGCTTTTTATACCCTAATCTAACCCCTAATTCCTGAAATTCTTTTGTATCCCTTGGAACTCACAGCTAACATCTGTGAAATCCTCTATCTCTTTAACTTCCTCTGAAAATTTCATACCTTCTCAGTGTTTCTCAAACAAGGGGCACTAATGGCATTTGAGGGAGAACTCCTCAATGTGTGAGACATTCACTATCACAATCCTACTCACACCATCTACCATGCCAATATCTTTTTTTTTTTTTTTTGAGACAGTGTTTCACTCTGTCACCCAGGCTGGAGCTTAGCGGTGAGATGATGGCTCACGGCAGCCTTGACTCCCCAGACTAAAGCAATACTACCTCAGCCTCCCAAGTAGCTCGGATGACACACACGCACCATGATACACAGCTAATTTTGGCTGTTGTTGTTTAGAGGCAGGGTCTCACTATGTAGCCCAGGCTGGTCTCTCCCGCCTTGGCCTCGCAAAGTGTTGGAATTACAGTCAAGAGCCACTGCACCTGGCTTCAGTATTTTCAAGTGTGGTACTTCCTGAGATAAGAACCATCACATGACCCTTCCCCATGGTACCACCATCCCTATTTCTCCTGCAGCCATCTCAAGTGGGTTGATTTCTCTTCATTGGGCCTGGGGTGAAAGGGAAATCAGCAAATAAAGTACAATGGAGAGGTGGAGAAATTTTAGAAGTATGGAGACTAAGTAAATATGTATAAAGAGACTAAACAGTGTGGTGGAGAGATCTATACACACTTTTTTTTAAAATTTAACAAACACAAGTTGAATGGAAACAAAATCAGAAGAGGTAAGTAAACCATGTTATGGACATTTGACAGAATACTGCCACTAAATATGTTTTTTTTCTTTTTCCCCTTTTCTTTTTGTTTTATTGAGAGAGAGTCTGGCTCCAGTGTTGCCCAGGCTGGAGTGCAGTGGTGCAATCTCGGCTCACTGCAACCTCTGCCTTCCAGGTTCAAGCAATTCTTCTGCCTCAGCCTCCCAAGTAGCTGGGACTATAGGCATGTGCCACCGCACCCAGCTAATTTTTTGTATTTTTAGTAGAGACGGGCTTCATTGTGTTAGCCAGGATGGTCTTGATCTCCTGAACTTGTGATCCGCCCACCTCAGCTTCCCAAAGTGCTAGGATTACAGGCATGAATCACTGCAAGCAGCCCACAAAAGATGTTTATGACAATTATGTAGCAACATAGGGGGTACTTAGTTCAGAAATAACACTGAATGGAAACAAGGCGTGTTGGGAGTTCAGTAAAATCATCTTAACAACTCCTTTCTCCAAAAATTCATTTTAGCTAAAGAAGCCTCTGATGTGAAGAGGGTCTGAAATAGCGAAAATGCAGCACTTCAAACTTCAACATACTTGCACTGTTGTCATGACGGCTTGGTCTCCGTGGGGGTCCCAGGATGCTGGGGAATCCTCTTCGCTTCCCTTTTTCTTCCCCTTCTTTATCTTTCTTCATACTTTGCTAGAGTTGAAGTACAAAAAATAAGAGATATGTAACAGAGTAAACTGCTTTTGCGATTTTCATAGTGTAATGCTAATGCTTAGTTCAAAGAAATTGTTAAATGTAAATGAAAACCTATGCACGTGTGTGCGCACACACAGAGCACTCATTAAAAGTTCGCACACAGTACTGTGTACACCTCAGACTCAAGATGTTTTCTTCAAACCCTTTATCACTGACAGCTTTGAAAAATCAAAGGGTAGTTTTATAGCACATTTACCAGGAACTTATTCTCAACAATTCATTCATCCATTCAACAAATATTTACTAAGTATTTTACTAATAGTTGAGACTACAATAATAAAGAAGGTCCTTGTACTCATACAGCTTTACAATCTAGTAAACACTAAACAAAAACACAAATAATTACAAACAGAATACTCTACTGTCACTAAAGATGTTCATGACAATAATTATGTAGCAACACGGGGTATTTAGTTCAGGCAAAGTAAAAGAAAAGTATAAGGCACGAACAGAATCAGAAATAGCACTCTTTGTAAACTGCTAATTTCACTTTTCACATTGTCTAGTAATAGTTTACATGTCTGGATCTCTCACCAGATTTTGAGCTTCTTGAGAACAGAGATAGTATCTTATTAATGTTTGTATGACTAGCACAAATTGGCTGATTAAGTAAATACTAAGACAATGGAAGACACTGCACCCAAACGTAAAGAAGCCCTAAGGTCTGAAGGCACTACTACATTATTTCAGTCTCACCTTGATTTTGGGAAGAAATCCAATCCGACCCCGTTTGTGCTCCAAATTTCGAGGCTCTTTCACTTTTACTCCCAAATGCTTCATATACATGAGAATAACATACTGCATGGTGGAACTGGAGGAGAAAGGATGAAGTAAATTAAGACTTCTGAGAAGGGAGGTCTGGTAGAATAAAGACATCAAATGACTTCCAAAACCCCAAGGTTAGAATTATTGAAATGAATCAAACAAAAACTAAAGAACTATCTAGTCATTGCACAGAGAAGAGAATTCTACTCAGGACAGCAGTAGAGTATTAGTCAAATAACATACAAGCCACCAGAGGGAGACCACAAACTGTATTTGTAAATTAAAAGAAATAAACTGTAATTTAGGGCCAAAAGGAAAAAACATAGCTTCTTTTTTTCTTAAAATTCTATGAAAAAAAAGTTATGTTACCTCTTATCTTCCTCTACAGCCTGAGCAGTCATCCTAAAAAAAAAAAAAAGTTTAAAAATGAAATATGAAAGTTTAATTAACTTATTTTTTTGAGACAGAGTCTCACTCTGCCACCCAGGCTGGAGTGCAATGGCATGATCCTGGCTCACTGCAACCTCCGACTCCCAGGCGCAAGTGATTCTTGTGCCTCAGCCTCCTGAGTAGCTGGGATTACAGGAGTGCGCCACCATGCCTGGCTAATTCTTGGGTTTTTAGTAGAGAGAGGGTTTCACCATGTTGGCCAGCCTGGTCTTGAACTCTTGGCCTTAAGTAATCTGCCCACTCGGCCTCCCAAAGTGCTGGGATTACAGGTGTGAGCCACCATGCCTAGCCTTAAAAATTGTCATTAACTCAGATACCTGAAAGAACAGAGTCAAATGCTTTGGGCCACACCCTAGAATAAAATACCAAAAGAACCCTGATCCCCTAAAGAACCATATCTGTTTCACCCTCATGTCACCAACTGTATATGTTTCATGGCAAGAAATATTTCCAAGGCCTATACATTGAAAATAATTAATCAACCTGTTTTGGATCACTGATTAGAAGTTTTAGAGTTACCCATTTACCAAGACCCAGAAAAAGGAACACAAGAAATTTATCTAAAATAAAGTATCAGAAAAAAGAAAAAAAATTTCAGTTTCTCAAGTACTGTGACAAAATAAATGGCTCCACATACACAATCTGATAGTTTACTAAACTTGCCCAAAGGGTACTTCAAGCATAAGTAGCATCTCAGTAGAGAGGGCATTTCCACGTATACTTCTATTACTTACAATACTTCTTCAATTTTGGCAACAATCTGTTCTGCACATGTCCGCTCCTTCTCCAAAGTCAACCGGTCCTTGTCTCGCTCTGCATCAAGTTTAGTCAGCTCGCTTTCAGCCAAGGTCAGTCCCATACTACGTTTCTGCCTAAAGGGAATGGAGAAGTTTCCTGAGGTAGCCTAAAGAAAAACTACCTCACTCTGGGGACGTTTCATCACAGTCTCCATAGCTACGATTCCTAGGAACAGGAAAAATGTCACTTTTCCACTTAAGGGTCCATGTCATCTAGGATACCAGAGGCAAAAATTCTAGAAGCAATGACTCCAAGAACACAGACAGTATCTTAAAGGAACAGACTTAGAACAGACACAGCCCTGATCTCAGATCCTGAAGGTGCCAGGAATGGAGAGTCTAGACATTTAGTTCCACTCTAACCCTTTGGTTCCAGATGTTCACTATGTTTTAATAACAATAAGACTACATGGTTTATCTAGTGCTAAACTAAGTATTTAAAGTGTAACTTTTTCTTACCTAAAAAAATTAATTTAGAATAATCATATCAAACTCTATCTACCACTAAGCTTACCGAAAATCTTCTAAGTGCCTTTGAACCTCTGGATGGACTCGTTCTTGCATAGTCTGGATATAGTGGCGATGCAGATCCTCAGGAATGAGCTCAGGTCTTCTCTTTTCTTCATAAATGAAAGGAATTATGTTATCTAAAGGTATGTTGTGGGCAACATACAATTGGCAACATATTAACGCTATTTTGTATAAATTTAAGTTGGAATTTGCCAAAGGGAAGTTCTTCAGGGCAGTTCGTATATTTCATCCCAGAATTCTGATTTCATTTTCTCTTTTATTTATTATTATTTTTTTGAGACAGAGTTTTGCTCTTGTCGCCCAGGCTAGAGTGTTAATGGCGTGATCTCGGCTCATTGCAACCTCTGCCTCCTATGTTCAAGCAATTCTCCTGCCTCAGTCTCCCAAGTAGCTGGGATTACAGACATGCACCATCATGCCAGTTAATTTTTGTATTTTCAATAGAAACGGGGCTTCACCATGTTGGCGAGGCTAGTCTTGAACTCCTGACCTCAGATAATCCACCCACCTTGGCCTTCCAAAGTGCTGGGATTACAGGCATGAGCCACTATGCCCGGCCTCATTTACTCTTCAATGTATTATAGACTCTCTTTCTATTGTGATTCAGGTGATCAACTAGTCACCATGTGACAGACAAAACCTTTACAGATAAGCTGAGCTACATATCTATTAAGATGTAATTCTCCACGATGTCAGTGCTCCAAGCTTACCTAGATCTGCAGACATTTCATCAGGAACAGAAACTTTCAGGTGCTAAAATGAAATGCAAACAAAAGGTGTAACAACACCAAAGATATTTCAATATGTACATAAGTACTTGTGTAAAGTAAGGGGATACAACTTGGATACCCACTCTACAAGCATAATCAAGTACAAGCTCATTTATTCATTCACATTTCACAGCACCAGAACATTCTATTCTTTAAACTTGAAAATAAGCCCTTTTCCCAAAGATCATGCTATAAAGGAAATATCTCCAGTCGTTTAGCTAGGTGACTGAATGCTTCTGTGACACACTTACCCTAATGAATATACTGGCTTTGACTTCCTAGAATCATTGGTCAATATAATCAGTTATATATCATTTAGATCAATATAGGTAAAACCTAAATTATGTATATATTATCATATGAAAAACGTACTCACATATAGCCATGATTTTTCTTTCCTATATTTGAGATGCTCATTCTGAAGACCAATAATATTCCTAATCGTTTTCCTATGTAAAGTTTAAGAACCCTCACAATGTCACACTCCCAGTGAGAAAATATTGAGTTTTTAGAGTTTTAAATCTCCAGTAACAATCTACAGTTCTTGCTACTGAACCAAATAAGGTGACTGTCTTAGAATTTACTTATTCCTAGCCAGGATTTTCCCCATAATACTTGCATAATAATTACCAGACTGTTGTTTTCCCCCAACCCCTAACTACCGGAGGGGAAAACTTTATTATTTTGCATTAAGAGAAAAGATCTTAACCTCTTCCTGCTTATTTTGTATTGTATACCTATTTAAGTCATATAATTTCAGAATTTAAACAAGTCTTATGAGATCTGAAGTTTTAAATTTGAAAATAAGTCACTGCTAAAAATTGTAAGATCCCTTTATATTCATTTGAAGAAAAGTGAAATGGATTTTAAAACTTTCTCTTTGACAGGCAGAGTAGCTCAAATCAACTTTCTTAAAAGCATTTCTAGCTCAAGTGGAAAAAGTAATAAAAGCTCATTTGTGTATGATGGTGTTTACATGAAATAAATGTGAGCTGTAGCGTAAAAGTATAATTAGCAAATCAAACTGTAAGGATTCTTCTTGTACTTTAATATTGATATACAGATCATGAGTAGCAAAATATAAACTTTTGACAAATGCAAAATTCAAACATACTTCAATATACTGTCATTTTTTTAGGAAAGTAAATTATTTTAATAAAAATAATACAATATTTTAAACAATGGGAGTATGATCAGAACCCTAACTCATTTAACCATACCTAAATGACCCCACTATGTCCCAGGAACTGTTCAGTGTTAGGCACACAGCAGTGAACAAACAGAACAAAAATATCTGGCCTAATAAAGCTTATATTCAGGGTAGGAGAGTAGGAATATAGTCATCCCTTGATATCCACATGGGGTATTGGTTCTAGGAACCTCCAAGGATACGAAAATCAGCAAACTCTCAAGTCCCTTATACAAAATGGCATTGTATTTGCATATACCCTATGCACATCCTGCTGTATACTTTAAATCTCTAGATTACTTATAATACCTAATACAATGTAAATGCTATGCAAATAGTTGTTATACTGTATTTTTAAAAATTTGTTTCATTTTTTATTGTGGTATTGGCTTTTGTTTTTTTCCTTGAATATTTTCAACCATGGTTGTTTGACTCCGTGGAAGCTGCAGGTACAGAACACAGACTGTATAAACTAACTAACTAAATAAATAAAAGTTCTATGGATAAAAATAACAGAAAAAGTGACAGAAAGTGAAAGGGTTGAGATTTTAGGTAGGTTGGTTAGGAAAGTCACTGAGTAGATAATTGAATGTTAAAGTGTATAGACAATTTTGTAAAGGAATACAAAGAAAATGGGACAGGAGCTGGAGGGAGAAGTAGAGCCAAAATGTTTGTGTGTTCGTTTTTAGAAAGGGAAAATAACAATGTTTGCACACTAATGTGAATAATTATCTATAGAAAATATAAAACCGATGATGCAGGAGAAGGGAGGATAATTGTTAAAGTAAGGTCTTTGAGTAGGTATAAGGAAATACACCGTAAACTGGGGCAGAGCTGGCCTTAGATAAAAGACGGAGAATCGAGGCCAGGTGCAGTGGCTCATGCCTGTAATCGCAGCACTTTGAGAGGATGAAGCAGGCAGATTGCTTGAGCCTAGGAGTTCAAGACCAGACTGGGCAACATGGCAAAACCCCAATTCTACAAAATACAAAAATTAGCCAGGCATGGTGGTGTGCACATGTAGTCCCAGCTACTTGGGAGGCTGAGGCAGGAGGATCACTTGAGCCCAGGAGACACAGGCTACAGTGAGGGGCAATTGTGCCATTGTACTCCAGCCTGAGCAACAGAGCAAGACTCTGTCTCAAAAAAAAAAAAGAAAAGAAAAGAAAAAAAAGACGGACAATCACTCCATAGCATCAGGAGAAAGAGTAGAGTACATGGTATGGTATAATGGAGGCAGAAGATACATCTGGTAGAAGTTCTCTTCTATATACTTTAAATTTCTCCGAGAAACAACAAGGTCAAAGTTATCAGCTGAGAAAGGACTAGGGAAAGGAAGAGATGGAGGTTTTAGGGGGGAAAAAGTATGAAGCAGTCATCTAAGGGAACTGCAAATGTGAAAGGACTAGGGACCTGCGGCATGATCATCCAGGATGCATTAAGGGCTAGGTGCTATTTACCTGTAACAAGACTAACAATGAAACTTACTACTTTAAAAATCTTATTATCACTTTTAATGACAAAGTAAAACATTATCAGCATTTATTTCAGTGTAAGCATAATCTTTTCTGCCACTTTTTAGTAAAAACTATGCCTCTAAACTTCAGAGGCCACCAAGAGTTCAGTTATTCAAGTGTTATTCCTTGGGTCTTAATATATATATAATAGCATATGTATTCCCTTTTTCATTTCCTTACTCTGTACACATGCAAAAAAACACAAATATATACATATGTGTGTGTATATACATATCCCCTAAAACCTACTGTGAGAATTCATATGCCTAAACTAATTTAGAAATGATAAAAAAAAAAAAACAGTCTAGAGTAATCAATAATTGAAAAATAATACAGGTGTGAGAAAGCACAATAAAATCCAAAAACATGGGAGGGAAGATTGGAAGCAGGAGGCCAATAATTCCATGTACTAAGGCAAAGATTACAACATTAACTTGGCAACTTACTGCTGATCGATCTAGAAAGAACTGATGAAACTCAAGGAAGATGCGACGAGTTTCCTTGGAATTGGTATGTTTATACAGGTCTGAATAGAGATAACAAAGCTGTAGTGGAGACAGGAATGAAAAAGACAAAATGAGGAACCATGAAAAATGTAATTTGCTATGTCATCATTGAGTAGGAATGTTCGGAACAGGTAGGTTACCATAAACAATGTAGTTACTACTATATAACCAAGTCATTAAAAATAATGTTTTAATTATCTTTCATATCTGCCTTTATACAGAAAACTGAAAGAAGTCTGCCTACTCATCGTATAGATAGGAAAAGTTCTATGGCAGATGAATCAACAGAAGAACTCTGAATCTGCTAGATTGTAAAATATATTACCAAAGTTGCAGGGTCAAATTGTGAAACTACATGGTGTAAGAAAACAGCCAAATGAGCCGGGCGAGATTTTAGTAATTCAATGCTCTGGAAACAGCTGCACTGTCCATTGATCTAGAGGAAGAAATGATTATGCATCAGTAACTCCAACATACAAATACTAAATGCAAAGTAGGCTCAATTGAACATAGCTATCCAAATTTCACTTTGATCTCCCTATAAAAAATTCAAGATTTAAAAAATTTCACTAAAATTTATTAGCAGCATAAGCTATGGAATCTCTTTCTCTGAACATTAACCATCTCTTGGGGATAGGTTAGAAGAAAGACCACTTTGGGAGAATGGAAATTTAGGAGATGATTACCAAGTAGCTTGGATGTATACAAATCAGTATGTAAAAAACAGTCTAACAACATTTCTAGAAATGTAGTGGAAGGCTTTTTGCCCAATCATAAAATAGCTGTTTATTCTTTTCTTCTGGGCTAATTGCAGAAATGGTGGGAAATGAAGTTGTATGATTTTAAGTAAGATAAATCCTAGAATATTTGTATAATCCCTAAATATACTGAACACGGAAAACAATAATAATGTAAACTAGCATCTCAATTTTTATATTCCCAAATCATTCTAAAGACCAGCATTACCCAACTATCACACCAGACAAAGGTATTACAAAAAGAAAAACTATACATCAATACACCTCATCAACAAAGATGTAAAAAATCCTCAGTAAAATAATGGCAAATTGAAACCGACAATATATCAAAGGGATAATACATCATGACCTACTGGGGTTCATTCCAGGAATGCGAGACTAGTTTAATATTCTAATATCAATCAATGTAACTTACCATATTAACAGACCATCAGAAAAACTACATAATAATCCCATTCAACAAAATTCAACATCCAGTCATGACAAAAACTCTCAGCAAACCAGGAGTACTCCTTAACCTAGTAACCTTTAACCTTATAAAGAGCCTCTAAAAAATACTTATAGCTAACATCATACTTAATGATGAAAGACTGACTGTTTTCTCCCTAAGATCAGGAATAAGGCAAGCATGTCTTGTCACTCTAATTCAATCTCATACTAGAAGTCCTAGCCAGTGCAAAAAAAGCCAAGAACAAGAAATAAAAGATAAACAGCTTGAAAATAAGGAAACAAAAACTACAGACAACATGTTTATCTATGTAGAAAACTCCAAAAGATTTATTTTTAAAAGCACCAAGAAATAATAAGTGAAGTTAGCAAGATCACAAGATACAAGGACAAGAATCTAGCTAATCATACTCCTTTATACCACCAATGAACTGGGATGTGAAATTTTTTTTAAAAATACTATTTTAAGAAACACACTCAACCCCAAAGAAATGAAGTACTTAAATATAAATTAATGGCCTCTCACTGGCTTTAAAAGCAAGGTCATTTCTATTGGTCAAAGCTAAAATAAGCAATTAACCCAAGGAGCTACTGGTTCTAAGATTTAGCTTCAAAGTCTTACAAATGTTATCTTAATCTCCAGAAAGTGTTCATTTTTGCAACAAATCAGACACTGCAGAAAAGTAATAATTTATTTTTTAGAAAGAAAAAAGTCATCACCTGTTCATGTTCAGTACCAAAATCATCATCTTCTGCTCCAATAATATGAGGTGCTATACGGGTTGAGGGACTCCCGACAAGTGATTGAGTGTCCTGGCAACATTCAGGGAAAAGAAACAGAAAAATTATCTGGTGGTCAAATTTAGAAAAAGAATAAAGCCAACCCATCAAAAAGACATGATTCACTTAAATGGTGAGATTTCGTTTTGTTTATTTCCGTTGAAGTACTTTATTTTCAAAGTAGGGGTTCACAAATTTTCAAGGCCATGAACCACTCTGGCAGAGAAAATGACCACAACAACGGTTTTTTTTTTTGGGTAGGGGAAAAACCATTTCCCTTGGAAACAGGAAATATCCTTTGCTCACTATAGAGTAAGACTCTAACATTTTCTGTACACTTCTGTAACTTCTTTTATTAATTCATACATACTTAGAACTTCTTACAGAAAAAAATAAAGTTGAGCTTACACAAAAGGTCACAATTAAAAAATTAAAGAAAAAGTGAATGAAGACAATAGGACAAAGGAAAAATAAGAGCAGAAATGATAATACAAAGTTAGAAGAGAGGTTAATATACCTGAGAAGTACTAACCCAAGATTTCCATTAATGATACATAATTGAAGGCTATCATCGAACTCTATTTTTTCATTTTTAATTAATTTTCATAAACGTATAATTCAGGGTTTCTCAATTGTGGCACTGTTAATATTTTGGGCCAGAGAGTTCTTTGTTGTAGGGGCTAGCCTGTGCATTCTAAGATGTTTGGCAGCATCCCTGACCTCTGTGGGCCCACCAGATGCCAACTGCAGCCTCAAAGCCCTAGACATCAAAAATGTTTACAGACATTTGTTAAATGTCCACGGAGGCACAATCATTCTTGGTTGAAAAATCACTGATAAAATACTCTAAAATCATCAAGTAATCTCACAAACACTGCTACAGAAACAGATACCAAAATTCTAAGAATAAATTGTAGATTGGCAGATAGTTCCCCACGCAATAGCTCCTCCATTTGTCAACTCACAAAGCTGGATTCAGCACAAAAACGGCAGTACAGAGGCATTAATATATAAAATAATAAACATTGGTGCTGGGAACAGTAGCTCAGGCCTGTAATCTCAGCACTTTGGGAGGTCAAGGAGGGAGGATCACTTGAGGCCAGGAATTTGAAACCAGCCTGGGAAAAACAGAGATCCACCTCTAAAAAGAGCCAAAATAAATTAGCCAGGCATGGTGGCATGTGTCTATAGTCTTAGCTACCTGGGAGACTAAAGTAGGTGGACAGTTTGAGCCCAGGAGTTTGAGGTTACAGTTAACCTCTGTACTGCAGCTTGGGCGACAGAGTAAGACCCTGTCTCAGTCATACATATATACAAACACAAATATATGCATACATAAATACATACATACATACATACATACAGGATGTCTGAAGACCATAAGTACTAAAATTAAAGACCATATAGCAATGCGGAATAAAAATTTTGGAAGAAATAGGAAAAAACTGAGTTTGGCTTAAATCTGACAGCAGTTTAACATTGCAAGATCTGGATGGAGTTCAGCAAAGAAGGGTGGGCCTATGATTTGAGAGTCATGTGCACAGCAGTTATAGCAGTTATAGCTGAAGCTGTATAAACAGATCCACAAGTTTTAAACTGAGTGAATAATAAGTATATGTAGTTTTTCCTCCTTGTATTGCAACACTACATATTGAGTCTCCTACACACATTCTGCCTTTTAATAACTCTTATTATTTTCTTTAACCTCAAGGCTTTAATAATTCCAAAAAAAAGAAATCAGGTGAAACTGGCTGGGCACTGTGGCTCATGCCTATAATCCCAGCACTTTGGGAGGCTGAGGCGGGTGGATCACCTGAGGTCAGGAGTTTGAGACCAGCCTGGCCAACATGGTGAAATCCCTCTCTACAAAAATTTAAAAAAAGAAAAAGAAATCAGGTGAAACAACATAAATTAGTTTAGAGCAGTAGTCAGACAATTTTGATTTTATAACTGATTTAATGTCTCTGATTTTTCAATAGTCCTTACGTTGCTGACAATAAAAACATTACAAAATGCTATTGTATCTTTTACTCCACAACTGTAAACAAATCTAATTAGAAAATAAAATGAGAATGCTTAAAAGCATGCAATTAAGAATATGTAAGATCGAGCAATTCTACTTCTTGATAAACACCCACAAAAACTGAAGGCAAGGCAGCATATTCACAATAGCCAAAAAGTGGAAACAATCTAAGTACCCACTGACAGACAGACAAACAAAACGTGGTATATATACATGTCATGGAATATGATTTGGTCTCAAAAAGGAAAGAAATTCTGACACATGCTACAACATGGATGAAAGCTGAAGATATATGCTAAGTGAGGGAAGTCAGTCATGAAAGGATAAACATTGTATCATTCTTTTTACCTGAGTATCTAAAGTAGTCAAATTCATACAGACAGAAAATAGAATGGTGGCTGCTAGGGGCCAGGGGGAACGGGGAAATGTAGACTTAGTGTTTACTGGGTACCAAGTTGCAGTTGGAGAAGATGGTTGGCAGTGATGGTCGCACAACAATGTGAATATACTTAATGCCACTGTACACTTAAAAATGGTTAAACTAGTACATTCTATGTTACCACCACGACAAATGCTAAGGAACCTAATAATACTTACTAATCATGGAATAGCTCTTGACTTATTCAAATCTTTATTAAGTTTCTTTAATAAATTTAATTTTTTTCTCCAAAATATAAAAAGTAAAATATGTAAACATCAGATGTGTCTATATCATACGTTAAGTATAAGGAAAGCTAAAGACAGCACTCTCATTGCATGGATTTCATACTCACAGTGTCCTGAATTGTTTCACTTTTCTCTGGGTTTTCCTCTAGATAAATCCTCTCTTTTGGGCCACTCTTGGGACTCTAATAAAAAAAAACAAGATCTTCAGTTCATTTCAATAGGCACACCAAAAGGAAATGAGGGAAAAAAGTGTGAAAAAAAATTGCTCTGAATTTCATATTTGTATTTACAACTACTAAATATCTTTCATAAAATACTTGGTTCTGCTACTTTTTCCTTACTTCGACAAGTCACTTACTCTCTCACCTTTTCAGTTTTATGTTGATAAACAATACAGAGTCAATAAAACAATTTTACCTAATCTCCAGGCCTGGAGGTTACTTTCTACCAAATTACTAGATATATTGCATACCTCAAACTCATTATGTCAAAATCAAACTCTTTTTTGTTTTTGAGACGGAGTCTTGCTCTGTCGCCCAGGCTGGAGTGCAGTGGCACGATCTCGACTCACTGCAAGTTCCGCCTCCCAGGTTCACGCCATTCTCCTGCCTCAGCCTCCCAAGTAGCTGGGACTACAGGCACCCGCTACCATGCCCAAATAATTTTTTGTATTTTTAGTAGAGACAGGGTTTCACTGTATTAGCCAGGATGGTCTCGATCTCCTGACCTCATAATTCGCCCGCCTTGGCCTCCCAAAGTGCTGAGATTACAGGCGTGAGCCACCGCGCCCGGCCAAAATCAAACTCTCTTTATTTATTTTCCTTAACCCTTACCTTCTCAAACTATCCTTTCTATTCAAGTTAAAAGCATTTTGCCCTACTTATGAGTACAATTAAGCTTCTACTATTCTGTTACTCCCTTCATGTGAAAGGTGGATTTTAATACATTTATATGGTATTATATAATACCCAATACGGTTGTTCTTCAGTATTTGTGGGGGAATGGTTGCTCAAGTCCCTGATATAAAATGGTATAGTATTTGCATATAATCTATGCAAATCTTCTATATATTTTAAATCATCTCTAGATTACTTATAATACCTAATACAGTGTAAATGCTGTACAAATAGTTGTTACACTGTATTGTCTAGGGGATAATGACTAGGAAAAAAGTCTGTGCATATTCAGTACAGATGCATTTCTATTCCTGAATATTGTGATCCACGGTTGGCTGAATCCACAGATGCTGCCCACAAATACCGAGAACGGACCGCATAAAATATAAACCATATGGGATGCAGAAACTCACTCTGTGGAGATGAGGAACACCCCAAAGCAATGGGAGACATTCTTTAGAGCAACCAAAAATGAGGAACCAGAGACCTAACGAATGCCAACAGGGAAGATACATTTTACCTATGCATATACCAAGTTATCTTGGTGGTATCACAAGATATTTCTGCCACCAAGAGAAAACAGCAGTTTCAAATGTATGCCCCACCTTGGAGAAAAGAATGACTTTCAGGTCTTGGACAAGATATATAAAAGATTAGAATAATTCTGTCACAAAAATCAAGAAAGCTATCAAAGATATTGGAGGGGCATGGCATGTCAAAAGAACACAGGAGAAAATTTGAGAGGGTTCCCACCAACAACAAAAAAAAGAGTAACTCATACGGAAATCTGTGAGTTCAAAATATTACACACATATACCCTTCCCACTTGTCACCTTTGGAGTTTGTAAGAGTATCATCTCTCCTGAAAAGACTCTTCTGAAAAGAATCAAGGGAAGTATTTACCCTACATTTTCTGCATAAGCTATATTTTAGGGTAATCTATTAGCTAGTAAGGGAAATCATTTCTTGTAACATAACTCCGTGTAATAAATACAGAAATAATGACAAAATTACAATAATATCCTTTTGAAACTCAGAATTAAACAATGGATCTAGGCATTCTGATCACGAATGGCCATGTGAAAACATTTCATAAAAGCTATTTGATAGGGAACATTATAATGAAGGAAATCATGTTGACATCACCTAAACACCTTAAGCTTACAACCACAGTAAGACAGCCATTCACATCCTGATGTGATATAATGAGATGTACACAATATCATCCATGAATTATTCCAAATAACAACTATCAAACCTAATGTGACCAAGACTTGTAGATTTAACTGGGAGTTTTCAGAAAATCTAGATAAAGTAACATGTCATACGACACCACGAAAATATAATTAGAAAATGGACTGTTTTACTGAACATATGACCCAATTTCTTTAACAACAACAACAAAAAAAAATGGCCAAGGAAAAAAAAGAAGGAAACTATTATAAATTATAAAGACTTAAAATGACTTATCAACCAATGGCAATATGAAAGCCTTGACTGGATCCTGAATCAAATAAACTGTAAAAAGATCATTATAAAACAAGGTAATAAAACTGTGTATTGAGAAAATATTAATTCTTAGGATTTAATAAGAATATCACAGCCATATTTTAAAAACTTATCTCTTAGAGAGAGACATATTATTAAACTAATGCCTTGGATTTACTTTAATCCAGTGTTTCGAGGATGTGAGGAATAGCGGG
Source organism: Colobus angolensis palliatus (assembly GCF_000951035.1). Lineage (NCBI taxonomy): Eukaryota > Metazoa > Chordata > Mammalia > Primates > Cercopithecidae > Colobus > Colobus angolensis. The sequence goes on along the minus strand of NW_012120709.1, from coordinate 26,953,336 downwards.
TACAAACAAAACTGCTAAGGCTAGGTTCTCAGGGACCTGAGGAGGATTATGTTAGTCTTTACTTTTGAATATGTTTAAAAATTTTCCAAAATAAATAGTTTTTCAAAAATATCACTCACAAACTGAAATATCAAAATGAGAGATGCTCTGAATTTTAGATGATGATTTGTTATGAAGTTGCTTCTCTTGTGAGAACTGGGTATCAGGGCATTCTTTAAAGCCTTCTCCAAGGTAAGCAAAAGCAGGAACTTTCACAACCACCACCAGGAAATTATTTTATAAAAATGAGAAGACAATGAAAAAGTTAAAAGAACTGATTCAAGGCCGGGCGCGGTGGCTCAAGCCTGTAATCCCAGCACTTTGGGAGGCCGAGATGGGCGGATCACGAGGTCAGGAGATCGAGACCATCCTGGCTAACACAGTGAAACCTCATCTCTACTAAAAATACAAAAAATTAGCCGGGCGAGGTGGCCGGCGCCTGTGGTCCCAGCTACTCGGGAGGCTGAGGCAGGAGAATGGCGTGAACCCGGGAGGCGGAGGTTGCAGTGAGCTGAGATCCAGCCACTGCACTCCAGCCTGGGCAACAGAGCAAGACTCCGTCTCAAAAAAAAAAAAAGAACTGATTCAAAAGATAAAATGTAAAACAGCAATTCAAAGTACTGTTAAAACAACAACAACAAAAGCAGACTGATTCCCCCATACTTCCAATACAATTGAAACAAACATGGAAATCCATAAGCTAAAAGCAACACAGCTTTAGTCTCAAATGGACACTTGTAGAAATTAAACCTGTGTGTTATGTGTTCAGAAGACAGCCTAGCTTGGACTTTATCATTTCTCACTCGGATTTCCACAATATTCAGTTATTTATTTGGCCTCAGTTTCCTCATCAATGAAATGGTGATACTGCTTTTTTAAGATTATTATGAGTGTTAAAAAAGAGTATCTGTAAAGCATTGGGTACAACCTCTGGCACAAAGTAGTTATTGAATAAACACTAACTATTATCCATTCAGCACACATTTATTAAAGTTCCTATTAAGCCAAGCAGTCTTCTTTTCCTACAGATCTCCCTCTTTACTCCAAATTATTTTCCACAGATACGTTTCTAATGGTGCCTCTCTTCTGCATGCAAGATAAAGCCCACTTTATTAATTGATTTCGTTTATTCAAATACTAAGTATCAATTACATGTCAAACAGTCTTAACTGACCAGAATGCCTATTTCTATACTCAACAATTCACTCTTTTTTTTACCCACCCCTGAGATGGAGTCTTGCTCTGTCAACCAGGCTGGAGTGCAATGGCGTGATCTTGGCTCATCGCAACCTCCGCCTACCTGGTTCAAGCAATTCTCCTGCCTCAGACTCCAGAGTAGTTGAGATTACAGGCGTGTGCCATCACACCCAGCTGATTTTTTGTGTATTTTTAGTAGAGACAGGGTTTCACTATGTTGGCCAGGCTGGTTTTGAACTCCTGACCTTGTGACTGGCCCGCCTTGGCCTCCCAAAGTGCTGGGATTACAGGCGTGATCCACCACACCCAGCCGACAATTCACTCTTTTATAAAGTTATATTTCTAAGTCACATGTTTTATTGCAACATTCCTCTAAATACAAGATAAAATTCAAATTTTTCATTCGTATCATTTGCTCTGAATGCCTACAATTTGTTACACTTTGGAAACACAAAGGAACTTCCCATCTCATGGTAGGGACAAGCCATGAAAACAGAGAGGAGACGCGGCACTAAAACGAAAAGAAGAGTACGAGAAGCACTCCCAAAAGCAGTATGTACTGCTAGAACCAGCAGAAGCCCTTCATAACCTGGACTCATGATTTGGCTTCTAAGATAATCTCTAGCCATTTCATCTATAACCCTAATACGCCAGGTTGCCCTAAAATTTTCACTGCTTTCTCAAAATGTTATGCATTTTCATACCTCAGTGCTTTTGTTTATATTTAGATTACTGGTATTTTGGAGCTAGGCAGAAGTATATTACCTATTGCCTGAATAAGTGTGGAAAGTTAACTCCCTTTGTTAAAGTTAATTAACTCAATTTTTTCTTTTGTAAAGTTACAGTAACAACGGTACTACTTCATAAGGCTGTTCTGAGAATTAACTAAGGAACATAAAACACATCACTGTGTATGGGATATATACCCAACAAATATTAGCTATTCATTTTTTCCTTGAGCCCAAATTGAAATTTTCCATTAAAACCTTTAGCTAACCCAATCACAAGACTCCTATCACTATCTTTCAATAAATAAATAAATAAATAAAAACCCACAAATCCTCAGTTTGTTTTTTGGATGAGGAACTGGGTCATTGGGCCTAAGCCTCAAGAGATAGCCTGACTGATGGCTTAGACCATGGATTCCTTTTTAAAAAACAACAAAACAACCTTCAACAAGAGAGAAACTTCACATTGTTAAATAGTAGATGTGTGTATATGTAACAGAAGTCCCGAGAAGTGACATCTCTTCTATATGCAAAGCACTGTATTTCCTATTCTTTTTTTTTAAGAAATATAACCCATAAAATTGATTTCACGACCCACAATTACAAAACATTCGTTCAGATTACTTCCCTCATCACTTTTAAAGAGGGTGATCTACATTTAAGTCATTATTCCTATCACTGCATACAATTTACAAAGTATTGCTGAGTAAATAATACTGAACTTAGCTTTTAAGTATTCACATGTCCATGGTGCTACATCATACACAGTTTAAAATGTTTTATTATCATCTTAACAGATACTCATGTTCATCTGGCAGTTTCTGGGTTAATCAAGAAAGTGCTGTTACTAAACCTGGGCTATTAACTGAAGCCTATCTAACAGGACTAAGGTTTTTCCTCTTGGTAATGGCAAAGTGCCCCATGATTCAAGACTGAGTCACTCTGACCACAAATGGAATATTAACATGCTCTTAAAGATATCAACAGTTGGTCTCTCGGTTCAGTAAGAATGCACTGGCATTAGTAACTTCTCTACCCACGAACAAGATGCCTGCTGGGAAATTCCATCCCTGTAAAAGAAACAGTTGGCAATGGGTGTTCAAGGGAAAAAGTGAACTCTGGAATTAAAAGCTTATATACAACAGTATCCAGATTTCTGTTTATCAAATTGGTATATTAAAAATGGGGATGGTAAAAAGTGCTAAGACATCTCTAACTCATATTACTTAAAATCAAATCTAGAAAGGGGCTGTAAAGAAGAATACAGAAGAAAAAAGATTTAGAACGCTGAATACATACATCTGCATTGTCACTACTGGGCCGAGAAGCATCTCCACTGCTACAGTCAGTCCTGCCCAGGCCATCTCCAGGATCTGTTTCTGCCTCACTGACTGTTAGGGTGTCACCTAAAGGTCTGGAGGGTATAACTACAGCTCCATCCTAAAACAGATTAAAGAAAAACACACCCACACAAACACATAAAAGAAAACTTTCATTACTTGCTGCATAAAGAAATAGAGTGGTACTACAATCTACATAGAGACTGTTAAAAGTTGGACATTCTGATGTGCTCAAGCATGGTTAAAATTCTACGAGTAAAATCCGTAAGTCACTACTAATTCTGGGATTCTAAAATGGCATGACCTTAAAGACAGGGCAAGTGATATTTTGGTAAAAAGAATATAAGTTCAAACTTACAAATATAGCAAAAAGGTAAAATGTTTTGTTAATTGATATTGTCTGCCCATTAATAAAGGTTATTACCCTACAGTTTCTTGTTAACTACCTTCCAATGCTTCAGAATGTCAATCAAGGCCGGGCGCGGTGGCTCAAGCCTGTAATCCCAGCACTTTGGGAGGCCGAGATGGGCGGATCACGAGGTCAGGAGATCGAGACCATCCTGGCTAACACGGTGAAACCCCGTCTCTACTAAAAATACAAAAAACTAGCCGGGCGAGGTGGCGGGCGCCTGTAGTCCCAGCTACTTGGGAGGCTGAGGCAGGAGAATGGCGTAAACCCGGGAGGCGGAGCTTGCAGTGAGCTGAGATCTGGCCACTGCACTCCAGCCTGGGCGACAGAGCGAGACTCCGTCTCAACAAAAAAAAAAAAAAAAAAGAATGTCAATCAATGGTCAATTCTGGGACATAATGCTGTAACATAAATTATTATAAGCATTTAGATCAGGTTAGAAGCATTTGTTTATTTATTTAATTTAAGACGGAGTCTTGTTCTGTCACCCAGGCTGGAGTGCAGTGGCAGGATCTCGGCTTACTGCAACCTCCGCCTCCATGGTTCAAGCCATTCTCCTGCCTCAGCCTCCCGAGTAGCTGGGATTACAGGCACGCACCACCAAACTTGGCTAATTTTTTTATTTTTAGTAGAGTCGGAGTTTCACCGTGTTGGCCAGGATGGTCTCAAACTCCTGACTTCAGATGATCTGCCCGTCTTGGCCTCCCAAAGTGCTGCGATTACAGGTTATAAAGCCACGCACGCCTGGCCAGGTTATAAAGATTTAGACAGCGGCCCAAATAGGGTAAGAATATTGTATTTGTCTAGTAATAACATAAAACTGTCAACATTACTGAAGTGTAACATGCAAAATGTGACATAGCTAGTGGGACTGAAAGTAACGAAAAAAATGGAATGAAAAGTACACTAAACTAGGATGTCAGGGGACCTTACATACTGTATGGTCTTGTATAGATGATTTAAGCAGTTTAGACCCTAGGTTTCTCAACTATGTATTCTTTAATCAGAAAGTAAGCAGATTAGGCTAGATGATCTCAAATAATTCTTTTGCGAATATGTAGCTTTCCCTTCAGACTTAACTCAGGAATAGTGATAAATAAACAGTGTTTACCTATTTTAAATGTATAGGCAATTTATCTACTTTGCTTTAAGATGAAGTACAAGGTGCTTTACATATCCGAAATCTGAATATTACAGAATGTAAGTCTGGTTAACATATAAATGCTGAGCTTTTTTTTTTTTTTCTTATGAGACCATTATCTCTAAAGCTTATACCTATACAGCAGCAAATTCTACTGAAATCTATTTTTAAATTACAATAAAAATATAGTCATTAAGGGTATGAATGTGCTTTTTAATCCTTAGACTGGGTTTGAATTCCAGTTCTATTACTTTTCAGCTATATGACTTCAGACAAGTAATTTAATCTCTCTAACTCTAAGTATATACGTAAACTGGAGGGAAACAACCATAAGTAACCGCAGAGATGTTATGCAGATTAAATAAGAAAATGCTTCTCCATGTATTTAGCTCAATGCCTGTCATTTTAAAATCTTAAATTCCTACTTAAAAACATATCAACTGCCATTCTGTTTTAAGATGGCAGAATGAACCACAAAAAAATATAAATATATATATATAAATACATTTTAGTAGTTGGTCACATCAAAGCAAAAGCACTCAATTCTTTTTTACATTATTATGGAACAAAGAAATGTGATTATCATGAGCAAGCAAACAACCAGACGCCCACATTTATTTTTGTTAATCATTACTTCTGTAACATCCTTAACAGGACATCCTGTTGTCCTACGCTAGAAAAATAACTTTAAAAAAGTCAACTGCAACATTCTCTGACACATTCCCAGAAGAAAATTCTCCTGCAAAAAGTTGGGTAGCACTTGTAATAGTAATGCTACCTGAGCAGAGCCTGTGGCTTTGGATAACTGCTCTTGCAGCTGAGGAATGTGTTTCTTGGCCTCTTGGATCTCTTTTAGCAATCTTTGGGCAGGTGTTCGGTTGTAATCTTCCTGCAATAACTGAAAAGTTATAAAAATATTTTCAGAATTAATTACTTACGTAAAAAAGATACAGAAATAGTCCATTCTTAATCAATAATATAACTAATGGCATTGGTTACAATACTGCTTGATTGTGACTATGATAAACACCAACTCAACCATGCCCACTCACATTTTTATTGGCCTGTACACAGCCCTACTTCTCATTTAATACCTGTAGCCGTTCCTGTTCTTTCTGTAACATTTTTCTCAGAATTTCTACTTTCTGGTTATGAACCACATTGTTTTCCTCCTAGAAGAGAAAAAGATAAAAAACAAACAACAACCAGTATAGAGAAAATGAAGCTAAAATAAATAGAGAAAATGTGACATACAAAGTTCTGCCTTGGCTCCAATTATCAATACCTATTAGGTTTTTATTTCTGGGTTATGAGGACAAACTTTTAGACATGACACTTAAAAGACAAGAAACTACAAAGAAATGTCTGCCCTTCTATTTCATCTTTACTAAACTGGATTCAAGAGAATATTAAATATTGATATTGGAGAAATTAAGTTGTCTTAGTATAAGAATAGTATCTTTTACTTTCCCTCATTTGGATCTTTACTATCGATCCCCATGCATAGCTCAAAATCCCAGTACCTCTTACCTGAAATATGAAGACAGCTCCCTAATTCATCACCCATCATCCCTCCTTGTTTCACAAGCCTATAATATTTTACCAAATTAGTTTTCCTATAATCCTAGGATAATCATGTACTCTTTTGCTTAAAAAGAAACGTTGAATGGATTCTTACTGCTTATCTAGTTACATGTAAATTAGCTTGGGAGATGTGACTTTTCAAAATAGTCAACCCACTATTTTCAAGTTCATCTCCCACTATGTACATCCTTAACAGGCACCAACCAAACAAAAATCCTAGCTACTTCTCCACAATATTTGATGCTTTCTTGGCTCCTTCTATTTATTGTTCTTCTTCTATGTGCTTTCTCTCTCCTTTGAATCTTCATAGAACTTAGTATTTTTTTGCCCTCATAATGTCTACATTCTGCCTTGTATTATAGTTACTTGTATACTCTTGATTTAATCTCAATCAACAAAGCTTTGTTAAGCACCTTCTACATGCTAAGCAATATTTCAGATGCTGAAAACATAACAGTAAACAAAATAAACCAAAATCCCCGCCCTCCTAAAATTACACATTCTAAGATGACTATAACCTTGAACATAAGAGTACCTTAACTATATTTTTGTGGGTGGTACATTGTTTTACATATGACAGGTGTTTAATACTTGTTAAATTAAATCTGCTATGACAATATTCTAATCATTCCTATTATGTAATTTTTATATTAGTAAATGGTTTTCTAGAACCTTAAATTTAATTAGTTCATCAGCCTAATACTTGAACACTCTTAATATAAAGTAAACACATCCTTATAGGACTGAGTATTTAACTAAGAAATTTCCCCATTCTTACCCCCATGAGCACAGGACTAGTGATTCTTTCCATGTTCCCAGATGCTCCAGGTGAATGAGGAGATGTCATGATGGGAGACATATGTCCAATGACTGATGGCTCTACTTCAGAGTCGGCAAGTGGAATCTGGGGCGACCCAGGTGGGCGTCCCTGAACAGTGAGAGCTACATAGGAACCAGCTTGGGGTGGGGAGATGGAAAAAGGGAAGGGAAGGGAAAATAACATTGTCAAGAAACTTTTTATACCATTTTACTACTTAATCTTTGATAGTTCTAAAAGATCCAGTTATATAAGACTGTCCCATTATCTGCTAATCATTTCTCCACAGAAAAAAAAATAATTTGTCATTTCTTTTACAACTGCCCTAAAAATCCAAAAGAATGATGCCGTTTTCAGATAGCAAGTTACTATTTGCAAGATCAGATATTACTTAAAAGCAAATAAAATTTATAACTCCAAGAATATATTTTCTTAATTTAGAGGAGAGTTTAAATCACCCATCTATTAGTGGCTATGTTTAATTAATTTCTTAAATGTAATTTTAAAAAAATCTTTTTTTTAAAATCAGGGTCTCACTTTGTCACCCAGGCTGGAGTGCAGTGGCACGATCTCAGCTCACTGCAGCCTCGACTTCCTGGGTTCAAGCAATCCTCCTCCCTCAGCCCTCACAAGTACCTGGGATTTTTTTTTTTTTTTAAAGACGGGGTTTCGCCACGTTGCCCAGGCTGGTCTTAAACTCCTGAGCTCAAGTGTTCCGCCCACCTTGGCCTCCCAAGTTGCTAGGATTACAGATGTGAGACACGGGACCTGGCTTAGATCTTTGTATTTTAAGATGATACTAACTAGGCATGGTTTAGTGAATACGCTAGAATATAAAATGCAATTTTAAATTAACTTTACAAAATGAGTATGACCAAAAAATATTCTACAATAACAGGGAAAAACACAATCAATAATAAGTAGTAAATTTTAGTAGAAAACATTTGGAGGAATGGACAGGAATTCATTAGACCTATTATGGGAGTGAAAAATCTAGACAGCAAAAATCACCATAATCAGGCCGAGCATGGTGGCTCATGCCTGTAATCCCAGCACTTTGGGAGGCTGAAGCCGGCGGATCACGAGGTCAGGGGATCAAGAGTAGCCTGGCTAACATGGTGAAACCCCGTCTCTACTAAAAATACAAAAAATTAGCCAGGCGTGGTAGCACATGCCTATGGTCTCAGCTACTAGTGAGGCTGAGGTAGGAGAATCACTTAAATCTGGGAGGCGGAAGTTGCAGTGAGCCGAGATCGTGCCACTGCACTCCAGCCTGGGTGACAGAACAAGACTCTGTCTCAAAAAAAAAAAAAAAAAATCACCATAATCAGAGTCAGTAATAGATATAGCAAAACTTTTTTCTTAGACATTTCAATAGGACTTTCAAATGTATTTTACACTTGTCTCCCAATTTAATCCTCCCATGGAAATCACTATCAATTATTTCACAAGTGTTATGATTTGGAGGAATTTTACGTAGAAACACTTTCTAAGGCTCTTCAATCTTATGGCTGTCTATCAGAAAGTCATCTATTATATCTCACTTGCCTATGTACTTGCTTATAATAGCTTCCTAGCTTTTCCCTTACTTTCTTTAGCTGTTTCTAAACTGCTCTGATTTGATATCACTTTTATTATATCCAGAATACACATTAAAAAGTAGGACACGCAGGAACTCTGTTACATACACCCAGGCTTTAGGGATGTCAAATTTATATATGTTTTGGATATGCAAAGGTTTTTAGGATGAACTTTAAGTTTGTAGCTATGCCCTTACTATTGGATAAGTAATTTATTGCTAGAATCCCAGGATTTAATTTTTTAAGTAAAATTTATACTGGAATGAGCAAAAACTACAACCCAGAAAGCTAAAGAAATGTTTGTATACATCTCAATGGACATCAGGCATAAACTTATTAACATAAACCATATTTATGTAGCACATAACAATTTATAAATCACATTCTCATTAAATAAGTGGTCAAATTTATTCAAGTATGGGGATCTAATTTTGATCACTGCACTCTTTTAAAATAAAGTTAAGAACGCTGATCAAAGTGACCATTTGGAGCACTGGTACTCTGATTAAAAAGTTTAAAAATTTTCATAGTTGCTTCACACAGCAGTACAAAGGCCAAGAAAAAAGTTAGTTTATTAAATTTCTTCTGAAGATGTCCATCCACCCAATACAGAGAAATAGAATTAAATAAAATGGTAGTGATTCTGCTTGATCACAAACAACTGTCTCTTATTTCTAGTCTACTTTACTGTGGAATAATCTGATGCAGAAGATCATAAATTCTTTTTTTAATTCCTTTTTTTAAAATTTTCATTCAGTTTGTCTCTCTCGCTCTCTTTTTTTTTAAGAGATACAATAACAAATACATAAGGCCCAAACCAGGCCAGAACAAAGAAAAAGGAAGTTACATTTTAAGTGGTGGACTCTCATGTGACTTTCTTTACTACTGTTATAACTGTCATGCTATTTTCCATTCAATATGTGAAGCACTTAGAAAATATAAAATCTTGGCCAGGCGTAGTGTGGCGCATGCCTGTAATCCCAGTGCTTTGGGAGGCTGAGGCAGGTGAGCCCAGGAGTTTGACAGCAGCCTGGGGAACATATCAAACACCAGTCTCTACAAAAACAAAACAAGACAAAACAAAAAACAAGGTGGGAGGATCACTTAAACCCAGAAGTTGGAGGCTGTAGTGAGCTATAATTGAACCACTGCATTCTACAAGACCCTAATCCCCCCTCCCCCAAAAAAAAGAAAATATAAAATCTCTCTTGGAAAGCAGGTACGGTTAAAGGGTAACAACAAAATGAAACCTAAGCCCAGGTTGGGGAAGGTGTAGCACCTATACTTCACCTGACTCAGATTCAGACGACCCACCCCATCACCACCTGCCAGCAAAGCTCACAGGACCACTGAACCTTCCCTTCTCCCTGTGCAGATGGGAAAACTGAGGCCCTGTGAGTGGCTGAAGCCTGGCTCGACCATACCTCACTGCCAGCTGAAGGTACATGAATCTACCTTTGACCCTGCAAGTGATGGGAGGTTAGCTGCAGACTCCCACTGCTTCAAGCCTGGTTCTCTACGGAGAACTAAGTCCACAGAGAACTAAGTCCAAGTGGGCTACTCACCCCTAAACCTGAAGATCACAAATTCTTAACCCTGAAGATTTCCAAGAGAAGATCGCTACTCTGGATTGTATAATCATTTACTTATCTGAGGGAAAGTTATTGTGCTAGATGATTTTTTTTAAAGTTCCATTTCAGTTCATCAGGCCATATGTCTGATTTCTCAACCTCCTTCCTCTCAGGTGACTCATGCATTTCTTTCAAATATATGCATTCAGTATTACCAAGAATGACAGGAATATTATAATCAACCATATAAATGGAGCTGACAAAAGATAGTTATTAGTAAGTTAAGAGTTTTCACCTTAGATTTTCCTTCAATGCAGGGATCAGCAAACTCCAGCCAAGGGCCTAAACCAGGATCGCAGACTTTTGGAAAATAAAGTTTTACTGAAGCACAGCCACACCCATTCATTTACATATTGTCTATGGCTGCTTTCATGATACAATGACAGAGTCGGCAGTAGACTATACAGTCCACACAGCCTAAATATTTACTATTTGGCCTATTACAGGAAATTTGCTGATCCTTACTTTAAGGGTTTCAGAAAACAATTAAAACTAAGAATAACATTCACCTACATCTGATTAGCTTCACCACCTCCAGATGATTTGAATGAGTCACCAGAGTTCCATTCACCTGTAAGAAAACGAAAGGAGTGTATGTCAGATACATCCTATTGAGAGAATGGATAAAAGGACTTCAGGAATTATCATACATAGTATAACCAATTATAATATAGTAATCACATTACATTAAAATATTTATGTATTTGATTCAATATTCATTTTCACACCATGATTCTACAGGGCATATTCGGCAACACAATGAACTTAAACATAAACCATTCTTTCTCTACTGATCTGAATTCAAAATCTATTTCTAGTCTCTCTGTTGTGTTCCACTGGTAGGTCTATATACAGATTAGAGTCATATACATCTCTTCTCATACATACACATACATATAACATATTTTTTTCTTTAGTGATTCTTACACCTTTATAAAGTTCATCTGGTAGAATAATCAAATTGACATCTACCATTACAATTCTATTTGCATACAGGTCAGGTATTGCTTATCTGAAATACCTGGTACCAGAAGAAGTGTTTTGGATATTTTTGAAGTTTGGAATATTTGTATATACATAATGATACATCTTAGGGATGAGACCCAGGTTTAAATGTGAGTCTTTTATGTTTCATATATACCTTATACACATAGCCTGAAGGTAGTTTTATACATTTTAAATACTTTTGTGCATTGAAACCAAGTTTTTTGTTTTGGTCTGGTTTTATTTACCGTTTTTTAAAGAAAGGGTCTCACTATATTGCCCAGGTCGAAGTGCTGTGGCTATTCTCAGGTATGATATCAAAGTGCACTGCAGTCTCAACTCCTGCACTCAAGCGATCCTCCCACCTCAGCCTCCTGAGTAGCTGGTAATACAGGCTCAAGCTACTGTACCTGGTGAAACCAGCTTTTGACTGTGACCCATCACATGAAGTCAGGTGTGAAATTTTCCACTTACGGTGTCAGTTTGGTACTCAAAAAGTTGCAGAGTTGGGAGCATTTCAGGTTTCAGATTAGAAATGCTCAACTTTACTTTGATGAGAATTGCTTAATAACAGACTAATCTGGAGAGAAATGACCCTTCCAACATTGAATTACTCTCCTACTCAAGAACATATATTCCTCCATTATTTTCAATCCTTTTATTATGTCCTTCAGGAAAGGATAGTATTAATATTAAAACAAATGAAATAAGTTTTTACAGTCAATAGATCTATCACACATAATATGATGCTTTTTATAAAAATGGAAGTGAAAAAAGCAGAATATGACCAATAGATGTTGTTTTTCAATCCTACCATAAATTCTATAATAGGCTTTTCCTTACCTTGATGATTCGATCACCTGTCTGTACTCCAGCCCGCATGGCTGCTCCATCTGTATGAGAAATTAATTACTTAAAATGTGATTCATTTGCATTTACTGATCATCTTCCTGACAGAGGAACAGTATAACAAAGTGGTTAAAAACATGGGCTATCCTTTGGGAAGCTGAGGCAGGCAGATCACGAGGTCAAGAGATCGAGACCATCCTGGCCAACATGGTAAAACCCCGTTTCTACTAAAAATACAAAAATTAGCTGGGTGTGGTGGCGCGTGCCTGTAGTCCCAGCTGCTCAGCAGGCTGAGGCAGGAGAATCGCTTGAAACCGGGAGGCGGAGGTTGCAGTGAGCCAAGATTGTGTCACTGCACTCCAGCCTGGCAACAGAGCGAGACTTCATCTCAAAAAAAAAAAAGGCGGGGGCTGTAAAGTCAGACTTTACATTCATATCCTGCTTCTACCACTCACTTGTGTGACCTTGGACTGATTTTATGTTTTTTTACTCTAAGCCTCAATATCACCTATAAAATGGGGATTAAAAAATTGTCTACCTCAAAATTATAGCACCCAATATAAAGGAAGTATTCAATATACGGTAACAGCAGTAGAAAATATTGTCATTGTTGTTTTGGGAAAAGAAATGGTATTTTCTTTAATCTGCTATCTCTTTAATCTGTCTTTGCCAAAATATCACTGGTGCCACGGAAAACTGAAATTTCAGAAACTTGTGTGTGGACAATAAAGTATCATGACCAAGGAGTCACATGATTTCTAAAACTATATAAAAACTGATTTTCTAACAAGCACAAAAAAAAAATCAACTAGAGTAAATTCCTTCCTATAACTATGACATATATTTGACATAGACGAATCTAGCACAATAGTCCACATGACCTGCAATCTATGTAATTATTCTATTCTTGGGAATTGCCTTTATTTAAGCTTTTCTATTCTTACCCTGTTTACTGAGTGATAAATTGTTTTTAGAAATGCCTTGCCTTCTTTGACAGACTGTACGAAGACTGGATTGTCTCCACTGACCGTCAGCCCAAATCCATTGTCATCTTTCTGGATGACTACACAACGTTGAACAAGACCTGCACAAGAACCACAGCGTAAAAAAAGAAGGAAGAGAAAACAGAGAAAGGAAAAGACAATAATTATATATTAGTAATAAACTGTGTTCCATCCGGAGAAACACAAAATAGCACATGTAAATCCACAAAGTAAAATAAGAACACTAACCCCCATCAACAAAGCAAACACAAGAACACCAGAGTCACACATACTGTTTTCTCACTGGCGAAGTAAAACAGAATTGCTCCAATATTAAAAACAGCTATGAAAAACTGCAAAATATTAAGTATTAGACATGAGACAGCTAGAAGGAAAGCCCATTCACATCTATGTTATTTCTCTGTAGTATAAAATTCTCCCCCCACCCCGCCTCCCACTGCCCTGTGTTTTTGGTACCCTAATTGGTGTTTAACTCAAGAAAAATCAACTATCTTAGGACATGTGGCTAGGAGCATCTCAAGGAAAATTCTGGAGAAATCCAGTCTTACTCTCAAGAAAATATACTCAGGAAAACAGTAAAAAGAAAGGAGGTGCTTACAGAGTACCTGAAGCTATTCCCCGAAGAAGGGAAGAGAAAGGAAGAGTTCAGGGGGAAGAAAAACCCTGGCTTATAGAAAACATAAACAGAAAGGTAGAAAAAAGTAGGAAAGAAAGAATCTGTGAGCTCAACCAGTTCCTTCATCTCTTTCATATACTTACCTGATTCCTAAAGGAGAATCTGTGTTTCTTCTAAACAGCAAATGAAAACTGTCATTTGAGAGACAAGGTGAGAGAAAGAGGGCCCCACCCAGAGGAACAGAAATGTCCTGCCAGAGTAGAACCCTGATTAGTATCCAGGGCTGTTTTATCATAGACCAGATCTGAAGATCTTGAACTCTGTGTTAGCCAGAGACAACATGTATTTTCAGCTTTGCAGGATCTAAGCATTTCACCAAAGTCAATATATAAAACAGGTAAAGCAACACAAAGAAAATGATGATTAGAAAATAAAAACTTTTTCTAAAGATTTTTATACAAAGAGCCACAATCTTTTAAATAAGTCTGATTTACCAACCAAACGATATGTTAAAGATATGTTAATAAAAAATATATATAGACTGTACGTACAATGGCTCATAGAAAACATATACACATAACAATTATATATATATACATAGACACAGTGTATATACATATCTATTCTTGCTGATAATGACACATCATGAGTACATGAGCCTACTGTAGCTTAACATAAACCTTAACCCTTGAACTCATGCCCTACACAAAAATTAAAGCAGATCATGGGCCTAAACACAAGCTAAAATTTTTCATAAGGTAACACAGAAGGAAATCGTCAAGACCTTAGGGTATTAAAAAAACAAAAAAGGAAGAAAGAAAGAAAAAGAAAACAGATAAAATACATGTAACAAAATAGTTTATAACATTAAAAAAAGACCTGAGGATGGGTTTATAAACCATAAAAGAAAAAAAACCTAGGAAACTGGACAAAATTTAAAACATTTGCTATTCTAAAGACACTGATAAGAAAATGAAAAGGCAAGACACAGAGAAAATATTCACAATATAGACAACGAATTTGCATCCAGATTATATGCAACTCTCCAACCAATAATGGAAGACAAACGTTAAAGGCGGCAAAATACTTAAATAAACACATCACAAAGATACACCAATGGCCAATAAGCACATGTAAAGGTGCTTAACAGCTGCAGTCGTCAGGAAAATACAAATTAAAACCACAATGAGATACCACTATACACCAACTAGTCTGGCTAATCAAAAGAAGTGGTAGCAAAGAGGTGGAGCAACTAGAACTCTTACAACATTATAACATTGCTGGTGGGGATGTGCTAACATTCTGGAAAACTGTTCGGAAATTTTTTATAAAAGTAAGCATATATTTACATACGATCCATGAACTTTACTCTCAAGAGAAAAAACAATTTGTGTCCACAGAAAGACATACACGAATGTTCACAGCAGTTTTATTCATAAGAGCCCAAAACTAGAAACTCAAATGTCCATCAACAGATGAATGGATAAACAAACTGTGATATGTCCATACAAGGTATTAGGAAGGAAAAAAATAACTACTCATATATACAACAAACACAGTTGAATCATAAAAACATCACGGTAAGCAAAAGAAGCCAGTATGTAAGAAAGTAAACACAACATGACTCCAACACAGAAAAGGAAAAACTAAACTAAAACAACAAAAAGCAGAATAGCAACAGCCTAGGGGAGAAGTAGGGAAGAGGAGTGGGAATGACTGCAAAAAGAAATGAAGGAACTTTCTGCAGTGATGGACATGTTCTGTTTCTTAATTAAGATAATGTTTACATGAGTATGCATATTCATTTGTCAAAATCTTCTAACCATACACTTACAATTAGTGCATCTTATTTTACGTAAATTTTACCTCAATAAAGTTGATTTTCAACATTTATAAATGTGTTACCCCTAAATTCTAGAGACTTCTAAATACCAAATAATTCACATATTCACCACTCTCACAAAACAATAAATTGTAATGAGGGCAGGAGATAACATATTAGAATTCAACCTTTTTTATCTGTTCAGTGTTACTCCCTTCAAGTAATTAGAACAACTATAAAACAGGATATGAATACATAAATCAAGTAAAAATAGCATTCTTTATAAATTTCTAGTGTGTAATGAGTAGAATTAGAGATTCAGGCCAGGCGCAGTGGCTCATGCATGTAATCTCAGCACTTTGGGCGGCTGAGACAGGTGGATCACCTGAATGAAGTCAGGATTGAGACCAGCCTGACCAACATGCTAAAACAAAATCAGCCTGGCGTGGTGGTGCATGCCTGTAATCCCAGCTACTCGAGAGGCTGAGGCAGGAAAACTGCTTGAACCCAGGAGGTGGAGGTTGCAGTGAGCTGAGATAGCACCACTGCACTCCAGCCTAGCCTGGGCGACAGAGTGAGACTCCATCTCAAAAAAATAATAATAATAATAATTAGACTAACCAGCATTTTACAGGAATCTTTTAAAATCCATGCTTACTTTTGGAAACAAATATTTCACAACCTCCCTTACAGTTATTTGAAATTTCAAAATAAATTAGACATTGTGACTTTAAAAATCAAGGCAATTATAACACTGAATACATTTTTTCATACAATATTCGTGCTTCTCTGTTCTCCCACCCCACCTCACAAAAGCTGAAAATTAATGAATTATAAGTTTCTAATATGGGTGATTGCAGTGCTAAGCAACCTGGGCTTCTTAAATAGACCTTCTCTGCCTGCAGAGAACAGGGCACCTATAAAAGATGAGGGAAAAGGGTATTTGAAGTTAAGGAGTTTGCTATGTCTGCACCTTTCACTTAAATAAAAAATATATAAAGTAGTTAGCTTAATGCCTAACACATATTAAGGGTTCACACATGTTAAATATTATCTTATTATGATTGGGGGGAGGTTGACCTTGGATTTTCTCCTCTATCCATGCTACTAGTACAATTATAAGTACTTTTATGTTAATAAACTCCTATCAATTGGCCGGGCGCGGTGGCTCAAGCCTGTAATCCCAGCACTTTGGGAGGCCGAGACGGGCGGATCACGAGGTCAGGTAACACGGTGAAACCCCGTCTCTACTAAAAATACAAAAAATTAGCCGGGCGAGGTGGCCGGCGCCTGTGGTCCCAGCTACTCGGGAGGCTGAGGCAGGAGAATGGCGTAAACCCGAGAGGCGGAGCTTGCAGTGAGCTGAGATCCGGCCACTGCACTCCAGCCCAGGTGACAGAGCAAGACTCCGTCTCAAAAAAAAAAAAAAAAAAAAACTCCTATCAATTAATGCAAATGATCCTTAAGAGGATCAATTCTGGCTGGGCATGTATGGGAGGCTGAGGTGGGCGGATCACGAGGTCAAGAGATCGAGACCATCCTGGCCAACATGGTGAAACCCTGTCTCTACTAAAAATACAAAAACCAGCTGTGCGTGGCAGTGTGCGCCTGTAGTCCCAGGCTACTCAGGAGGCTGAAGCAGGAGATTCGCTTGAACCCAGGAGGCAGAGGATGCAGTGAGCCGAGATCACTGACAACAGTGATCAGTGTTCTTTTTTGATCAGTGTGATTCTGCTTTTTGTTGTTTTAGTTTAGTTTTTCCTTTTCTATGTTGGAGTCATGTTGTGTTTACTTTCTTACGTACTGGCTTCTTTTGCTTACTGTGATGTTTTTATGATTCAACTGTGTTTGTTGTATGTATGAGTAGTTCTTTTTTTCCTTCCTAATACATTGTATGGACATATCACAGTGATCAAAAAACAGTGATCAGTGGTTTTTTTGAGACTCCATCTCAAAAAAAAAAAAGAGGATCAATTATGATTTATGTCTAAGTTTTGTTTTTTAGCAAACAAGGAAAGTAGTTTTGGATGAGTAAGGAAGAGAGAAGGGAAATTTAAAGGGGCAGAGCTTCTTATTGTAGTTAGCTTTAGAAGATGAGAGACAGCCGGACGTCCTTAAGAAAAGAATCAGTCTTCTTACAAGCTTTTCCTAAATATGTAGACTGAAGTTAGGTGTCCCTCTTACAGACTCCCACTGCACCCTCTGTATACTCCTATTGTATCACCCTTACTCACACTGATTTATATTTATTTTTATTCTTTCATTAGATTTTATGCTCCAAAGGTGTGGGGGCTGTATCTTGATCACAACCTTATCTCAGAACCTTGCATATATTCTGGGACACAAGGAAACTTACAAAAATTGCTTATGAATTAATGAAATTCAGACAAGTAGACGAGTCTAGAGATGAAAGGAAACTCAGAAAGGGAGGTCATCAGAGAGAAAAAAAAAACAGCACTATGCACAGTCATTTTATAAATATGCCTAGAGTCCTAACAGATTAATAAGAATCAAGAAAATCTATTAGTATTACTTCAGAATACAGCAAACCTGTTTTCTCTAATTCATAACAGTCTCAGTCTGATAACCTTCCCTCTTAATTACAGCTAAAGGAGAAGATGAGGGACAAAGAATAAAGAGGAAAAGGAAAAAGAACTATGCACACATCCTATTCAATTTTTTCTTCTCCCCAAATCCACTATATTGGCCACATTTATTATTTTATATTTACCTGCTAATGTGAGACTGATGTACTTCAACACGTACTTTAAATCAGTAGACCAATATAAAAACAAAACACACCTTACACATACAGTCAATTCAAAATCTATAAAATACAAATTAACAAAACTGTTCTGTCCTATCTGTGGTATCTGCATACATTTAGATTTGTGGTAATAATTAACTGAAAATGAAGCCATCCTACCACTCAAAATTCAGAAATCCAGTCCTTTAAATGCTCAAATCTATTATCTTCCCTTTCATTCAAAATCAAATGAAATGTTTTCCCTTTTTCTTCAGAGAAATATTCTGTTTTTGACCAGAAGCTGTTTTAAGCTACCACAGAGGGATAACTTCCACCCTCTGTAAAACTAAAATCACCAATACTGGCTAAATTATCATATCTCTGAAATATCCTTTTTGACATACACACACAAAAATCCTACTTCTTTTGTTTGTTTTAGCAAATTTGCATTGAGCATCTGTCCATAGTAGTTATTTAACACTGCAGTCCATAGGTACTGTGAAGAACCCAAAACTACTTGGAGTCCTCGTTCTCAAAGAGCATAAAAACCTGGCAGGATAATACTGAAAACAAATGGAGAAAAAAATGACAATGTTTAAGAATCAAAGAATGGTACAGACAATAGGCCCTGTATGTTACAGAGAAAGTCAAAGATAAAAGTAAACTCATAACTCCAAAATAGCAATCTTCAAATTTTATTAAAAAAAAAAATCCCAAAAACCAGCTTTCATCATTTTTACTTTTTCTGATTTTTACAACTCATATAGTCCATGGTTTTGTTTTGTTGCTAAATCCTTTATCGTCTGGTATAAAGATGATTAATCATAACTACCATACAGATGTATGTATCTGTGAATGTGAGTTTTGTAAGGGCCGCCTCATTACTTTGATATGTGCTATATGCCAGCACTTTGCATAGATACAGGCAGAGTGTTCAAAAAGTAAAACCAGTGAAACTTAAACTTCCTTCAAACATAATCCTAACAGGCAGGCACAGTGGATCACACCTGTAATTCCAATGTTTTGGGACGCCAAGACAAGAGGACTGGTTGAGGCCAGGAGTTTGAGCGCAGCCCGGGCAACATAGCAAGACCTCTTCTCTACAAAAAATAACAGTAATAATAAACACATGTTTTTCAAAAAACAAAAGACTTAGTCCTAGTAATACTTCTTCAGTCCCATTGTTCTTGGTGCCATATGAGTATTTCTTCACAGCTGTTTTTTTAAGTGCATATGAGTAATGGTAAATGAGTGCATACCTCTATCACTGCCCTTATCAAAATGTATTGCAGTTCTTTTGTACTAGACTGTGAGCAACCACAAAGCAGGTACAGTCACTTATATCTTTGTATCTCTATCCCTTAGTATAGTGCCTGGCATATAATGGGTGCTCACTAAATAGTTATTAAATAAATTTGAATTTTATACACGAAGGAAATTTTAAATAAACATACTCAAACACTTTCTAATTAGAAAAAAAATCATAGCCTTGAAGACTATGCAAAGTAGAGAAACATTTCTATAAGAATACTAATTAACCTTCTGCCCTGGCAAAATTCCAACTATAATAATTTGATTTTCCATCTACCCCAAAATAACTCCTCTAGTTACAAAAAAATGTTTATTTCCTGTCTCTTAGAAATCATATTTTGCCTAGAAGCTGATAAACCTGATATCATGCTTCATCTCATCAGTGAAGTAAAGATGTTATATCAAATTTACATAAATACTATCCTTTTCTAAGTTTTATTTCCTTATCATAACAAAAGACATATTTTTTCTGTTATAACAATGTGGCATTTAAAACCAATATAAAAAGACTGCTTCCTTCTTACTCAGTAGATAATTACCAATGATCATATTTTGAAAGTGAAAAAAAATGAAGTTTCATTCTATAACTATTCCTGAAAGAAGGCCATAACTCCTACAATGAAAACAGAGTGTGGAGTATATTAATGAAAATGGAGTGTTAAGCATGTAAGATAACCTGTTAAATCTTCCATATTACACTGACTTTAGTGAAAGCACATTAGTCTTTCTTCACCTTTTATTTTATTTCATGACCAAACTTCTCTAAGTTTCACCTCTTAAGAATTAGCTTCAGGGAAGGGAGTGGAGAAGGGCCATGTGCAACCTCATAAAAACAGCTCATTTTAAACTGGTGCCAGACATACATGTTTTATGAGTAAGACCTCAGATAATCCTTTGATTAAGAAGCTTCTTGATTCTAAATGCACAGTCTTGCCAGCAAGAGGAGCCTTACATTCCAACTATGCTGATTTCATTCTTTCAGACCACTACCAGAAAAATGTCTCTAAGTTACATTTCCTTCTATCTTAAAGTTTTTCAAAAGGAAAGAAAGATTCAATTAGGATGAGTCAAGATCTTATTCTATCAATTTTCTCTACTAAAATACTTCCTATGTTAATCTCAACAATCAGTCATTAAAAATTCACTTAATGAGGGCCTCCAATGTGTTCAGCATTATGGGAGATGTAAACATAAACATAAATACAAGTAATTAAATATAAAACAAGATGTCAACATTCAGAAACAACAAAAGTAGCTGGGCAATCCTAGGAAAAGGCAGTACTTGAATTGAGCCTTGAAAGATGAGTAGGATTCTAAGTTATAGGAGGTAAATCATTCAAGACAACAGAAATGGCATGTGCAAAGGAAGAATGCCAACACATATTTGGAAAATGAAACTCTGAAGGAGAATCAGAGTAGAATAAATTGGAAACTAACTGTTGCATTATCTTAACAACTACCTATACTTTCTTAGCAAGTGAATGACCAAATTCTTACTTTAGTAATATTAATCTGACAAGTCAAGGCAGAATATAGAATGGAGAAAAGTTAATGAATCAATGTAAAACTGAAATAAAAGTAAGTTACAAATCTATTAAAATAGTCTAATAAAATGATGGACAAGGCAGTGGGGTTGAAACCAAAGAGTGAAGGATGAAAAATATTATGATGGGCCGGGTGTGGTGGCTCAAGCCTGTAATCCCAGCACTTTGGGAGGCCGAGACGGGCGGATCACGAGGTCAGGAGTTCGAGACCATCCTGGCTAACACGGTGAAACCCCATCTCTACTAAAAAATACAAAAAGCTAGCCGGGCGAGGTGGCTGGCGCCTGTAGTCCCAGCTACGCGGGAGGCTGAGGCAGGAGAATGGCGTGAACCCGGGAGGCGGAGCTTGCAGTGAGCTGAGATCCCGCCACTGTACTCCAGCCTGGGCGGCAGAGCGAGACTCTGTCTCAAAAAAAAAAAAAAAGAAAAATATTATGATGGTAGAATCAAGGGGACCTGGCACATAGCTGACCACACAGGAAAAGGGAAAATGGAGAAGTCAAATATAACTTTAAGGAAATATAAGACTAGGTGAATGGAAGAATGACAGTGTCATTAAAAGAACCAGCGAAATCAAGAGGAAGAGTGATTCTCAGCTGTAGAGAACAATGATGAACTCCAGTTTGGTCACTCTGAATTTATGGGACACTTAAGACTGGAGACTGGAAGAAAGATTGGGGACAGAAACTTGGGTCATGCCTACATGTACAAGACAAGAGGGAAAAAACAATCAAATAAAGAGAGACAAAATAATTACAAAGAGTAAAGAACCAGGTTGATGTAATATCATAGAAACCAAAGAAAGGGCGTTTTGGCACAAATGGAGGAAAGGCCATGTGAGACAAACAGCAAGAAGGTAGCCATCTGCAAGCCAGCAAGGGAATCCTCTGACCTGACCACACTGACATCCTGATCTTGATCTTCTAACCTCCAGAACTGTGAGAAAATAAGTTTCTATTGCTTAAACCACACAGTCTATAGTATTTTGTTACAGTGGCCTGAGCACACTAAGACAGCTTTGAAAAGAAATAACTTATTTTCTTGCACCGAATACTGTCAGCAGGAATCTGTTCATGACACCATGACAGCGGTTAAGCAGCAGCTATGGTCTAACTCAGAATTCACTTGCTGAATCTCTCATTTCCTACAGTAACCCACAAAAGTATTATTAAAATTAAGTATGATTAAAATTGTAGATCAGAAAACACATCCAGACACATTTAACAGACTCTAACAGGTAGAAAGGGGAAATGGAATAAATAACCGACTGACCACACTGGGCAGAAACGTAACAAAAAAAGTCAATACAAAGCAAACACTTGGTTTCCTTTTAAGATGTACAAAGTAAATCTATTTCACAAAGTAGCTCTAAAAATGCCCAAGAAGCCAGGTGCGGTGGCTCATGCCTGTAATCCCAGCATTTTGGCAAGTCAAGGTGGGAGGACTGCTTGAGCTCAGGAGACAGAGACCAGCCTGGGCAACATGGCAAGACTTTGTCTCTACTATTTCTTTCTTTTTTTCCCCCCCCGGCAAATCATTCCTTCAACAACCTCATCTCTATTGAAAAAACAAACAAACAAACAAAACAGCTGGGTGCAGTGGTGTGCACCTGTAGTCCCAGCTACTTTGGAGGCTTAGGTAGGAGGATCACTTAAGCCCAGGAGGTTGAGGCTGCAGTGAGCCATGATCATGCCATTATACTCCATCCTGGGCCACACAGCGAGATCGTGTCTCAAAAAAAAAAAAAAAAAAAAGCCAAGAAAGTTTAAAATAAATAATATGTGAGTAACTAGCATTTTTGTTAAGTACCCAGCTAATGAATTTTACCCCAAGAGAAAACAATGTATAATTTCAAAAGTTTGAAGTGGGCTTATAAGACCCTACACTAAAGTAGAATGTCACCAGTTGCTATGATTCTACTCAGTAGTTTCAAGCTTTTAATTCCCAGAGAGACTTTTTCATCTATGTTAACTGTATGTACTCTAAAGAAGTCTATTCACACAGGTTATAAAATATTTGTAATGTCAAAGAGATTTATGTTAGCATACTAATTCTGTTCTAATCAACTCATCCCTCCAACGAGTGCTTTTTGAGGACTTGTGGACTCAGTTCCTTCCAAAAAAGGTATTTCAAGGGTTCTCAAAAAGCACACACACAGAGAAGCCACACCTTACTTTCCGATTACCACTTAAAATGTTTCTATCACTACCAAGCCAATGGCATGTCTGAACTCGTATTAATATTTCTATCACTGCTGAGAAAAATATTACTATAATATTTCTAGTCAGAGGTTCCTAAATTGTTAGTCTTCATCCAAAGCACACAACAAACTTCTAACTACACATCGCAGATATAGGAAAATGGAGAGGAAGATGAAATAGAACACTGCAAAGGCTACTGAAAAAGAACAGAGCTATAAAGATAAAGTTCATGTTCCTAAGGAGAGGATAAACTATAGAAAGCTCTTTATACAGAACAGAAAGATAGAGTCTTGAGGAATTAGGTATTTCTTACTTATCAGTAGCCAAAATACTCTGGAAGGAAGAAAAAGCGTAAACTTGATGTGCCACAAGGCATAGTATACGTTTACTGCTGAACTACTGTAAAAGCTATACACAGAAAAAACACTGGTCACAAAAACCCAAGTAAAGAAACATGTGTATATGTCTTAACATAGCAGCATTAACTGGTTTAGAACCAAATACTGAGCTTTCAAAATACTAAAAAGTATCTGTTATTATGGTCTCAAGTGCCAGCAGATGTGAACTGTCAAATGTCTTCAAAGGGGGAGGGCAATTCCTGTATTTTTTTTTCCTCTCCTATATATCAAGCTAGGAAACATGTGCACCTGGCGGAACTTCTACTCTACAGACTTGTGGCTCTATATTAAAGATGACCTGATTTCCCTTTGAGGCCAAATTTGGAATCTTCCTAAAAAAACAAATAATTTATCAGTCTTTCAGAATTATTTTTAAAGTCTTAGCTCCAGGTCATTCCTCTCCTATTCACTTTTCTCAAAAAACAAAAAACCAAAAAACTCCAAAACAAAACCCTAATCAGATCCCAAAAGAAGGAAAGAAGGCAGGTAAAACTGCAAAGGAAAAGGAAAAATAGGTATGAACTTCACAAACATGGTTTATCGTATCTTTGGAAGATAGGACACAGTCTATAAATATTAGCATTTCAATCATCTGCTGCAAAAGTTGACCACTCAGGTTAAACTTGCTCTTCGTTAAGATTATTTTTAAAAGGTACCATTTTGAAATTTTCCCATTCCGATTAAGCTTCAGAGAAACTTCTCAAACGCACAAATTCTTCAAGCTATGAAAATAAAATACTTACGCATTTTTGCCATCGTGGATAAATTATACAAGAATGACTTTTCCACATGATGAGGCAATTAAAACTAAACAAACAAAAAATGAAATAAAAATTCCAAAGAACTGCTAATATATCTAAATTACGCCAGTATTATACTTAGAGGAAAAGACTTAATTCCTCAAATTCTTCATAATCCAAACTCTGCAAATGAGACGTGGGAAGAAGATGACAAGAATTCAAAGCCCATTCGTGTTATTTGGAGGAACCTGACCCAAACATATTAATCACCTTCCTACCATAAACAAGACGGGAGAAGATGGGCAATGTGGCCTACTCTTAATCTACAATGTTAGTTTCTAGCAACCTTAAGCTTCCACATCACAGCCACGTTAAAAACCCCAGGCTCCCTTTCCCTGCAGTAGATCATGCCATGCACAGCAGACACAAGAAAGGCTGCAGTTATTTTTAAAAAAAGAAAGAAAAAAAAAGAACAGAAAAGGAACACCATGAAGCAAGCTCCAAAGGGCAAGTCTGAATTAGCTACATTAGCTTACCATAGATCTCGGATCTACTCTCCTCTGAACTAGACTTTGTCTTCTTGGAGGAGCTATCTGCACAAGAGCGGGAGAAAAGGAGAGAGATATAGAAAATATGGAGACCAATGTAAGGGGAAAAATTCATGGGGAAAAAAGAATGAATCATGATCAAGTTAAATCGTGCAAACACAAAGTATGAATATAACAGATGACAGCACTTAGAATAGTCACAAACAGCACAGGTAATGACATATTTTAAAGATTTATCGAAGAAAAGACAGTGCAATAAAAATATGTTCAAACAAAACAACACATGAATAGTATACAAAATATATCACCTGATAATTGTAGAGGTGACAAAAGCACTAAAAGCTATAATGATCTGATTATGAAGCACTGCATACACCTTTGTTTAAATCTGTCTTTGGAGATGGGCACAGCACAGACATAGATACAAAATAAACCTAACAAGATTATATTTTTGTGAACATAGGGCAGAAACTTTTGACCTTATTGGCAAGACAATATCTAATCATGTAAATGAAAGCCTCTGAGCCCCATGACTACAAAATTAGGCATCAGAATGGAAAATTCTCTCTTCATGGAGATCCGAAAGTGACATAATACATATTCCCACCACCAAAGCCTCCTAAATTGATGACTGGAATTTCATTTTACCTACTCCCTGAAATGCAGAAAATGATTAGCTATGTGCTTCCTAGATAATACTTACAATATTTTTTCAAAATAAAGGAGTTTATACTAATAAAGTATGAAATGTCTTAGATACATAAAACATACTATTCTCTATATTTAAAATTACATTTCTAAGTAAAAATACCTAAAAAGAGATACATTATTTTTATGTATCTGAGATTGCGGGATTTACTTCGTCTCTTGTCAAAGGGACATGCAACTGAATAGTACGTGCACAAAAAATATATGTCAGTTTCAAATGACAAAAGCAAGACTACCAAGCACTTTCTATGAATCAAATACTGAGTAAGTTTACAAGGAGAAAGCAAAAGCCTGTATGTTATAAAAGGAGATCAGTCTGAAAGTCTTAACGTGACAACCCTAGGAAACACTGACATTGCTTAGGTTGAAAGACGGTTCTTTAAGTTCAGAATACTTTTTAACTGAAGAGAAAGGGATTTCTATTCATTTGTTTACTCTAAAATGAGACAATCATTAATTTGTGAAACTGATTTATCTAAAACTCCAATTCATCATAATCACAATTGAATTTTTAGATGACTACAGAAGTGTAGAGTTGCTAGAGCCTTGGTTTTATGACATACTATTGCTTATACCAAGATTCAACTTAATACTGAGTCCTTGATCTGACCAAATCTCCAATTATTATATAATCTTTTCTATTACTATCACTATTTAAAGATATAATATACTCTATAATGATACTTCTGTAGTGGAATGTACAGTGTTGGAAGTTAAAAATGCTTGCATTCCTGCTAAATGCAAAGGTCTTATTATGATACAATTGGAGGAATGTGAGAGTCCTAAAACAGATCGAGCAACTACTTCTGAGTGTTTCGGGTAGCTTAAGCTCTATTATTCTGAACTTCACTACTCTCAATATTCTTTGAAAGAATGAATAGTGTTTTACCTGTGGGGTCAAAATCATGTGATGCAATGCGTTCAACTTTCTGCTTCTTATCTGTTGGTGACTCTCGGTTCAAAATACTTCCATGCCTAAATTAAAGCAAAGTAATCAAAAGCTTAGTGCAAGAAAATCATTAGAATAAAAAATTTAAAATTCCAAAAGTGGATCTTACAAGAGAAACCAGGAAATCAGTTTACTTTACACAGCACCATAAGCCTCTCTAATTACATTTTTCAATAAGTTTTGGTGAAACACAGTCTATTTACTTGATTTTAAGTGCTTAAGATAATTAAAAATAGTATTCAGCATTAAAGTCTCTTTTATTCTTAGAAGGAACTGCTTACATTTTTTTTGTATGGTTTTCACAGGTCAATACTATTATTTCCATTTAACAGACAAAAAAAAAAAAAAAAAAAGACACAGTGCCTAAAAGGAATTAAACACATTCTCCAACTCTACATATGAAATGTCAAGTTCAAAATCACTGCATAAATATAGCATGCATGAGAACGGTTTAAAATTTAAAAAGCAAGCCTTAGGCAAGCCTCATTTTAAGCCTGCCTAGGTAGTTCTAGCCACAGAAGTCTTAGCCAACCACTTTAAGCATAAATGACATTATTATTATTATTATTTCTATGGTTTAGCCAATTACACTGACCAGATGATTGGGTGACAAGACCATAACAATAATACACATGTACACATACACATATTCACTGAAATGCCAAGGTTAATTAGCATTGGATCCTGGACTATGCTGACACTAAAAATGATAAAATATAATAATTAGGAATGACATACTACCTACATTTTATATTTATGATAATTAAGATAACAGAAGAAATGCTGAAAGCAAAAATACTGAGGAAGAGGCATTTAACACCTGGAAGTGAATAAATATATAGACATGGATACAGGCATAGATATATTTGAACATTTTGGAATTTTTTCTTCACTGTCTTAAAGTGATTAAGACTAGGCCAGGCACGGTGGCTCACGCCTGTAATCCCAGCACTTTGGGAGGCCAAGGCGGGCAGATCACGAGGTCAGGAGATCAAGACCAACCTGGCTAACACGGTGAAATCCTGTCTTTATTAAAATACAAAAAAATTAGCTGGGCGTGGTGGCGGGCGGCTGTAGTCCCAGCCACTCGGGAGGCTGAGGCAGGAGAATGGCGTGAACCCGGGAGGCGGAGCTTGCAGTGAGCCAAGATCACGCCACTGCGCTCCAGCCTGGGCCATGGAGCAGAAACCCGTCTCAAAAAAAATAAAATAAAATAAAAAATAAAGTAATTAAGACTAAACTAGTGCCAAAGTTCATTAACTAAAGGCAATTACAGTCACACAAGTGATAAAATACATCAAAAACTAGCATTCCATTTTCACCTCCCAAGCTACTCATAATTCAAAACAGTCACAAATAGATTTTAAAATTAAGTCTCTTCAGAGTGACCTTAAATATCATTTTGAACAAATTTTTTAAATGCTTACATTAGAAGTATTATCAAAACAATGCTGTCTTCCAGAAAAAGTAACATCTTTTATATTTTAAATTTGTAAAACATTTTGAAATTTTGAATTACTTGAATACTAATTTCAAAGGGATGTTTATAATTAAAATATAACCTAAACTTGAGTATGAAGTGCAATTGAGCAAACTTACCTTATAGGTTTTTTGAGGGGAAACCTGAAACAAAGAAAAAATAAGGATAGATGGAGTTATTTTACTTATAAGATTTTGTTACTAAATTTATTCATCCCACTGAACCTGAATAAGAGATTTAAATCTTATGGTAACTTTCCAATAGCAAGAATCAATAAACTGCAGGAATAAGAAGTTGAACACCATGTTTAAGTATCTTAACTACTTTGTTAAATCTTAAACTGCCAGTGCATTTACTACCAGCTGTCCTAGAATATAGCTTTTCTTTTTAAAAATCCCAATAATAACAGCAATTGCTAAATTTATAAAGGGCTTACTAAATGCTATGAATTATTTTCACATGTATTATCTCATTTAATCTTGAAAAAAGAAATCTCTATGAAGAGATATTCTTTCCATTTTATAGATTTTTAAAGATCAAGACAAAAATAAGTATTTTGTCGTTAAAATATTATTCTCACTGTTTTCCTAGAAGGGAAAGTTCCTTCCTTCCCATCACTTCACACTACTTCCCAAAATATCTGGGTATTGATTACTGCACTATTGATCTATGTCATCATGATCCTCAATTATTAGGTTTAGATTTAATAACAGATATCTAGAAAAAAATTAACATTAAAGTACTATCGGTTACAAAAAATACCTTCCAAAAGTAGAAAACAAAGGGTACTTTCCTGTTTTGTTTTTCTGGGGGGTCCTATAAGCTGAAAGAACTACAGCTTTTCCTCCTGGTTGTCTCTCTTTTAAATGAATACTGATGGAAGCTTCTCGATAAGCGTTTGATGCTATATATAAATGCTAATCTAAGTCTTCTCAAATATCATCCCACGTTTCCATTTCTATCTTTTAAATTATTTCAACCTATGGCATTTTATGTAAAGATTAGTAATAGGAACAGTACTTTATTAAGAACATCAGTAAAACCAGGGTTTTAAAAAAGCCTCTTAGTAAAGACAGTTAAGAAATAAACATAATACAATGATACTTCAATGACTACAGTTCATCTGGCATGGAGGTAGAAACGAAACCTCTAAAATACAAGCTGACTTACAATTCCCTTCGACACCTATTTAAACCAAAACTTATCCATAGAAAAAGACAAAGAATCTAAGACCTTTCCTAATCAGTGATAGCATGTTAACTCACAAAGAAGTAGTGATAATAAGTAAAGGGGGTTCTGGGACAAGATGACACTGCTCTAGAGAACAAACTGACTTTACAGAAGACCACGAAATCTTCAGAAATAGGAGTTCCTAAGCAGTCTGTCCATTTAACTGTTGAGGTGGGAGAGGGAGGGAATGGGAACATGTTTCTTAATTTACAGATGAACATACAAGTTGACAGAAAAGGATTCCAACTGAGTTTCTGCAAAGGATAACAACTGTCGTTTATCAACCTTAGCCACTCGACCTCACAGCCATTATAAAAACTCCTACCCTAAAACAATGCTGCTTGCGTCAGGGAATGCAACATTCAGGGGGATGCTGGTAAAGAATCCCGGAAGTTCCCAGACTACTGATTGTAAACCAGTTTCCTGAGCTATTTTCTCTTACAAGGTAATGAAAAAGGAGAGGAAAAAAGAGGACAAAAATGGAATGAGAAAATGAACAAGGACTACACCCACAGTCCAACTTGCTTATCATAATCTACTTACTACATTCAGTATAGATTAAGAACTTCTCAAATAATATTAAAATCATAATTTTTTCTCTAATCATTGAATTCTACTTTAAAGTATCCGCTAAAGCAAATAAATACATATGTACATATGTGTGTACATATATGCTTATATGCATAAGTAACAATGTCAAGAACCTTCTTGGCTATTTCATTAGTTCTCTCTGCTTCAGCTAGGAAAATCACCAAGATAATCCTATAGTTTTGCAAAATCCCTACCATATGCTGGATATTGAGACAGATGTAATCAGAGAGCTGGAAATAGAAAGCTAGAACCTCAAAGAAAGCCTGGGGCTAACGCTGCAGATTTGAGTCATCAACCTACTGATGGTCACTGAAATTTAAAACAACAAGGAAATCTGAAAAAATGCCAAGGCTCAATTTTGGGGGAGAAACTAGCATCTGCATGATTGAGAATGGAGGTGGGAGCCAATAAAGGAGATTAAGAAGATGAGTTAGAAAAGAGAAAGGGCTGTCCCAGAAGGGAAGGAAGAGTAGATAATCAATACTATAACTGCTACAGAAAGACAGGTCTGAAAGCTAAAAAGGGGCCAGGTTCTAAACAACAAATCAGTTCAACCATTAGTCCGATTAAATAAATTCTGGTGAACAAAACTCCTACATTTTTAAGTCCCTGTCCACTGTGTAGTCTAATCATGAAATAATGACAGTATCTTTTGGTTAGATATTTATGTAGAACAGCTGTATGTGATTATGACATAATGTTACAGGTGCCTAATGAAACTATGCCTGGTTTTTGAAAATATCATATTGATAACTTGGACATTTGGTCAACAATGAATATACTGTGTTTACTTGTATGTGTGTGTGTGAATATTTTTCTATTAATCGATAGCAGAAAAAGTCAAATTCCAAATTGAAGAACCATGATTAATAAAGCAAAGAATTATCAGGAATTTGAGTCTCTGAGTCACTGGGATATGGTGGCTAGCTGCCCCCTCCCCTCCCCTCCTCTCCTCTTTTCTTTTCTTTTTTCGATGAAGTCTCACTTTGTCACCCAGGCTGGAGTGCAGTGGTAAGATCTCAGCTCACTGCAACCTCCGCCTCCTGGGTTCAAACAATTCTCCTGCCTCAGTCTCCCGAGTAGCTGGGATTACAGCTGCACACCACCACGCCCGGCTAATTTTTGTATTTTTAGTAGAGATGGGGTTTCGCCATGTTGGCCAGGCTGGTCTCAGAACTCCTGACCTCAAGTGATCCACCTGCCTCGGCCTCCCAAAGTGCTGGGATTACAGGTGTGAGCCACCGCTCCTGTCCTGCCTTTGCTTTTGATTTTGTATATTAAGCACAGCTACATTTTAGAAATCTTAACCAAAGGCCTTAAATGTTCAGAATACATTTATTCTCTCAACTCAGAGTGCCTTTTCCTTGTTAAATTCTGAGTTCTAATTTTAAAGCCCTAGGTAGTCCTTCCCAATGTGTTATTACAGTGTAGAGGAAAATGTGATTTGGTAGTTAAATAACCCTTACCCAATAAATAATGTATACTAGAGTAGGACTTACATCTTAACCAAGTTTAATTATTCTAATGAGCATACACAAACACACAATTTTATAACTGGAATAGTCCTTTAATATTGTTAAAAAGTATTTCTTCTGGACTTAAAAAATTGCAAAGGACCAGAAAGTTTTATGTTGTCACGTATTTGCTTATAATAAATAGCCTACTAGAAATCTTTTTTCTTTTATTGATTTCAGTGCATAAAGAGCCTTTTGACAATACTTGAGTGTGAAGTGTTCTGAAACCATATGAGAAGAAATGCTGATATCACACTCAAACCTGAATTCATACCCTTTTCTCTCTCCTCTAGGGTATTAGATATGTCTTCCCTGGGTTTAGTTATAAAGGAGCATTTGAGACTCTAGTTGGTTCTTCTTAATAAGGAATGGTTGAAATGAAGGGGAGATGGTTAAACAAATTTTTCTTACATTGGATAGTGGTAAAGATTTTATTAGCAGTCAAACAATGTTACCTATTAAATTTAGAATCATTAAGAATTCCATTAGTAGATACACTCTGATTTTAGTGATGCTAAAATGAGGAGAAAAAACATAGTAACTTGAAATGAGTGAAATACAGCACCATTTTATTGGAACCCACTCCAGTGAGAAGAGTTACTAGACAAAGAACCCTGCAAATTAGACAACAATTAAGGTAATTTTAAAGCTCAACCATCATAAGCTGATGTAAATATCAGTGCAGAAACTATACTATTGCAAATCAGAAATGGACAAGGTGGGATGGGAATAGTATTATTGATTGTTATAAATGAAAAATCCCTAAAATTTCAAGGCCTTGGGGGGGCAACAGACTCCTCAGTAACAAACGTAACTGGGTTAATATTCTAGTTTCACAATTTAATAGGTGTTTGAACTTGAACAAGTTGCTTAACCTCTTTAAGCATCTCCTCTAAAACGTAATTACTAATACCTCTACCTATACCTCACAAATTTGTTTTGGGATTAAATTAGAAAATAAGAAGCACTGCCTAGCAAGCAGTAAGTAACCACTTATGTATTTACTATTAAGAAGAACAAAAATAAAATCTGAATGTTAGTGATATGTATTCAAATTAAGTAGAAAAGAAAAAGTAAATTTAAAGACTAAATATTCAAATAAGTTTTTAGCTAAGTAAAATGCATAGAAATGTATAATTCAAAGCCAGTGATGAAACCACAGATTTAATTTACCAACTTGTATCATAGAAAATTCATGCCAAAACTTAAACTTCTCAGATGCTACACTGTAAGAAAAAGATCAGGTTGCAATCTGCACTTTAAATTTTCCTGAAAAGTAGGGAAAGTGTTTTCAAACGTAGTGAAATTGTGTTGACCATACCTGCCACTCACTAGCAAAAAAGTCCATTATTTCCTCATCTCCTTTAAAATATCAAAGGTGATTAAGGCATCCTGTGGGCTGGATTTAAATTAAGTTTTTAATTTACCTGTTTCTACAAAACAATTAGAACGGCTTAAAACATAGTGCTTAAAATTTGAAACTAATATGAATCTGAACTGCCTTGCTCTATTATTATTATTTTTCACAAAATAACAAAATAGCTAAGAGGACATTTGTCTGCAATACATAAGAGCTCTTAAGTACAGGGATTTAGCACATAGTGCTGACTCCAGCCGAACTGCCAATTCAATCTTTAGTTCTCTGGATACTAAGATTCACAGAACCAAAAGTATTAAATGACCACCCGCTTACCTCGCAGCAACAACAAAATAAAAAGTCATAAACCCTTTCACCACCTACAATTTATAACTGGTCTAGCTTAGAGCCATTAAAAGAACTAAAAATTGTGGAATTGGGGGAAAAAAAAAAGTCTGAACATTATCTACAATACAATAGCCATACTGACATATTTTTTTATTAGCATATAGAACCAAAGCATGAAAAGTGGCTAGGAGAGCTGGCATTAAAACACTAGTTATATCCGAAGGACTCTAAAACAGAAGCTACAGCTGACAGAATGACTCATGGAGAATTTCCCATGGTGTTCTTTGTTTTAAGCCTCTGGACCTTGCAACACAAACCACAGACAGGCAGGGACCAAAGAGCTCTGTTCTGGTGCAAAATCCAAAAATGATTCACTAGCATGTAATAAAAAATCTCAAATTACCTTCTTAAACATAGCTTAGTATACCACCACTTTTACCAAAGAGCTTAAATGCACAACAGCCCCTTAGTTAGGCTCTCTTACTTCCTGGACACACTTTGACAAATCAAATCGTAAATATTTTTCTAAATTACTTTCACTCCCTCTGCTGGAGCTATTATAGATTGACTATTAGTTGCTGCTGACTGAGAAATGTAGCTCACAATTAATATAACAGCTTATTAGAGACTTTCATTTCCTCATTGACAATCTGGAAAATTATCACCTTTGTGAATATTTCTTAAAAGCTTTCTCCACCACTTTCATTTGTGATCATGAATATCTGACTACTAGTACCTTATACTTTCTTTTAAGACTATATTCACTTCAGAAAAACCAAGTAGGAAGAACTGCCAGAAAAGGAGGAGATCCTCAAAATACTTAAACAAGTATCCTCACCTCACTAAACGCCATCCAAACCATCAAATCCATGCTTATGGAGGAAATATTAATGTCATTTAACAAAGGTAAACAATAAACTGGACTCTACAAAATGATCTCATGACTTATAAAATGGGGCAATGCATGATTCTGTTTGCTAGGAATGTAAATCTTAACCTCATTTCACATTTCTCTACTTCAGAATATACTGGTAAAAGTAATAAAAATAAGAGTAGAAAAAAGTCCTCTTAATCAAGGGTGGGCATTTTTCCCATAAATATTTTATATAAAATATATTATGATTAAATGTTTACAAATCTATAAACTGAAGTGAGAATAGGTGAACAAAATTTGTTAGGACAGGCTGCTTTCTACACATTTGCCAAAAGATATAAATGTACTTCTGAAAAAGTAGAAAGTCTTAGCTTTTAAGTGTCGTTGAGACAAGCTCCAACATACAGCGCTTACTTTTCAGTCTGAGCTTGAGAATTTTATTTAAATGTAAAATTAAAATATAAAATACTGTCTAATAATATTTCACTTTTTTGAATAAACATAGAGCACTCTATGATTTAAAAAAAGAGTACTACTCAAAATTTAAATTGATATTACCACTTTAAATCATAGTATATTTGCAGTTTGGTTGCATTTTTTAATTGAAAAAACCTAAGGCATTCATAAAAATATCATTCTGCAGCAAGAAAAAGTGATTCGACAAGTTAATTATGACTTATCTTATGTATTAAAGATTTCTCACTGTGTGCCAAAAAAATCACAGGAATAGGTATCTTTTATTTCTGAAATCTCAGGAGAAGGAAAAACAACCAAAACTATACTAACCCCAAATCACAGAGTATTTACTCATGATCCTACCTTCAGGTGTTACAGTTGGTATGCATTCACTGGTTGAGTGCAAAGAAGCCCAACCACAGTCATACATATGCCACAAAGCTAAACAGACAAGGATTTACCAAAAAATCATCAAGGAAACTCAGGAAATCAGAAAAGTATAAACTTAGTTCTCATGTGCTCTAAAAATGTGTACAATCTCCTTGAATTAACTTGACATAGATCTGTTTCTCTTTCTTTTTTGAGACAATGTCTCTCACTCTCTCACTCAGGCTGGAGTGCAGTGGCACAATCATAGATCACTGTAACCTCAAACTCCTGGGCTGAAGGGAATCCTCCCACCTTAGCCTCCTAGGTAGGTAGGACCACAGGTGCATGCCACCACACCCAGCTAAATTTTTTTTAAGAATTTTTTTGTAGAGACCAGGTCTTGCTGTGTTGCCCAGGTTGGTCTCAAACTCCTGGCCTCAAGCAATCCTCAAGTCTCGGCCTCCCAAAGCACTGGGATTACAGGCATGAGCCACTGTGCCTGACTGAATAGGTCTATTTCTTATGGAGAAATAAAAACCTTATATATTAACACTTTCCAAGTAGAACTCTAATGGAATAAAGATTGAACATATTTCGTGTTTTCTACTTAGAATTTTTTAAATTATATAAGAAATGTATTATGGATAATATGTAAAATTTAGAGGCTATATGAATATAAAATACAGGTAAAGATAAAACTAAAGAAACTGATCATAACCAATATTATTACAATGAAATCTTCTATATAACACCTTCTGCATTCATAGAAAGCATTTTCTTCTGAGGAAATTCTTTTTCATTAAAAATACTTTTATTGGCTATAGTTAAAACAAATGCTGTAATTCAATTTTTGGTTTTGTACCAAAGAGATTTCTTTTCACAAGTGCTCTGGTTCTGGTGTCAAACATTAACAATTCCTCAATCAGAATTAGCAATCTACTCATTTCATCACCAAAAAACCACACTTTCTGCTATCAAATCTGAATACCCTAGACTTTCAAACCACCATAGATAAAAGGACCTCTGATTTTACGACGAAAAGATGAGGAAATGAATGATATGCATGCCATTTTACACTTCCTTTTACAAAAGCTTTTCTTGACCCAAAACAAAGAAATCACAAGTGGGATATAATCTTATCAGTAACGATGGCTCACCACAGCACCGAATTTGAAAGGCTGGAGGATGAGTGTTTTAGGAATTCTGACATTCCTCTTATAACATCTCAGAATTGAGAATCACTGCTCTACAAAGTTCACTGTGTAACACTGACATTAAGCTATGTTTTCTCCCTTAGCTGTTACAAATGTGGCTTATCCTAATATACTTAACACACAAGACCACTGACACTAGTAAATCTGTTACTAATATTTTTATTACATTTTCAAGATAATTCCTCTCTCAAGGGATTGAGTAATGAGACTGCCGTCTTTCCAAACTGTAGTTTCCTATAAAGCAATGGTTCTCTCTGTTTCTTCAATATGAAGAAATGTCTCACTTTGTTTATGTCCAAAGAAGTACATGTATAAAACTTTTAAAAACTAAAGACAAAATAGGAAACGAAAATCACCCATAATCCCAATACCCAGCATTTTTATGCACATATTCCCATATTTTCCCAATATAGAGATAGATTTCTGTATACAATGTTTAAAATTTCTTTTCATAAAAATTAAAGCATACTGGACATATTGATAACTTTAACTTAATAAAACATCAACATATGTTTACAATATTAAATATTTCACTACAGTGCTGGTTTTAAACTGTGCTCCATAAAATTCTAGAGGTTTAGAAGAGGTCCCTCCCACAGCGGGAGTGTGTAGATGGGGCTCTAGACTCCCCACACATCAGAGCTGCTTTGTGTTTTATTTATTTTATATATTGAACTTCCAAATCAGATAAATATTTAAAAAATATAGTTCTAAATAATTCTTGATAGCTCCAAAGTATCCTGTGATATGGCTATTTAATTAACAAGTTCCCTTTTGTAAATATTTAGGCTGGGTCTAATTTTTCAGCATAATAAAGAATGTTATAACAAATATCCTTGTAACCCAAGTTCTACACTCCCCCTTGATTTCTTCCTTGGGATGAATTCATTTATAGTAAGGAATCCAGATGGGAGTTTGGACTAGAGATGAAAGGGTACTAGGTAAACAGAAAAGAGAGGACACACTCATCCCCTAGATCACTTGCAAGAACTCATGTCAAATCTTTATGGAAACAGCAGCAGAAGCTGAAGAAGCTGTTTTGGCAACAGACCTTGTAAGACAAAGGGCCAGGGTAAAATTATTTTAATGCCCAAGTGACAAAGTGAGGCACGAAATCAGTGAGAGACTCCCTATTTCTGTTGAAAGTAGAAAACAAACAAACAAACAAAACCCAGGGACATACATAATAGCAGTTATTGTACTATCCACAAACTGAATAAATGCCCAAAGCTACAATTTATAATATTTTCAGGAGAATTTGTGTTTTATTAATGACAACACCAACACATTTGAAGAGTAAACATAAATGTGGAAGATGCATTTCTTATGTACTATGTGAAAAGCACTAAGTGCATATAGAAATTCTCAGCTTCTCTGTATTAAACATGAAAGCAGTCCTAATTGGAAACCATTATAGTTGTGGGTTGAATTGTGTTCTCTCCAAAGATATGCTGAAGTCTTAACTTCCATACCTGTGTGACTTTATTTGGAAACTAGGTCACTGCCCATGCTTATGGTATCATACCTAAGAAATCTTTGCCTAACCCCAAATCACAAAGATTTACCCCTACATTTTCTTCT
Source organism: Colobus angolensis palliatus (assembly GCF_000951035.1). NCBI lineage: Eukaryota > Metazoa > Chordata > Mammalia > Primates > Cercopithecidae > Colobus > Colobus angolensis. The sequence goes on along the minus strand of NW_012120709.1, from coordinate 26,915,436 downwards.
AATGGCTGAATGACTTCCTATTTTACTTTTAGGTCTACAATATATTTTGTAGTAATTTTTATATAGAGTGTGATATCCAATTGAAATCCAATTGTTCCAGCACCGTTTGTTGAAACTGATTTTGCACTTTTGAAAATCAGTTCTCCATATAAATGTGGGTCTATTTTTGGAATACCACAGGGGTGAAGCACCCTTTTCATCACCCATCAGAGGATATATGACACCAGTATGACTTATTACTAGTAATGTTAACCGTGGTCATTTGGTTAAGGGAGTGTTTGCTCGACGTCTCCCTGTAAAGTTACTATTTTTCCCTTGCCATATTTTTTTCTTTGAAGAAGTCACGAAGCCCAATCCACACTAGCATCTGAGAGGATTAAGCTCCATCTCCTGGAGGAATAGGAATCTACATATACTATTTGCAATTTTTCTGTAAGGAAGATTTGTGTTTTCTCATCCATGTATTTATATAATCATTTATATCAGTATGGGCTCATGTATGTTTATTTTAGACTTTGAGTTCTAATTCAATACTATGTTATTTATTCTCTTGCTCAAATTCTTCCAGTTTATGCCAGTGACATGCTCTCACCCTTCTGTTTGAGCACTTTCTTGTTTGTGGCACTACAAGGCACTCTAGGTTCAACTTGCATTTTCCCTATTGCAGCCTTAGAGTCAACCATTTCTCCAAGGAGCTATTCTATTGGAGAGTGATATTTAGTAACCAAGATCCAGGAGCTGGGTGTGCTCACTGCTGCTGAGATGTCACCACTTCTAGGCCCTCTCAGCAGAGAGAGCAGGGAAATGTATGTGTTATACTAACTGGGGCATACATACATATGATATGGTTTGGCTGTGTCCCCACCCAAATCTCATCTTGAATTGTAGCTTCCATAATTCCCACATTGTGGGAGGGACCTGGTAGGGGGTAACTGAATCATGAAGGGGAGGTCTTTTCCCGTGCTGTTCTTGAGATATTGAATATGTCTCATGAGATCTGATGGTTTTATAAAGGGGAGTTCCCCTGCATGAGCTTTCCTTGCCTGCTGCCATGTAAGACATGACTTTGCTCCTCATTTGCCTTCTGCCATGATTGTGACGCTGTCCAAGCCATGTGGAACTGCTTGTCAATTAAACCTCTTTCCTTTATAAATTACCCAGTCTCAGATATGTCTTTATTAGTAGTGTGAGAATAGGCTAATACAACATATCTATAATTGTTTCTGTAGCTATCCATATATCTGTATCTATATTAAGCTCAGTATGAGTTCATACTGATACCTCTAATTCTAATCTAATTCCATTGGGTTCATTTCAGTCTTCTCCCTTGCTTAGCTCCCTTCAGATGTTGAGAAACCTAGTTACCACCATTTACCATCCATTTACTTACACTGCCTGATTTTTGTAAGGTGAACCAATCTTGTACCCTGGCATAAAACCTACCCAGTCATTACACACACACATACACACAGAGTGCATATGTATTTTACATATTTTCCTGTTTTATGTATATGTAATACATACTTACATATTATATATATTATTGTTGGAATTTATAAAATTACCAACCATATTCCATCTAAATTGTTAAATTTATTGCCATAAAGCTATTCATAATGCTCCCTTATCGTTGTTTTTTTTTTTTGAATGGAGTCTTGCTCTATTGGCCAGGCTGGAGTATAGTGGCGCCATCTCAGCTCATTGCAACCTCCACCTCCTGGATTCAAGTGATTCTCATGCCTCAGCCTCCCAAGTAGCTGGGATTACAGGCTCATGCCACCATGCCAGCTAATGTTTGTGTTTTTACTAAAGATGGCGTTTCACCATGTTGGCCAGGCTGGTCTTGAACTCCTTGCCTCAAGTGATCTGCCCACCTTGGCTTCCCAAAGTGCTGGGATTACAGGTGTGAGCCACCACACCCAGTCTCCCTTATCTTTTTTAATATCTGAAGAATCTGTAATGATGTCACCTCTTTCATTTATGATATTAGTAATGTTTGTCTTCTCTCCTTTCATCCCGATCAGCTGGCTAGAGGTTTAATAATTTTATTAATTTTCTCAAAAGAACTAGATTCGGGGTTAATGTTTGCTACTGTTTAACTGTTTTCTACTTCACTAATTCCTGCTCTCATCTCTATTTTTTTTTTTCTTCTGCTTGCTTTGGTTTTAATTTGCTCTTCTTTTTCTAGTTTCTTAAAATGAAGTTGGTCAGGTGTGGTGGCTCATGCCTGAAATCCCAGTACTTTGGGAGGCCGAGGCAGGAAGACTGCTTGAGCCCAGGAGTTTGAGACCAGTCTGGGCAACATAATGAGACCCCATCTCTACTAAAAAAAATTAGCAGGGCACACCTGTAGTCCCAGCTACTCGGGAGGATAAGGTGGGGATGGCTTGTGCCCGGGAGGTTGAGGCTGTAGTGATCAAACCACTGTACTTGAGCCTGGGCAACAGAGTAAGACCGTGTCTCAAAAAAAAAAAGAAAAAGAAGTTGATGTCATTGCTTTTAGACCTTCTCTCTTTTCTAATAGGTGTTTAATGCTATAAATTTTTACGTAATGCTTTAATGGCAACTAACAGATTCTGATATGTTGTGTTTTCATTTGCATCCAATATAAAATACTTTGCCATTTCCTTTTTTATTTCTACTTTGACTAAGAATTGTGTTATTTATTTTCCAATGTTTGGAGACTTTCCGAAGATCTTTTATTGATTTCTAATTTAATTCCATGGTGACTAGGAAACATACTTTGTATGACTTGAATCCTTTTAATTTATTGAAATTTACTTTACAGCCCAGAATTTTGTCTGTCGTGGTAAATGTCCCATGTTTGTTTGCAAACATGAAAAAAAAAAGAAGTATTTGGTTGTTGGCTGGAATGTTCCAAAAATGTAATTAAATCAAATTGGTCAACAGTATCATTTAAGTATTCTATATCCTTGCTTATTTTATCTACTTTGATTAACTACTGAAAAATGGATACTAAAATAACTGACAATGTTTGTAGATTTGTCTATTTGTCCTTTCAGTTATGTCAGTTTTTGTTACATGAATTTTGAAGTTTTGTTATTAGGTGTATACATGCCTAGATATGTCTTCTTTTTAAAGTGACCCTTTATCAGTATGAAATTACCTTTTTTTATCCCTATTGATATTCTATAATCTTAAATCTACTTTATCTGATATTAATGTGGTCTAGTTTTCCTTCAATGTAGATTAGCAGGGCACATCTTTTTCCAACCTTTTACTTTTAAACACTGTGTATTTTTAATTTTAAGGTGTGTTTCTTATAGCATACAGTTGGACTTTGCTGTTTCATCTAATCTGGTAGTCTATACATTTTAATTGGGGTGTTTGGACCATTTACCTTTAGTGTGATTACTGATGTATTTAAGTCAATCATTTCGCTATTTGCTTTTTATCTCATCTGTTACTTCCCCTTTACTCTTTTTCATCTTTTAAATTAAATTATTTTAATTAATCAACTGATTTTGAAAGCAATATTAATATTAAATTAACTTGTCTGACTCTCTCACTGGATTTTAAATTATTTGAAGGCAAGGACCACATTCTATTTGATTTTGTATTCTAATTAAGTATTATGGTGCTAAGCATATGCCTGACAATTCAATACATTTTTTACTACATGAATTCACTCATTACATACATTTTTATTGGGAACTATAGAGGACATAGGTTACCCCAGAAACCACAGCCTTCCTTCTAAGAGAACTCCAATTTTATTCAGTTATCTACTATCCCTCTGAGTCCAGATGACTCAGGTCAAGCCAACCCCATCTGTAGCAACAGTGATGGGCCTTTTTGGCCTAACAGTAATTCCATTCTTGGGTAAGCAATTGGTTCCAAAAAAGCCAATGAAAGTAGAAACAAAGTTCACTGGTGGCATCTATGAAAGTATTTCCTTATTCTTGACAGAACGATGTGAAACTTCTTTCTCTCCCTCCCACTGAACCTCAGTGAAGAAGCAAGCGGCCTTAACAGCTACTTCGCATTCATCTTTAATGACTAGTTTAGGATGAGACTGATTTTGATGGCAAAACTGTAAAGATGGAAAGCATCTGGGCCCTTGACATAGTTACGTCCCTAAATCAAAAATCTCTGAAGCCTACCTCTAGATTTCTTTTTTATGTGAGCCAGTAAATGCGTTACTGCTTAGGTCAGTTTGACTTGTGTTTTCCGTTACAGGCAGCCAAGTGCATACAAAGTTACACAAACACCAACCTATGCCAGGAGGTTCAAGATACTGGAGGTTACGTTAGTGAACAGATAAGGGCCTTGCTCTCAAGCAGCTTACATTCCACAGGAGGAAGATAAACTCCACAAAAAAATAATTGTACCAAAGAACTTCAAATCATGGTAAGTGCAATTAAAAAAAGATATTATTTGACTAAACACATTAATTTAAGTTTATTCAAAAAAGACCTTAGAGGCATTTGAGCTGAGACTTAAATGAAGGAGCCAACCATAGGAAGATCTGGGCCACAGAATTATAGGTAAAGTAAACAGCTAGTACAAGAGTCACAAAGGATGAGCAGATAAATGTATTTGAGATACACAAAGTCCACTGTGGCTTAAGCATAGAAAATGACCAAGAGACTAGTAGAGTAGTGCTGAAATGAGATCCACAGAAGCAGACAGGGGCCAGCTAATGTAAGATTGTGAGCCACAGAAACAGGCTTAGAGTTTATTCATAATATAATGGAAAACCACTGGAGGGTTTTACATCATGATCTAATTTGAACACTAAGGAAGTTAAGTACAGTCTGTTTTGTTTACAGTTTATTTTGTCTCAAACATCAAATACTTAGGCAGCATCTAATATGTGGAAAACACTGCATAAAGGTTATAATGTTGATATATTATTTCTCTCCCTCACTCCTCAAGCAAGAATTTCACATTATCTTGAAGGTAGATTTTTAGAAAAAAGAGAAAAATAAGAAGAAACTAGTAAAGAATGGGAGGCGCTATTAAGTTGTGCTTTCTACCCTAATTTCTCTAGAGTATTGTCTGAAACTCATAGTTTTTATTTTGTTTTTTAAAGCATAACAAGACTGAAACGCAGTCTGGTAAACTTAGAACTATAGTTCAGCCATTAGTCTCTGCCCAGGCAAGTGTTTCAGCCTTGTTCTAACACAAGTATTTGGATTTTTCCAAGAGCTGATGTCAGGGTTTTTCACAGAGACAGAACAGCATTTATAGGCTAGAGAAGGAAAAAGGGTTTCCCCAGCAGCTATGCTCAATGTGGCCTTTGTACTGCTCCACTGCCAAGGGCAGGAAGACCCTGCTAGATAGAGCTATTTAATTCCTGGAAAAAATTCTACCCTGGGAGGGTGGAGGATGGTGATTGGCCAGATTCCCCATTAAGGAAACCTAGTTTAATTTTCTATCAAATTAAACCCAAATTTAAATGAGCTCATCATCAGAACAAAGGTTTCTTAATTCTTATTAGAAAAAAAATCATTCTGTGGAACTTGTGTATAAGGAAGAGATGAACCGGCTAGAATAAACATACATCATAGAGGTAAGGAACAATACAGTAAACTGTGTCACATTTCCTGGGGTTAGCTTCCCTGAAAAATATTCATTTGGGAAGAATGGTTAGTTGAAGACACTCAAAAGTCTCAAACTACATTTGGTAGTCAAAAATTATGCTAGGTGATAGCTCCAAACACGTCATCCATTATCTCTAAGAACAGTAATTAACAATTAAAATCAGTACAATAATAGCTAAAACTTGAGTAGCTTTACTTGCATACTTACAATATCTGCTTTAAGTACTTTTTATGCATTAATTCATTTAATTATAACAATAATTCTATGAGATAAGTAAAATGTTTAGCCTTGTTTTATTGAAGAGAAATGTGGGGTTCAGAGAGGTTAAGTAACATATACAAGCTATATAACCAGTAGATGAGGGAGCCTAGATTCAAAACCTCACAGTCTAACTAGAATCCTTGCTTTCAACCTCTGGACTACCACCTTACAACAAAAACCATTATCATCTTCCCTTCGTACAGTGTTTTATTAATAGTTAACCAAAAGCTTTCCCAAGTGAGACTCAGAAAACTAGATCTAGTATAATGACAAGATACTTAGGTAGAAAGGTATTCATATCCCGTTATACAGTTTTAGGAAAATATAAGCCAATAGAAAGAACTCCCAATCCTACACAATCTGTATCTCCTAATCCCAGAGCTCAGTGGAGAATTCAGTTAATATCTCTGTGTCCTATGGGCAACTTGCCAGCTATACATTTGAAGAGAAACATGTCTCCACCTGAATGGCAACATTCCTGCAAACCACTCATTCCTTCAATAAATATGTGTTCAATTCCAGGTAAAGATGGGAGAGAGCAAAAGCAATTCTATTCCATTAACCTTCCTCAATACTAAAAGCAAAAATAGAAGGCAGAAGGAGCATGAAGGAAATGATTATGATCTCAAACCATTAACTACAAAACATACTTGCCAAATCTGTTAAATTCTGGAGTGATACCAAGGAAGTCTGGTAGGCTTTGACCAGGAAACGGATTTCCCTAAACATAAAGATCACAGACGTGAAATGCAGATCCAACTATCCTTTGATTAGAAAGGCACTACCCAGGTGTGCAAATAAAACAAAGGAGTAGGGGACACTGTAGAGACCCAGAACAGCAGGAGGAGAAAAAATAAAGAAAAAATAATATGACACATTCTTAGATTTAGGACACTCCTGGATATCGAAGGGTTATCTGCACTCCCATGTTTATTGCAGCACTATTCACAATAGCCAGTATCTATCAACAAACAAATGGATAAAGAAAATGTGGTACATATACACAATGGAGTTCTATTTGGCCATAAGAAAGAATGAATTCCTGTCATTTGCAACAAGATGGATGGAAATGGAGGTCATTATGGTAAGTGAAATAAGCCCGCGACAGAAAGACAGACTTCACATGTTCTCATTCATTTGTGGAAGCTAAAAATTAAAACAACTGAACTCATGGAGACAGAGAGTAGAAGGATGATTATCAGAGGCTGGGAGGGGTAGTGGAGGGTGATTATAGTAAAAAATAATTTTACTGTACATTAAAAATAACTAAAAGAGTATAACTGGATTGTTTGTAACACAAAAGATAAATGTTTGAGGTGACAAATACCCCATCTACCCTGATGCGATTAATACACATTGCATACCTATATCAAAATATCTCATGTAATCCATAAATAAATACACTTACTACGTACCCACAAAAATTAAAAATGAAAAGACTACCTGAAAATGTATCACAGACCTAAAAGTAAAACCCAAAACTATAACACTAGAAGCAAAGAGGTGTGACCTTGGGTTAGGCAAATATTTCTTAGATATAGCAAAAGCACAATCTATAAAAGAAAAAATGATAAATTAGAATTCAAAGTTTAAAACTGTTGCTCAAAAAAAATAAAATAAAATAAAACTGTTGCTCAAGGAAATGTGAATTCTATCTCAATAAAAGTATTACAGAGAGAAAGAGGATGCTAAGAAAATGAAAATACAAGCCACAGGCTGGGTGAAAGGATTTCTAAATCATATATCTAAAAGGACTTATGGCTGGGCACAGTGGCTCATGCCTGTAATCCTAGCACCTTGGGAGGCTAAGGCAGGCAGATTACTTGAGGTCAGGAATTCAAAACCAGCCTGGCTAACATGGTGAAACTCTATCTCTACTAAAAATAAAATAAAATACAAAATTAGCCAGGCATGGAGGTGGGCACCTGTAAACCCAGCTACTCAGGAGGCTGAGGCAGGAGAATCATTTGAACTCAGGAGGCGGAGGTTACAGTGAGCCGAGACTGCACCATTGCACTCCAGCCTGGGAAACAAGAGCAACACTCCGTTGCAAAATAAAATAAAATAAAAGCACTTACATCACAAACATATAAGGAACTCTTACAACCCCATAACTAAAAGCCCAACTAAAAACAAGATTTGAACAGATAATCCACAAAAGAAGACATATGGATGATAAAATAGGCACATGAAAATATGTTTAACATTTTTAGTCATCAGATGAAATGCAAATAAAAACTATAATATGATACCATCACACACAGTAAAATGGCTAAAATTAAAAAGACTGACAAAACCAACTATTAGTGAAGTTGTGCAGCAACTGGAATGTTGCTAATGGGAATGTAACACAATACAGCCACCTGGAGAAACAGTTTGGCGATTTCTTAAAAAGTTAAGATATATACCTACCACATAATCCAGCCATTCCACTCTTAGTTGTTTACCTAAGAGATGAAAGCTTATGTACACACAAAAACCTGTACATGAATGTCCAAAGCAAACTTATTCCTAATAGTCTAAAACTTGAAACAACCCAAATGCCCCTCAACAGCTGAATGGATGAACTGTGGTATATCCACACAACGGGATATCATTCAGCAATAAAAAGAAATGAATTAATGATACACAGGAACGCAGACAAATCTCAAAATAATTATGCAGAGTAAAAGAGACCACATCGAGCACAAACTACGTGAGTTCACTTACAAAAAGACCTGCAAATTAATCTATAATGACAAGAAAGAAAGCAAGAAAATTCAAACTACTCTATAAGGACCAAAGACAAGTCAATGGGTATACCTGGGGATGGGTGAGGAGGGGTGAAGGTGGGGAGAAATTATGAAAACGCACAAGGAAACCTTTGGGGTGAATATGTTTATTTTCTTAATTTTGGTGATAGTTTCCTAATTGTGTATTTATCAAAATCTATCAAATTATTATCTAACCATAGGCAGTTTATTATACACCAATTACATCTCAATAAAACTGTTAAAACTCTCAAGAAGCCTAATGTTTAAATGAAACAAAACTACCAGTAAACGTTATGTTATACTTTATGAAATATATTTTAAGCAAAAGACTCAATGGTCTGAATATTTTCTACCCATTGTAAATTTACAGCATTTGAGACTATCTATACAACAACACATAAATAAACCAAAGAGAAACTTTGCTGCTTTTTTTCTTTGCTTATATGGAGTGCTTTAGTAAAGTATTTTCAAATAAAATGCTGGGTAAACCTATGGTTACCAAGTTCTATACTACCAATAATTTTGTAAAGGGCAATTCCAGCAAACTTAAGATTACTTGACTACATTTGACTGTTTCATAGGTATTCTTCTTCGTAAGATTCTTACACTTAGTTCCTTAAATGATCACTGTAATAGAAAGATTAGTAATTTTGGCCCCCAGGGAATCTTTTGGTGTTAAGAATTATGAAGTTACTTCTGTATTTTGCCAATGTACTATACAAGTTTATTATTTATTCATTCGTTCAAAAAATTAATTTCTAACTGCATACTATGTAGCCAGGCACTAGTCTAGGTCCTTGTGACATATTTGGGGGAAGGGAAGAAGATGACAGACAATAATAATCTTAATAAATAAATGTATATTGTACATAATATAGAAGATGATATGCACTCTATCACCCTCCCCTCCCCACCACACACACTCCAACATGTACAGCAGATTATGAACGATCAGTAACAGAAACTAAATATAATAAAAACTCTAATGTAATGAGAATTGTTTCCACAGACCATATGTGAAAATCTTACACTGAATAGAATCATGAACCAAGATTGCCTAGTCCAACCCTCACACTTTACAGATGATGTTAAATGATTTGCTCAATCACTCGGTTCTTGGCATAAAGATTAGGATCCCTATCTCCTTTTCACTCATTGGCATCACTATTTGTGATGTCAAATAATCATGATAAAAATGCTTTAATCTATTCATATACAAACAGTGGAAAGAGCTTTAGAGTCTGACTGACCCAGGCTTCATCACTTCATGGCTTTGTTACTTATGGTAAATTATCTAACCTCTCAAAATGTAAATTTTCTCATCTATAAAAGTGAATGACCATTTTTGTTTGCTTGTTTGGACTAATGTGCATGCGATAACAAGAATGACAATAATTTCATGACTAGGTTGTTATGAGGATTAAATGTAGTAGCTTATGTAAAATACCTACATGTCAGTACATAAATATATAACATTGCAATACTTACATGCTTGCACCAAAAATGGTACATTATATGCATGAGTTTTTTTATATCCTCTACTAGACTATAAACCCAATATATATCTAAAGTACCTAGCATAATGTAAATGCTCAGTAAGAATTTGTTAATTTGTTAATACTTCTGAGGAGTCAAACAGCTTTCAAAATGTGGCAAACAGTATGATAACTCATATCACCATGATGTAAATAATCGAATTAACTGAAAGCTCCACAGCTTTCAGTCTCAGTCTTCAACATGTCTTCAGTCTGTCTTTCCTAAATAGAGAAGTCCGTAGCACTTAAATGCTTTTTAATGTCATAAATTATGGTCCTAGCTCTTTCTGTCCACAAGAAAATAATTCTCACCATGAAAAATACTTTCAAGAGAAAACCAAAAAAATCTTCAGCATTTTACACTACTTCTTTTCACGTTCATCCCTTGGTTCCTGTATTTGCAGCTATAATTGGAAAGAAAAAGAAAGCAGAATGCAATTCCAGTGCCATCACAGCAACTCGGCAGCTTCTTCAAATTTATAATCAACATTTTAGCTGACAAGAGCAAAAATACCACAAACTGAACAAAGCATAAAATAATTCAAGTTGATAAGATTGTTCGGTGCCATGGACACCACGTTTTCCAAATGATTATATATTTCAATTTAGTTTCCAATGCAAAAACAGGAAGATTACTCTGTAAAAACACTCCCTTCCCCCACTGTAATATTAATCCCCACCCCCTATATCCCATCCATGGTCTCTTGGGTATCAAAGGGAAATAACCATCCTGAAGCATGAGATAATTAAATCACAATTCACAGAACAATACGTCAAAGTCTCTAAGATTCAAGACAGGTTATGCCAATTCAGTTCTAAAAAGGTAACAGAAGAATGCTGCATCCTATTCTTTTGAATAAAGATATCCTTGCAATGCTGGATGTTAAAACCTTTGTTCTAAAGCTAAGCAATTAAAGTACGGGTTTTCAAAACCAGGAATTTTCTTCCTTAGGTCAAATTAGGTTTTTTAAAACATGATAAAAATCCTAAAAGCTATTGTAAGAAATAATAATGAACAATGTAAAAATATCCTTTTCCTTTTTATTTTATTCCTGCTACAGGTACATCCCTTTCACTGAAGCTATTTTTCTACCATTTTGCTCCATTTTATACACGACCCAGAAAACAAAGACTGCTGTAGATTACCTGGATCACCGGACAAATCAGCAGACAAGCAACAGCTCAAAAGGCTCGTTTCCATGGAGTAGAAGAAAATGAAATCCTCACCAAAATACCACTCCCTTAGCAATCCTAAGCTTTTTCTTTACATATACATTCGATATCCTTGGAAAGGCATTTGTCAGATGATTTTACTGACCACAAGAGGGATGGTAAGAAGAAACCCCACCTCTTCTCCCACCCCCAATCATCTACCATCATCATCCGAAGCCCAACACTGCGCTGCTAAAGGAAAGACAGAGAACAGCATCCATGTACATTTCCCTAGAATAACACTCAGGAAAATATACATAATATAAAGAAAGCAAGGATTTGGCTAATTCTTTAGCAGAACAGGCCAAATAGCTCCCATAAAATTAAAAATACTTGCAAAAAAGATCCAATTATAAAGCCACAAAAACCCCTAATTTTCTTCTTGAATACAGTATGATTTTTAAATTGGGAATTTCCCAAATACAGTGCCAAAAAATGGAGTCCCTCAAATACCTTAAAATTCAGTTGTTGTTACTTCTCCTTTTCGTAAAGCCAGATAAACCAAATAAGCTAGGATTTACCAAAAAAAAAAAGAACCTCCTTTTGTTGGTAGTATTACCCCTTCAAAGAAAATCTGGGACAGGAGGTGGGAGAAGAGGAGAAACAGATTTAAAACATGGGGGGAGGAAAAATATTTTCTGCCCCAATAAGCCTAATTAAGTCTGTAAGCAAGTCTGGGAGGATTGAAATTTCTTCATGCTACTCTGTCTGTTTGTGTTTGATTACTGTGAATCTTCCCAGGTCTCAAACTATGCCCTAGGCATTATGTCTGGCATTCTGTTAACTATAGCAGCCTGGCCACTTACAGTAGAATGAGGGAGGAACAAGAGACAGACTCATGCAATCTAATCCCTAGAAGCCATGTAATTTTGCTAAAACAATAATTTGCCTCAAACACTGCTCTAAAAAATGCATTGCTATACTAAGAAGACTCAACCTCTACCTTTCTTTTCTGAAGCATCAACCCAACTTGACAATCTGCAGGCACCCAATTTCTGGGATCAATATATAAGTAATGAATGAAAAACATGTTGTTTTATAAAACATATTCCTTAAAACATTTGAATATATCTAATTTAGGATAGTTAAATCCCAGTAATCACTTTATCCACATAAATTATAGCTCAAGGTTCTGTGAATTTTGAAGGAACTCACAGAACCTCACAACTACAGTTAGTGATCTATGAAGAATCAGCTTCCAGGGAACACATACCTTGGCAAAGGTAGTAAAAAATATATATTATATATAGGTACAGGTATAATATATATATTACATAAAGGTATAGATATGTATTTAAAACGTTCTGTATATCTTCTAAACTATAGACTAATGATTCTCACGTGGAATGAAAGAACAAATTTATCGAAGCTTGTAAGTAGTTACTAAAGAAGTAGTTACTGATCAAGATAACAGTCTAGATTTGCTAAGAACAAGTCAGACTAGACTACTGCCTGCCGCTATCATTAGACTTCCTCCATCTATATCGAGGTCTCATGTTTCTCTGATGCTTGGCACTTTCTGACCAGCCCAAGGATCCTAAGAAACACTAAGCTCCCCATATGTCAAAGCCTGTGTTGGCTGATGAGGCAATTTCTCACACAGGACAGCTTAGAACTTGAAGCCAACTAATTTCATGTCTCAACATCACTATCATCCTAGATCACCAAACAAAACTTTAGTCATCCATTAATCATGTGACATCTCTCTTACAACAAAATCTTCCACTGTTCCCCTCTCTATCAAACTTTTTCACTGTGTACTCTAGGACAGGGGTCTCCAACTCCTGGGCTGCAGACAATACCGGTCCATGATCTGTTAGGAACCAGGCCACACAGCAGGTGGTGAGCAAGTGAAGCTTCAGCTGTATTTACAGCTGCTCCCCATTACTCACATTACCACCTGAGCCCCACTTCCTGTCAGATCAGTGGCGGCATTAGATTCTCAGAGGAGCAGGAACCCTATAGCAAACTGCACATGAGAAGGATCTAGGTTGCACGTTCCTTATGAAAATCTAATGCTTGATGATCTGTCACTGTTTCCCATCACCCACAGATGGGACCATCAAGTTGCAAGAAAACAAGCTCAGGGTTCCCACTGATTCTACATTATGGTGAGTATATAATTATTTCATTACATATTACAATGTAATAATAATCAAAATAAGGTAGACAATAAATGTAATGCGCTTGAATCACACTGAAACCGTCCCACTACCTGTCCTCCCCTGACCACCCTCCCAGTCCCATTGAAAAACTGTCTACAACAAAACTGGTCCCTGGTGCCAAAAAAGTCGGGGACCGCTGCTCTAGGACTCTTTCTACAAGAAACCAAATACCACTACACTCTTAACTTCATAGAATGCACTCCAAACGCTGCCTTAACCAACACCTCGCTCTCCCGCAAAGACACTGTTTCCCTTACTGCCTTTTCTTTCTTTTTTTTTTTTTTCCTGAGACGGAGTCTGGCTCTGTCACCCAGGCTGGATGGAGTGCAGTGGTCTGATCTCCACTCACTACAAGCTCCGCCTCCTGGGTTTGCACCATTCTTCTGCCTCAGCCTCCTGAGTAGCTGGGACCACAGGCGCCCACCACCATGCCCAGCTAAGTTTTTGTATTTTTAGTAGAAATGGGGTTTCACCATGTTAGCCAGGATGGTCTCAATCTTCTGACCTCGTGATCCACCCGCCTCGGCCTCCCAAAGTGCTGGGATTGATTACAGGCGTGAACCACTGCACCCAGCCCCCTTACTGCCTTTTCTAATGGAAGCCACCCCTTATTCCAAATCCCAATGCTTTCAGAGCCCAGAGGAAATTTACAATTTTCTTAATTTTTCTGAATATCCAAATAACCAATGCACATATAAAAAGGTGCTCAACTTTAAGGAAATGTAAATTAAAACCACAATGAGAGAGAGAGAAATAGAATGAATGAATATAAACAGTACTCATGAAGATATAAAGCACCTAGAAACTATATCCACTGATCAGAATATAAATTGGTACAATCACTCCAGAAAATTATTAGGTAGAATCAGCTAAAGCTGAACCAGCAAATTCCACAACTAGGCAGAAATGTGTATGTATGTTCACAAAAAGACATGTCTGTGAAGGTTCCGAAATAGCACTGTTAGTAATAATACCAAACTAGAACTACCTAAATGTCCATCTGCAGTAGAATGGATTTTTAAAACTGCCATATACTCATACATTAGCATATTAGTCAATAATGCAAATGAATTATGACCACTCATACAGATAAATGTCATAAACAATTCAAAAGAAAGACACTAGATTAAAAAAGAGCACATACTGCACGACTCCATTTCTATAAAGAACAAAAGCAGTCTAAAGTTAAACACAGAGTTACCATACGACCTACAATCACACTCTTAGGTATTTACACAAGGGACTTGAAAACTTATATCCACACAAAAACCTGGCCATGGACATTTACAGCAGCTTTACCCCCAATGCTAAAAACTGAAAGCAACTAACAATGGCCTTTAAAGGGGGAATGAAAAAACAAATTATGATTCATCCACACAATGGAATACTACAACATTTTTCAAAACCAATGAACTATTAATTTACACAACATGGATGAATCCTAAATACATTTTACTACATGAAAGAAGCCTGATACAATCTTTGGATTTTTCATGTATTTTACTACATGGAAAAATCCAAAGACTGTATCATTCCATTTATACAACACTCTGGAAAATGCAAGAGTAGAGAAGACAGAAACTAGATTAGTAGTTGCTAGGGACTAGAGGAGAGGAGAGTGTTTAACTACAAAGGGGATGCACAGGGGGACATTTAGGGTGCAGGATATGCTCTGTATATTAGGGTAGTGAATACATGACCCATTGCATTTGTCTGAACCCACAGAACAGCACAGGACAAAGAGTGAACTTCAACAAGTGTTAACCAAACAACAACCACTAACATCAACCAAAATGTCAGAAGATCCCAAGATGAAATGTGGATTGCAACAAATGAAACTAACTGCATTACAAATGTATGACATAACTTCACTGAAGGGGTGGTGAAAAAGGAGCTAACCTAACAAACTTTGGAACACAGTGTTTTGACTTGAAATTGTAAGGCTAATGACAAAAGAAATTGTACATAAATACTGTACTCATGGGGTTTGGGGTAACAATTCTAAATTTGCTTTTCATGTGTACATGGGTTAAACAAATAAGTGAATGGATAATGGGGTGGCTGGAGCCAGGTTTCTCATGGTCAGACAAGGAAGTCACAGATTAACAAGAAACGAGGACTAGAGTGAACCTTGTGGTACTGGATTATAATCAGAGACATCAATATCAACTCATGTTTAACTTTAACATATATGCAAACTGATACATATAGAAACAATTAAGAGATGCATGTATATACATGGGTTAGTATACACACAGATATTACCTAGCTCTGTCCCCTGAGAGGGCCTAAAAGCAACCACACTCCAATAGCAATGAGCACACCTAGCAACTACATTTTGGTTCCCAAATAAAAGGAATGCTAGTTCCTTCAAATGGCTGATTCTACAGCTGGTGCAAAGAGAATACAAGATGAGCCTGGAGCATCTTATAGTACATCAGGAGATGTTCAAATAACAAAAGGATAGGGGCATATGAAAGAGACATAAACACTAACCGGAAAACCTTCCCAATAGTCAAAGTTGGAACAATTTAAGCAAAAGAAAAGAAACCTAGCATTAGAACTCAAAGTACAGAATAAATATACACAAGTCCATACTGATATAAATGACTGAATAAACAGAGAAATGTGGGGAAAGATCCAAATCTTCCTTACAGAATAATTTCAAACCATGTATGTAGATACCTCCCCCTTCCCAAAGTGCAGGTTGGACTAACAGAGAATAGTGAAGAAACCTAGCAAACACTATCTTAACCAAGTGGTCATGGTAACATCACCAGTGATGCCACGTGGACATCATGTACCCCTGATGAGAGAAAAAGGGGATTCTTTCCAAAAACACATAACCCAGTCTAATACTGAGAAACAGCAGCAAACCCAGACTGGGGGACATTCTACAAAGTCCTCACGGATGGCAAGGTTGTGACAAACAAGGAAAAACAGAGGAACTGTCACAAACCAAGAGACTGGGGAAACATAAAAAATATAAGCAATGTGGTATCCTAAAATTTGGTCCTAGAACAGAAAGAAGTCATTAATGAAAAAGCAGGAAAAATCCAAATGAAGTATGAAGTTTACTTAACAGTAATGTACTGAAGTCAGTTTCTTAGTTTTGACAGATAATACCACCATAACGTAAGATGTCAGCAATAAGGAAAATTAGGTGTGGGGTATGGGAACTCTATGTGAGATTTCCCATATTTGTGCAACTTTTCTCTAAATAAAAAATTAATCCAAAAAAAGTTTAAGGATTAGTCTATGGCACTAGAAGTCAGAATAGTGGGTACTCTCAGGGGGCAGTGAATTTAATTGCTCATTGAAAAACATTTCCACAAAGAAAACTCACTTCACTGGTGAATTATCACAAGCATTTAAAGGAAGAAATAACAATTCTACACATGACAAATGAAAGTGAAAACACATGACACTTCCCAAAAAATTTTCTGAGGCCAACATTGTCTCAGTATCAAAACAAGGCAATGACATTACAAGAAAACTGAACACAAATATCCCTTGGGAACAAAGGAACAAGAACAATCATCAAAATATTAGTAAACCAAATCTATCAATAAATAAAAAGAATAATATATAATACATAATAAAGAGACCATTAGGATAAACGAAATGGGATTTGGTTTATCCTAAGAATGCCAGGTAGGTTTAACACTCAAAAATCAATGTAATTCACTGTATCACCAGTCTAAGAAAGAAAAGCCTCAGATGAAAATACCTCCTGGCAAATTAAAAAAAAAAAAAAAGAAAAAAGAAAAGCCATATGATCATCTAAACAGATACAGAAACAGCATATGACTAAATTCAGTATCTGTTAATTATAACATTTCGTACAAGCTAGGAATAGAAGGTAACTTCCTCAAACTGATAAAGAGTACAGAAAAAAAAAACATACTTAATGATAAAATACTGAATGCTTTCCATAAGATTGAGAACAATGCAAAGATGTCTACATGTCTGCTTTCACCACTTCTTTTAACATTTTAGCCAAATGAGTAAGACAGTGAAAATAAATATATAAAAGGTGTACACCTTTTAAAGTAAAACTTTTTAATAACATGACGTTATGTAAAACTCCAGAGATCTATATAAAAAAGCACCAAAAAGCAAGTTTAGTAACAGTAAGATCAACATACAAAAATCAATTGTATTTCTACATATTACCAATAAACAATTAAAAATCAATTTTTAAATGCTATTTATAACCTCAAAACACATAAACTTAACAAACCATGTGCAAGCCCTGTATGCTGAAAACTATGTAACATTTATAGAGAAATTAAAGAAGACTACTTAAATGGAGAGAGAGATTATGCCAATGGATTGGGAGACGTAATTTAAGATGTCAATTCTCCACATTCTGATTGAGATTCAACACAATCACAAAATCCCAGTCTGTTTTCTTTAAATAGAAATTGACATGCTGACTATAACATTCATATGGAAATGCAAAGATCTAGAAGAGTCAAAACAATTTTTAGGAAAACAACAAAATTGGAAGACTTATATTACCTTATTTAAAGACTTAAAGCTAAGGTAATAAAGACATAAGGATAGGCATATTGATCAACAGAACATAATAAAGAAACCATAAATACAACTATACATAGACAGTCTATTAAGTTTTTAACACAGATGCCAAAGCAATTCAATGGGAAAAGGACAGTCTTTTCTGCAAATGGTACTGGAAAACATGCCAAAACATGCACAAACTTTAATCCTTTCCTCACGCCATATACAAATGTTAACTTGATATGAATCACAGGCCTAAACATAACAGCTAAACTATACAACTTCTAGAAAAAATTAGGAGAACATCTTCTGTAACCTTGAGTTAAGTCAAGATGTTTAAGATAGGGACCAAGAAGCACGAACACAAAATAAAAAGCTGATATACTGAACTTCATCAAAATTAGTAATTTATGCTCTTTGAAAGGCACTGTTAAGGAAATAAAAGGACAAGCCACAAACAGAAGGAAAGACGTTTTCTAAATGTAACTGACAAAGGACCCATATCTTACCTCTCAATAATAAGACAAAGAGAAGCCAACTTCTTAAAAGATTTGAACAGACACTTCACAGAAGAGAACAAAAGGCCAATAAGCAAATGAAAAGTCCTCAGTATCATTAATCATTAGAGAAATGCAAATAAAAAGTAGAGTGAGATGCCATTCACACCCACTGCAATGACTAAAATTAAAAAGACTGATACTACCAAGTGTTGATGAGGATGTAGAACAAGTGAAACTCTTCCACATTTCTAGTGGGAATGTAAAATGACAGAGGCACTTTAGAAAACAATTTGGCAGTTTCTTATAAAGTTAATCAAGGCCAAGTGTGGTGGCTCATGCCTGTAATCCCAGCACTCTGGAGGCTGAGGTGGGAGGATCCCCAAGTTCAGGACCAGCCTGGACAACATAGTGAGACCCCATTTCTAAAAACATAAGTAAAAGAATTTTTTAAAAGTTAATCGTATATTTACCATATGACTCAGCAATTCTACTCTGAGATGTTTACCAAAGAGAAAGAAAAATATATTCTACACAAAAACTTATAGGAAAATGTTCAGATTTATTCAAAATAGCCAAAAACTGGAAACAATCCAAACCTCCACCAACAGGTCAATGGATAAAGAAATTGATTTATTCATACAGTGTAATACTATTATGGTAAGAAAAAGGAACAAACTACCACTATATGAAACAAATTGGATGCATCTGAAAAGTATTAAGCCTAAAGAAAGAGAAGAAAGCCTGGGCATAGTGGCTCATGCCTGTAATACCAGCACTTCGCAGGGATCAAGGCAGGAGGATCACTTGAGCCCAGGAGTTTGAGGCCAGCCTGGGCAACACGGCAAGACCCCATCGCTACAAAATACTAAAAAATTAGCTAGGTGTGGTGGTGTGCACCTGTGGTCCCAGCTACTTAGAAGTCTGAGGTAGGAGGATCACTTGAGCCCAGGATATTAAGCCTGCAGGGAGCTGTGTTTGTGCCACTGTACTCCAGCCAGCCTGGGTAACAGAGACTGCCTTAAAAGAAAAAAAAAAAGACAGAGAAGACAGACACAAAAAGATTACATACTGTACATGATTTCATTTATATGAAGTAGAAAAGGCAAAACTATTGTGACAGAAAGCAGAGAGAATTTTTGGGGGTGATAGAAATGTTATATATCTTAATTATGCTGGTTGTGGTAAAAAGTATACACACTTGTCAAAGCTCATCAAAGTACACACTTAAAATGAGTGAACTTAAGGAAGTCAGTATATCAAAGAGACCTGCACTCCTATCTTTATTAAAGCACTATTCACAATAGTCAAGATTTGGAAACAACCTAAGCGTCTATCAACAGATGAATGAATAAAGAAAATGTGCTACATATACACAATGGAGTATTACTCAGCTATATGTAAGAATGAGATCCTGTCACTTGCAACAACATAAATAGAACTGAAGGTCATTATGTTAAGTGAAATAAGCCAGACACAGAAAGACAAATTTCACACGTTCTCATTCATTTGTGGGAGCTAAAGATTAAAACATCTGAACTCATGGAGACACAAGGATGTTTACCAGAGGCTGGGAAGGGTAGTAGGGGGTTGGGGAAGTTGGGATTGTTAAAGGATACAAAAATATAGTTCGATAGAATAAGATCTAGTATTTGATAGAACAGGGTGATTACAGTCAACCATAATTTACTGTAAATTTAAAAATAACTAGAAGAGTATAATTGGAATGTTTGTAACATAAAGAAAGAATAAATGCTTGAGGTAATGGATACCCCATTTACCTCAGTGTGATTATCATGCATTGTATCCCTGTGTCAAAATATCTTGTGTACTCCATAAATATAAATATCTATGCCCATAAAAATTATAATATAATGATGAATTTTATATGTAAATTATATCCCAAAGTCTATTTTTTAGAAGATAAAAAGAAGGAAATAAATCTCAGTGTCTAGAATTTAAATCGTGGATAAACTGACCAGCCTCTCTAACTTCCTACTGAGAACAGGAACCTAAGTTTTTCCCTTAGATAAACAAAATCTTTAGAATTTGACAGGAAAGGAAACCTTTATTTCAAAAATACAATTTGAAAATACAATCTGAACATTTAAAAAATCTAATTCTCAACTCTGAACACATTATTTGTAACATTTCAATGGGTGGTATATCAATATGATGATTTATTTAATAACTAAAGCCCAAGCAATTACCAAATTCACCTAACTAGGATATTCCTACCAGAACCAACACTTTACACTGCAGAAATCTGATAAACATTATTTTGGTGATCAAGGTCATCATCAATAGTCACATATCATGCTGGTAGTAAGTACCCTTGGCATGAGTTGATGAAGATGTCACTTTACCTCTGTGATCTTCCTTCCAACAACCCACACTCCAGTCTAATCCTAAGAAAAACATCAAGCAAATTCTAACATAGGGGCATCCTACAAGAAACCTGACCAGTACTCATCTGAACTGTCGAAACCATCAAGAACAAGAAAAATCTGAGAAACTGTCACAGCCAAGAGGAGGCTAAGGAACATGACAAACTAAATATAATGTGGTTTCTGAGGACAGGAAAAGAACAACAGGTAAAAACTAAGGAAATCTGAATAAACTACAGACTTTAATTAATATTAATGTTAACGGTGGTTCAGTGTCAAATGTACGATACAAATGTAATATGTTAATAATCGGGGAATCTGAGCATGCGTATGGGGTGTATGTTCTTTTCTAGCTTCTCTTTTTCTGTAAATCTAGCCTTGTTCTCAAAAACAAACTTTTTATTTAAAAACAAAACATAACAAAAGTCTACCCCATCAGAACTCGGAACACTACAGGTAAAGGAAAGTTGCAAAGGTGAAAGGAATCCAAAAAATAATTGTATGGGTGCTTTTTTTAAGAATATCATTACGGTGTTGGTAGAAAATATTGTAAAGCTCTTTTTTTTTTTTAACTATTTAATGGAAAAAGAGAAAACATAAAAGGAAAGGTCAAAAAGATGATCTAACAGGGATGTTAAAAATACTTCCCAGTGCTTATACAGCTGTACTGGTGTTCTGACGTCAATCTCAAGACTCCCATGGATTATACCAACAATTCACTCTTTGGTGTTTGCTGTTTCAGTTTCAAAGTAAAACCAGTTGTTAATGAATGTTCACAGTTTCCATGATAAGGAGACTCACTTTGCCTAAAACCTGAGGCATACAGTGGCTAACTGTGGCAGAAGGAAGGGCAGAAAAAGAGAGAGTCATTCTGGGCATGTTTATTTGAGTTTAAATTAAGTCTTCTCTCTTAGCTCTTAGGGCATTCATCTGCCCATTCTTTATTTTCACTGAGAAACTAAAGTGAAAATACCAATCTCTTTCATTTTGTTGATAAATCTGAAGATCTCATCGGTAAAAGCACATTACTAGTATACCCTTCTAAACTGAGAGTTGACATCCACAAATTTATGAAATTTCAAAGTACAGAACACCTGTATATTGTATGGTGGATTTAACTTAATAGAGCTATGTTAGTAATCTGAGTCATTAATATGTATGACTCACTGTAATGAGTTAGTCATAAAAGCATAATCTTCACTGTAACCATCATATACGTTTTTCACAATTTAAAAAGAAGTTTTTTAAAAAATATTTAATTTTTTTCTGTGTTTGCAAGAACATGAGAACTGAGATCATTAAACTAAAAATCACGAGGTCAATTTTGCATACTGGAAGTTAACTTGTACTATGCTGTATTAGAAGAAAATCACTTTTATCACAACGCATATTTAAAATCCGTATTTAGCTAAAATAAGGCCATCTACTCCAGAGGAGATTGATCCTTAGCCTTGTAAACCTTTAAGGCCAAGAAGAAAAATCAGTTGGAGAGCTCGGTAGCTCAATGAAGTTGTTTTCATCAAATGTCATAATGTTCACACACACATTTAGCCACAAACAGTAACCCAACCGTATTGCCGTAAGTACCCCCCACTCTTTATAGGTGCTTAAATAAAAATGAATGAACGTTTCTTCTGTATCCCTGGATAAAATTTCCCCAGCAATGTCAAAACTGCTGAATTGTGAGATATCTTTAAAAAAATCTAACTAGGCAATTCCTTTTTATGAAAAAAAGCGTATCTAAAAGTCATAGCATCTCTCCTACACTGAACAATGGTTATACTCTGAAATGATCATAGGAAAAGGAAACAGGAGGAATCGTGCTTGGTTAACCAGCCACTAGACGGAAAAACATTTAGTTACGGGTGTCCATAAAAACACATTTTTGGGCCGGGCGCGGTGACTCACGCCTGTAATCCGAGCACTTTGGGAGGCCGAGGCGGGCGGATCACCTGGTGTTGGGAGTTTGAACCAACCTGACCAACATGGAGAAACCCCGTCTCTACCAAACATACAAAATTAGCCGGGCGTGGCGGCACATGCCTGTAATCCCAGCTATTCAGGAGGCTGAGGCAGGGGAATCACTTGAACCCAGGAGGCGGAGTTTGCGGTGAGCGGAGATCTCGCCATTGCACTAGCCCAGGCAACAAGAGCAAAACTCCGTCTCAAAAACAAAAACAAACAAAACAAACATTTTTCATATTTTAATTATTTTCTCAAAGTAAGTATCTAAATTGCCACCATTATCAAGGTAATAGTTGCTCCCTGAAGAGAATATGGGGGGAAAAAAAAATACATGGGGAAAAAAACAGAAAGATGAAAAAACCCAAAGTCCTACCACCCATCATTATTCTGCTAGTTAAAGAAATCATTATACAATTACATAATAGAATATTATACCAATAATAGAAATACATTTCCAAGTTAGAAATACATTTCCTAACTAGATGTTAATTCATTCACCAAATATGTATGGAGAATCTATTATGTGCAGGCACTGTTATAGGTGTTGGGAACACAGCAGTGGATAAAACAAACATCCCTCATTTTACTCTTTGTGTTTTGCTGCCAGCATATTATATAGAACATTGTAGAGAACAGAATGTCATATAGCCACAGAACATAGGTACTCACATGGAAATAAAACATATTTTAAAAACCATATTGTTAAATGAAAATGGCAAGCTACAAAACAGCACTTATGGGGTGATTTCATTTTTGTAAAGAAAGTTAATGGTGGCTAGCTCAGATAAATCATATTAAACAACTGGGAGAAGGGAGGGACCTTGTCACTTTATATCTTGTATGGTTGAAAAGGATTAATCTAAACTGTATTTTATTACTAAAGCTGACAACAGGTCAGTGAAGGTTCATGAAGCTATTCTAATTTTTATCTATGTCAGAAATTTTATATAATAGTTATTTTAAAGCATTGTTATGCTTAGAAAAGATTATTTCTAAGAAAAACATCTTGTTTGAGTTTAGATTATACTGGTAATACTGAATAGCTCTTTTCAACATTTACTATTAATAGCTTCTTTTGTGCATTTATTTTTAATTCTAGGGGTAGGTTCCTCAGTTAGAGTGCCCTTAAGCAGAAAATTATCAGTAAGTTACAGTTTGATAATTTTTAAAAACTTCACATCTTGAGTCCTACGAAGTAGACACGGTAAGAGACATTGGGGATGAAGAGACAAAAGCTAACGTAGAGAAGCTATGTGACTTTTCCAAGGCTGTTCAGCTACAAACGGTAGAGCCTGGATCTGAACTCAGGCCTATCTTAACAAAAATCCTGCCTGCTTTCTACAAAACACTGAAAAATTGTAGGGAAAAAAGCCCCATAAAAACTGAGCACCTGCTTTACCATATGAAAAATCAGCTTCAGTCTTCCATAAATACATCCTTCAAATGCAGAAAGTTAACCAAGGACTCCTTTGGTTACTTGCCTAGATGTATTTGAGAGCAGAACTGAATTATACAAAGCAAACTAGTTAATAACACCCTGGTAGAAAGCCTTGTCAGAAAGAACTTTGTACTGGGCCAGTATATGACAGTGTGTAGTGAAGCACAAATAACTACAATCCAGAGGCATTAAATAATTTCAAGCCAATGTTAAAGATGGTAGATCTATATTAGAACATATATTTTGGTTCCTGAATTTAAAAAAAAAAGATCAGAGGAGATTAGAGAGTAAACAGTTCTAATCAAACTCAGACTGCAATGCTAATAGTGGTAAGTAAAATAGAGATCGCTTTGGATTCATTTGTAACTATAAGGCATTTACCTAATGTTCCCTTGGAAGTTTTAGTGGCCTTCAGCGTATCACCAAAAATTTTAGTATTCAAAAGTTCATATTTGTTAACGCAAAAATGTTGAACGCATCACTGCTCTAGGTTATAAACCAACTCGGTGCCTTACAAATTAGATCATAAGCTATCTAAATAATCTTGGCTTAGTTTTTCCAAAGAATCAGTTTTGGAGAGTGCTGCTTTCTGTTTTCCCCTTAGATTTTTAGTAATGGTCATTCAAAAAACCATTTGAAAAAGTGCTCTTTCACTTATGAAACTGTCGTAGCAAATATTGTTCCCAATATTGTCTTGAAACCTTAGTCAACAGTATTTTTTTAATTTAATGGGAGTAAAATTAGGTTTGTCTCAAAGGAGGAAATACATGCACCAATAGAACCAAATCATATTTACCTTATTCCCACAGCATCGTGAAAGCAGAAAGGCTTAATCACAATGGCTGTATTAGCCCTCATAATTATCATATTTGCACTCATCTCACTGTAATAACTTGATATTCTATTTTTAACATCTTTAATTGAGGTGAGTGTATGTTCATGTGCCTTTACTATAAATCATTTCACATCCTTTTTCAGGAAGTGGGGTATAAGCGTTATAATCTTTAAGAGTCAAAATAATAAGTTTATGTCTTAAGGTATTCTTCTTTAAAGATACAGTTTTTTGTTTTTTGAGACGGAGGTTCTCTCGTTATCCAGGCTGGAGTGCAGTGGCGCGATCTCAGCTCATGGCAACCTCCGCCTCCCGGGTTCAAGCAATTTCCTGCCTCAGCCTCCCGAGGAGCAGGGATTACAGGCATGCGCCACCACGCCCAACTAATTTTGTATTTTTAGTAGAGACGGGGTTTCTCCATGTTGGTCAGGCTGGTCTCAAACTCCCGACCTCAGGTGATCTGCCCGCTTTGGCCTCCCAAAGTGCTGGGATTACAAGCGTGAGCCACCGTTCCTGGCCCTGAAGATTTAGTTTTAATAAATGTCTATACTTTTAGTTGGGGGAAATCGGCCTTTTTTCCCTAGAAAGAACTCTTTTTAGCACTGAATTTTTAATTAGGAAAAAACTCACGCACATATCTCACTTGATTCTGTGAGGTAGACAGTATAAAAGTAAATACTATTCTCCTTTTACAGATTAGGAGAACTAGGCTCAGAAAAGTTGACTTAATTATCATGTAATTCTTGAAGGACGAAGCGGGGACTCATTTCCAGCAATTTTGACTCTAAGTTCCATATACTTTTCTCTATAACACACTACCTTAAATAGAACTGTCAGCCAAGACAATATAAAATTAAAAGGTGATAAGGAAGGGAGGGAAGGGCAGAGGGAAAGAGAGAGAAAAAAAAAAAAATGAAAGGAGATTGGAATGGGGGATGGGAAGGAAGAAACAGGAAGAAAAAGAATAAGTGAGGGAGGAGGGGAGGGAAAGAGACTGACCAAGCATTCTAAAAGCAGAGAAAATCATAAAGTACCTAGAAATAAGCTTAGCTTAAAAAGTTTTAAGACTTTTGGATACAATTATAAATTGCTATTGAAGACCATAAGGGAATATCTGGAATGTCTAAGGAAAAACCACATTCATGTATGGGAAAACAATATCATAAATACGTCTATTTTCTCCAAACTAAACTAAATAGTCAATGCAATTACAATGTTAAAAAAAATAAAACTTTTAAAGGAACCTGACAAGCTGATCCCAAAATTCATATGAGAAAAGAAAAAGCTAAGAATAGCAATGAAAATTTTGAAGAAGAAAAACAAGGTAAGGGGACCTACTTTGCTTATGAAGCTAAAGTAATCTGGACAGTTTGGTGTTGGTACAGAAACAGTCAAACCAGAGGAAAAGATTAGAAAGTTCAGAAACCTACAAACAATGGAAACATTATGTATGACAAGGATAGTGCTGCCCGTCAGTAGGGAAAAGACAGACTGCACAATGAATGGGGCAAGACAACTGATTCTCCACATGGAAGAATAAAACTCAATCCCTACCTCATATCATATTCATATTTTATTAACATTCATTATTAATAGTAACACTTATAATTAGTAATTTCCGTTGATATTTTGTTAATAAAACACATTGCTGAATATATAATATGAATTCAAATGTTAGGCAATTTAAAAATCTGCAAAAATTTCCATAATGTCTGAAGATACAAAACATATAGCCAAAGTATAAAAACATGCATGGGAGCAACAAACACCAAATTTACTATGATATTTACTTCTGGAAAGGGGCAGAAGAGAACTGGATCGGGGGAAAATACCCAGGAGAGCCTTGATTTCATGTCTAATTTTTATTTGTTTACCTCGTCCCCCAAAAAGATAACGCTAAGTAGTAGGTACATGGATGTACATTATATTATTTTCTTTTTACTTTATTGCCAAATATTCCAAGTATAAGACAAAAAAAAAACAAAATTTAAAAATCAGATGTTGCAGCTACATTGAGACTTCTGTGTAGTAACACCGAGACAGCAAGTTTCTCAGGTTTTTCCTTTTTTTAAATTTAGAATTAATTAGCTTAAAGAATAAAAACTCTTTTTTTTTTTTTTTTTTTTGAGACGGAGTCTCACTCTGTGGCCCAGGCTGGAGTGCAGTGGCTGGATCTCAGCTCACTGCAATCTCCGCCTCCCGGGTTTACGCCATTCTCCTGCCTCAGCCTCCCGAGTAGCTGGGACTACAGGCGCCCGCCACCTCGCCCGGCTAGTTTTTTGTATTTTTTTTTAGTAGAGACGGGGTTTCACCGTGTTAACCAGTATGGTCTTGATCTCCCGATCTCGTGATCCGCCCGTCTCGGCCTCCCAAAGTGCTGGGATTACAGGCTTGAGCCACCGCGCCCGGCCATAAAAATTCTTTATACCCCCAAACAGACTACTTCTGTTGAAATTGCATTACTCCGATCAGTCTCTATAAAATGATAAACATAATGATTAAATGGCTTATACCACCAGTTCACTGATTTTAACTCTCTAAAACTTACTGATAAGTACCAGTTCTGAAATAGCTCTCCTTTATCTCTGAAATTTATTGTAAGTTTTCAATTACAAACAAAAGATCTAGCCAAGTGGGATGGCTCATGCTTATAATCCCAGCACTTTGAGAGGCCGAAGCAGGCAGATTACTTGAGGTCATGAGCTCAAGACCAGGCTTGCCAACATGGTGAAACCCCATCTCTACTAAAAATATAAAACTTAGCCAGGCGTGGTGGCGTGCGCCTGTAGTCCCAGCTACTTGGGAGGCTGAGGTGGGAGAATTGTTTGAACCCTGGAGGCAGAGGCTGCAGTGAGCTGAGATCACGCCACTGCACTCCAGCCTAGGGGACAGAGTAAGACCTTGTCACAGAAAAAAAAAAAAAAAAGATTTGAGAATATAGTACTTTAGTCAGAATGACCACCTATATTATAAATGCTGGCAAACAGAAATAGTTTAAGGGCTACATGACATTTACTTATGAAATCTTTCTGGGGAACAACAGACACTGGGGCCTATTTGAGGGTGGAGGATGAAAGGAGGGAGGGGACAGAAAAAGTAACTTTTGGGTACTAGGCTTAGTAACTGGATGACAAAATAATCTGTACAACAAACCCCATGACAAGAGTTTACCTATATAACAAACCTGCACACATACCCCTGAATCTACAAGTTAAAAAATTAAAATTAAAATTAAAAAAAGAAATTGTTTCTAAAAGGGAAACATAACATAGAAAAAATGAGTTTTTGGTATTGGTCAGACTGAGATCAAAACCTGGCACAAGCACTCAATGGATTGTGTGACCACGAGCAAGTTTACTGAAAGTCACTGAACCTTAATTTCCTCACAAATAATTTTTAAGTATCTGCTTTATAGGAATGCTGTCAGGATTAAGTGAGGTAAGTACATAGCCTGATACTGAGAACATACTAGAACATACCAGGTAATAAACAAATGCCAATTCCCTTTAATAAAAAGGCTACTCAGGCCAGGCGTGGTGGCTCACGCCTGTAATCCCAGCACTTTGAAGAGCCAAGGTGGGAGGATCTCAAGGCCTGGTGTTTGAGACCAGCCTCGGTAACACAGGGAGACACCCGTCTCTACGAACGAATTAAAAAATTAGCCAGACATTGTAGCATGTGCCTGTACATGTAGCATGTGCCAGCTACTAAGGATTTTAGTCAGCAGTCATGATATAAGATGATGTTATCATGGAGATAGATAGACAGTATGGACAATGAGGCAGGAGGATTGCTCCAGCCCAGGAGGTTCAGGCTGCAGTGGGCCAGGACCATGCCGCTGTGGCCCAGCCAAAGCAATAGAGTGAGACTCAAAAAAAGAGGCCACTCAAACATAAGAATATTATCTTAAATTCCATATAAGTTTTCTTCTCTATCTCATAATGAAATCTTTCGGTCTTATTTTATCTTTTATTTATTTATTTTTGAGACGAGGTCTTGCTCTGTCACCCAGGCTGGGGTGCAGTGGCACAATCAAAGCTCACTGCAGCCTTGACCTCCCAGGCTCAAGCAAACCTCTCAACTCAGCCTCCCAAACAGCTGGAACTACAGGTGTGTGCCACTACTCTCAGCTAATTGTGAAATTACTTTGTAGAGACAGGGTCTCACTACGTTGCCAGGGCTAGTCTCAAACACCTGACCTTAAGCAATCCTCTTGCCTCAGCCTCCCAAAGTATTGGGATTACAGGCATGAGCCATTGCACTCAGCTATTTTATCACTCAAAAAGTATTCTAGGCTGGGCGTGGTGGCTCACGCCTGTAATCCCAGTAGTTTGGGAGGCCAAGGTGGACAGATCATGAGGTCAGGAATTTGAGACCAGCCTGGCCAACATGGTGAAACCCCGTCTCTACTAAAAATACAAAAATTAGCCGGGCATGGTGGCGTGCACCTGTAATCCCAGCTACTCAGGAGGCTGAGGCAGGAGAATCGCTTAAACCCAGGAGGCAGAGATGGCAGTGAGCCAAGATCATGCCACTGTACTCCAGCCTGGGCGACAGAGTGAGACTCCATCTCAAAAAACAATAAAAAAGAAAAAAAAAAAAGAAAAAGTATCCTAACAGATTTTTTTATTATTATTAAAAGCATCTAAACAACAGAAATTATTTTGTGCTGCCCTATAATCCTTAAAACTTCCATTAACAAATTTCTCCCAAAACTGTAAGAAAAATTTCAAAACTATTCACATACTACAATTCTGAGATGTAAACAACAGAATCACAGATCTGCTATTTCCTTCCCATGCTGTGTGATCCCCACTTGAGTAAGCAAGCACCAAAAGAATCAGAGGCAATAAGACTGTTGGACAGCAACTAAGATTCTTAAAACTACTCAACCCTTCTTTGCCAGTGTGGCAGTGACTTATTATTGTTTTTCTAATTATTTCTTCTTTTTTTTTTTAGATGGAGTCTCACTGTCACCCAGGCTGGAGTGCAGTGACACAATCTCAGCTCACTGCAACCTCTACCTCCTGGGTTCAAGCGATTCTCCTGCCTCAGCCTCCCGAGTAGCTGGTGTGCCACCACACCCAGCTAATTTTTTATATTTTTCGTAAAGATGGGGTTTCACCATGTTGGCCAGGCTGGTCTCGAACTCCAGACCTCAAATAATCCGCCTCCCTCGGCCTCCCAAAGTGCTGGGATTACAGGCGTGAGCCATCCAGTCCGGCCTCGATTTCTATCCACCAATGTTGGATGTTGTCATGTGATCTTGGAGTGGAGAAGATGGCAAAGTTCAAATTAAGAAACTTGAGTCTAGACATTGCGGGCAGACCACTGTCAT
This sequence comes from Colobus angolensis palliatus, assembly GCF_000951035.1. Classification (NCBI taxonomy): domain Eukaryota; kingdom Metazoa; phylum Chordata; class Mammalia; order Primates; family Cercopithecidae; genus Colobus; species Colobus angolensis. Next base: position 26,884,961 of record NW_012120709.1, on the reverse strand, counting down.
GTTAATTTACCTGTTTCTCACAGTCAGAAAAAGAAAGAAATCAGCTAATACTTTTGTGGAAGAAAAAGGAACTCCATATTTGAATTGCAACAACAGATCACCCACTGTATTATTTTATTGCCCACAGCATGTCATGAAAAGATCAAAAAAATAACTTAAGGCCGGGGTTGGTGGCTCACACCTGTAACCCCAGCACTTTGGGAGGCCAAGGTGGGAGGACTGCTTGGGGCCAGAAGTTGGAGACCAGCCTGGGCAACATGGTGAGACCCTGTCTCTACTAAATAATAATAAAGTAACTCTCCCAAAACAGATAGTACATCTAAATTTAAATCAAATTTGGGTCCTCAAGAAAGATTCCTTGTTTTCTGGTTTTATTTTTTTGAGACAGGATCTCACTCTGTCACCAAGCTGGAGTGCAATAGCGCAATCATGGCTTACTGCAGCCTGATACTCATGGGCTCAAGCAATCCTCCCACCTCAGCCTCCCAAGTAGCTGGGCCCATAGGCATATGCCACCACATCTAGTAATTTTTTACTTACTGTAGAGACAGGGTCTTGTTATGTTGCCCAGGCTGGTGTCAAACTCCTGAACTCAGGCAATCTTCCCAGAATTAGCTGGCAGGGTCATTTTTCCTGTCTATTCTTTTGTTGGTGTTGGAAGTGCTAACAGGGATACATGTAAATTTCTATAATTTGACCTAAAAAGTATCCTTCCCTACTTGGAAGGTGCCCTTTTTCAACCAAGCTTATTGCTTCACAAGCGGTGCAAATAAACTGGTGGGGAGTCAGCTAATACTTATCAAGACAACCAGGTCTATCAACTGGCAATCCATAGGGCGACAGATGTCAGAAACACGTCTTCATAGACATATCATCTATTTCTTCTTGTTAACCTTAACAAATTAGAAGTAGGATCTTTGGCAACATATCGAATTTAAAGAATTGAAGTATAAGAGGCACCTGAAGTTGTTAACGACCTCACTAAATTTAAACATGCCCCAAATGAGAATATTTTTTAAGAGCCAAACTTTCATCTCAAATGTATTACATTTAAACACCCAGAAACTTGGGAGTCATCCTAGATCCCTCTTTTTCCTTTATTCCTATGTCTTACTGATCACCATATTCCTCTTCAATTCTATCACCACTGCCCTAGTTCAGGAGCTTCTCAGATCTCCCAGCAGTCTTTCATTTGCATTCCTAGTCTCAAGAATTATTCCTTCCAATCATCTATCAGCTTACCAGCACAGTTATCTTTTCATTAAAATAAAGATCAAATAAATAAATAAAAACTAAACAGAGTTTTCACTTAAAAGCAAAAGTGTCTCTCATGACAAAGGCAATATATATTCATAGTTAAAAGCCTAGAAAATAATAGATGAGTATGAAGAATAAAACAAAAATCATCTATAATCTCACAACCCAGAAACACTGTTAAAAAGTAGTACAGGCCAGGTTCAGTGGCTCATGCCTGTAATTCCACCACCATTTCGGGAGGCCAATGTGGGAGAATCACTTGAGCCCAGAAGTTCAAGACCAGACTGGACAACATAGTGAGAGCTCATCTCTACACAAAATTTAAAAATTAGCTGAGCATGGTGGTGTGTGCCTGTAGCTGTAGTCTCAGCTACTTGAGAGGCTGAGGCTACAGTGAGCTGTGATTGTGCCCACTGCACTCAAGCCTAGGTGACAAAGTGGGACCCGGCCAAAAGAAAATAGTGGTACGTGTCCTAGAAGCCTTTTTAAAAGCATCATATGAATGTTTTTTAAAAATGTAACTGGCATTATATTTGAAGTTTTATCTCATACTTTTCACAGATCGTGAACGATTTCCTCACTAAGGTTTACTTGAAAATGTCTTTAATGCTTACATCTATTTTATCAAATGACATAATTTATTAACAGCAGTCCCCTGGGAGTTCCTTGTCATCCCAGTTTCTAGGTCCACCTCTTCAGAGGCACCAGACTTACTTTGGTTCCTCTTTGCCCCTACTAAAATAATGGTGAGTGACCTCTTTGTATAAAATTGACAGCTAAAACTGTATATCCTTAATGTCTTGAGATATATACCAAAATTGGCATTACTAATTCAAAAAGTGTAAACATTTCTTAGGCTTTTGAACTGTATCGTCAAATTATTTTCTGTAAGTTTAAACCAATTTATATCCCCACCTGCATAGTATAAGAAATTCTGCTTTACTATAACCCTCTTGTAGCAATAAACTGTTACTTAAACTGCAATTAAAAAGAAGGATGAAGCTCCCAGTACAGCATGGGACGGGCTCAGGGATTTTTCTGAATTTTTGTTGTTGTTGTTTGGTGCCCAAGATTTGGCCTTACACTACAGCAACATAACCCTTATTTAGAATTGTTTATTCGTACATCTATTTAAATATTTACAGACTGCCAATCTTCTTCCAGGTATTGGGAACAAAAAAGTAAATAAGAGGCACAGTGGCTCCAGCCTGTAGTTCCAGCTGGTTGGGAGGCTGAAATGGGAGGATCACTTAAGCCCAGGACTTCAAGGCTGCAGTGCACGATGATTGTGTCTGGACAATGTAGTAAGACCCTATCTCCAAAAAGCCCCTGAAAACAAGTGAATATGACAGGCAAAGCTCAATAAAGCTGGAAAACAAAAGTTCCATGATATTCCTCCATCCAAAGCACTGTCCTAAGTTGCATGATATTCCTCCATCCAAAGCACTGTCTTCAGAAGCTAACAAATCCCCTCTCTACCAATCATCTTCTGAATCTGGCCTAGGGACTCTCTTTGAGGAGGGGGAGCCTCTACTTGATCAACATTAAGTCCACAGTAAGGGAAAGTGGTGAGACATGAAGCTGGAGAAGGCAGACAAAGGCCAAGAAGTGAGTTCGTATTAAGGAACTTGACATTATCTTGCTGGCTAGCAATTGTTTCTCCTACTTAAAATACTATCTTCATGATTTGCCACAGTCATATAAGCACCGAATTATTAGTCACTTAATGTTTTTCTTTAAAGGTAACATTACTTTTCTTTCCAAAGGAAACTTTATCTCACTATTATAAATAGAAAACCAGTATTACTTGCTACAAACAGAAGGCAACACTAGTAGAGGATATGTAAACTATTAAATTTAAAAATATTAAAAATGAAATACAAGTAAGACATTTCTGGAAACAGGGATAATAAATTAATCAGCACACTTGTAACTTGGTCATTGTAGCAGTCTCAAAAATAAGGCATTTCATGGATCCTTTTTTTTAAACCTCCTTTATTCACGCAGTAAAAACTGTCTTACCCAATCCATTGGTACCAGTGGTTGGTCACTTAATGGAAAAGAATAGTTAAAGCAAGAAATAATTAAAAAACATTCATATATACCTTAAGCTTTATTTCAGTTTATATAAATGTACATTCATTTGCCAATTTTACAATGTAGGATCAAAGCCTTTTCTTTAAGTAAGGGTCTGTTGATTGGAGTGTCCCATTAGATTTCCCGTATAAACTATCCTAAAATATATCAGCTATGATTTATTTCCTGTTTCAGTTTCCTTAGAGTGGAGCAAGAAGTGAAAGACATTCATAATAATCTAGACGATACTTCTCAAATAATAATTGTTTTGTATATACGCCTAATTTGACAGAATTTTTTTTCAGTGACAAGTCTCTACTCTTACTTCCAAAGCAAACACAGCTCACTCTTTATAGAAATAACTTTCTTTTTGGTGCTCAGATTTCATCAGTTTTCATAATATTTAACTAAATCATCTAATTCCAATTCAAGTACAACCGGTTGAGATTATACAATTCAACTGGAAGAAGTAGAAGCATTCAGACACAGTACAAATAGCCATGAGACACAAGCATTTAACTGACTGGGTAAAAGTCATGTTCTGCAGAGAAAATGGAGTGAGTCCATTAAATTGAGGTTAGCTAAGTAATTTCAACTTAGTATTGAAACTACTGCTTAGTATCCAAAGTATTGCTTCTCCTCCTCCTTCTTTCTATATTGATCACTTCCTCCAAGATTTGATCATGTTTAGCTTCCTTGATATTACAGGACTTCAGAATTCCTAAATGACCATCCATCTTTACCATGTTTCCTCTAATAGCTCATTAAATGTATTCAGCCAACTTGAGACACTCCAAAGCTTCTTTTTTAACATCAAGTACGATACTCTTTCTTGATACTTTGGCAGCAGCATCTCTAGCACTATCATTCACATGCCTTTTGTTAGTCATCACAGTTCAAAACCATTTATTAAAAACCTTACAAAAGTAACTTCAAAATTGGAGCTACATACAGAGTTTGGCAAAAAGAGTGGAAAACTCTTCATGCATCCCTTTGAGCTGCAGGAAAAATTTCAAATATTTCTGGAAGAAATCTTCAGTTTGTGAGATCATGTGCATGACTGAGACAGGCTCTGCAAATAAGCATATCTTGACAAATATATTTGCTTATGTGAACAACCTAAATTTATCCTGACAAATTTAAGTATTCCATGTACAAAACAAAGTGAACAAGATAAATGTGAAACCAGAACTATGAGATATGTAGGTGAGCTGGAGACTTTTTTCCTCTCTGAAAGGACCAGTTAAGGATTCCTCTGAAAAACTCACTGGAAATATTTTGAAAATTGTAAAAGAGGCTTGAAATTTTTGAAAATTTTTGTGAGAATTTTCCCAAACTGGATGGCAACAAAGAGTAGACAAAAAAAAAAAAAAAAAAAAATCCCTTCTCCATTTCCAGACGTCCAATAAATGACACATTCAGAAGAATAGATTCCATAGATCAGCAGACCCCAACCTTTTTGGCACCAGGGACGGGTTTAGTGGAAGACAATTTTTCCACAGATGGGGGTTTGAGTGAACAGTCTCAGCATGAAACTGTTCCGCCTCAGATCATTGGGCATTAGACTCTCCTAAGGAGTGTGCAGCCTAGATCCCTCACATGTGCAGTTCACAACAGGCTTCGCACTCCTATGAGAATCTAATGCGCCCCCAGCAATCCGACAGGAGGTGGAGCTCAGGCAGTAAGGCTCTTTCACCCTGGCAGCTCACCTCCTGCTGTGCAGCCCTGGCCCAGCGGTTGGGGACCCCTGCTATAAATTACTTTAGATGGCTTCTTGGAACAAAAGGGCTTAATTTTTGTTAGTGCTTGAATTAACAATAAAGTTGGACAAAGTTGACCATTAACTGTATTATGATCTTTCCAAGTATGCAGACTTGAGAGTTGTGATTCTTGGTGCTTATTAACATCAAAATTTAAAAATGGAATTGTCTTAATGACCTTAAAATCTCATCTTAGGTAGAAATCAAACACTATTCAAGTAAAGGCCCTTTTATTGCTAACTGACCAAAAATAGTCTTCTCACTGAGGAACTTATTTCCAAGTGGGCATTTTTCTATATCAAAGGATGCATTGCAACATTCCATTTCTAATTTTTTTTAATTTAATGATCATTTATATTTTTTCTACTATTCCCTTTTATGTGTAGCAAACAATACTGGTTTTCTATTTATAACAAAACGAAGTTTCCTTTGGAAATGGTTTCTAAGTTCAAAAAGTACTATTACTGGCCAGGCATAGTGGCTCATGCCTGAATTCCCAGCACTTTGGGAGGGCGAGGTAGGAGGATCACTGGAGCCCAGGAATTCAAGACCAGCCTGGGGCAACATGGTGAAACCTCATCTCTACAAAAAAATACAAAAATTATCCAATGTGGTGGTATGCACTTATGGTCCCAGATACTTGGGAGGCTGAGGTGGGAGGATCACTGGAGCCTGGGAGGTCAAGGCTGCAGCGAGCCATTACCGCATCAGTACACTCCAGTCTGAGTGACAGAGTGAGGACTTTGTCTCAAAATAAATATATAAATAAAGTAATAAAGAATAATATTAAAGAAAAATGTTTAGTAACTTACAGTTTAGGGGGTTATAAGCCTACGGCAAATCACTAAAGTAGTATCCAAATTTAAGTATGGGAAACAGCAGGATAAAGGCAAGTTCCTTAACAGGCATGCATTCAAGTCTACTCTAATTGGCCTTCCAGCCTCTTTTCTCACCACTTTCCCTCATCACAAAACTTCATATCCTAGCAGTGTTCCACATCTTAACATAGTCTAAAATGTCCATTTTAGTATCCATATCTCTACCACTACACCCCTAAAATACCCAACTCACCTCCTTACCCTTTAAAGAGTCTCTCTACCTTAAAATATTACCTTCCTCCAAGAAACCCTCCCAAACTTGTCTCCTCAGATACTATTATGTATTATTAGAGCCTCGGTCTTATTTATCTACCAGTCTTCTCTGGTTCTCCACACAGGTATTCAAGAAATGGTTTTTGAAAGAAAGACTGTTAAGTGTTACTCTTATTTAACTACTGAACAATGTTAATTACATTCTACTTTCAACTTTCATCCCTTCAGGTTTCCTTTATAATGTACTCCCCACTGCCTGTTCTACTACTACTCCCCTGTAGCTGTTCCTCCAGCCTTTGAAAGTACTTCTGTCCTCCCCAAACATGTGACCCAAGATACTATATTAACTGTCTTTCTGGTGCAATCTCATCCTTGTTGATCTTCACCTATTCAAATTTCTTCAACTACCATCACAAATATAATAGCACTAGCTAAGAACTCATTCCTATACATTTAGTTGTCCACTAGATACTTGTACCCAGATATTCCATAAGTATCTGTGGTGTGAAGCCTCCAAAATGACCACCAATAGGCTGGGCACACTGGCTTATGCCTGTAATCCCAGCACTTTGGGAGGCCAAGGTGGGCAGATCGCTTGAGCCAAGGAGTTTGAGGCCAGACTAGGCAACATGGCAAAACCCTATCTCTACCAAAAAAAAAAAAAAATACAATTAGCTGAGCATGGTGGCATGCCTGTAGTCTCAGCTACTTGGGAGGCTGAGGTGAGAGATCGCTTTAGGCTGGGAGATTGAGGCTGCAGTGAGCCATGATCACACCACTGCACCTCAGCCTGGGCAACACAGCAAGACCCTATCTCAAAGAAACAAAATGGCCCCCATTGACTCTTGGTATTCATGCCGTTGTATAGTTTCTTCCCACAGTGAATAGTGCTGACCTGTGTAACCAATAGATTATAGAAATGATGTAGTGTGACTTTTGTGGTCAGCTCACAAAAGTTATTATGGCTTCTACCTCCCTTTCTGGCTAAAATCACTCACTCAGGGCAAAGCCAGCTGCCTCACACATCCCCAGAGAGAAGTCCACCGACCAACAGAGGAGCCAGGGCTTCCTACCAACAATCAGCACTCACTTGCCCAGCATGAGTAAGTCACCTTAGAAGTGGACCCACTGCTGCAGTTGAGCCTTCAGATGCCTGAAGGCCTTGCTTCTAGTCGCAGACACCTTGACTGCAACCTCATGAGAAACCTTAAAGCAGAACCACCCAGCAAAGTTGCTCACCGACTTCTGATCTTAGTAAACTATGAGTTGATAAATGTTTGGCAGCACTGTTCAAAAGAGCTTTTTGCAATAATTTAAAACATTCTATGATCAACCAGCAGTACCATAGCCACTGGCTTCATGTGGCTGCTGAACATTTGAAATGTGGCTAGTGTGACTGAGGAACTGAATTTTCAATTTTATTTAATTTTAACTAATTTAAATGTAAACAGCCACATTTGTCTGGTGGTTACCATAGTGGATTGTGGAAGTTTATTGTTTTGGGATAATCTATCATACAACAGATAATGAATACAGTAACTTAAACTAAATCTATCCCCTACTATGTCTGTTCTGTTCTCCATCTTCCATCTAATCAGTCAACCAAACAAAAATAACAGAACAAAACAAAACCCTCCCTTCTCCCTTTTACATTCCCCATCTTGCTAAGTATTACCAACACCCACCAGAGGATACAACCCAGAAACACCCACACTTTGACCACACACCTTTCACCCTACTGGTATTCTTAGTATCTTCTTAATAACTTTGTTTGTCTCTTAGCTTTGAAGTATATTGTTACAACTTCAGTTTAGGAATTTATTAATATCATTTTTCATATGGATTACTGAAAAATGTCTCACTATTGGTCTCTCTGCCCCTGAAAATGTTGCTCAAGACTAATCCTTTCTTCATGCTACCACTGAAAGAATCTTTTATATCATAATGTTGACTACCTCTCTGACTGAAGGCCTTCAGTGGCTCCCTACAATCCAGAGGTTAAAATCCAAACTCATTAGAATAACTTAAAAGACCTTCTATAATCTGGTACCACCTATCACTCCAACTTTACCAACTGCTTTGTCCATCATCAACCTCCATGCTCCAGCCACACTGAACTATATGCAGTTCCTGAAAATGTGAGTTATTTCACCTCTATGTCCTTATTAATATTCCTTATTTTGGTTGGGCATGGTAGCTCACACCCGTAATCCCAGCACTTTGGGAGGCTGAGGTGGGCAGATCACTTGAGGTCAGGAGTTCAAGACCAGCCTGGCCAACACAGCAAAACCCCGTCTCTACTAAAAATACAAAAATTAGCCAGCTGCGGTGGCATATGCTTGTAATTCCAGTACTTTGGGAGGCTGAGGCACAAGAATCCCTTGAACCCAGGAGGTGGAGGTTGCAGTGAGGCAAGATCATGCCACTGCAATCCAGCCCGGGTGATGGAATGAGACTTTGTCTCAAAAAAACCTGACCGTTTCTTTTACCTGAATTGTTCTTCTATCCCTTACCTGTCCAGTAACTACATCCCACATTCCAGGATTCAGCAAACAGATTCACCTCCTCTGTGATACGGTGATCTGTCCAAAAAGTAATGACTTTTCTCCTTTGACTCTCCACTGTGCCCTGTACACTTAGTTCTCTGTCTTCCTCTATTAGACTCGAAGTTTCTAAAAGGCAGAAACAGTACCTGATTCAACTCTGACCATAACTGGCAGTATAGGATAGTATTTAAGAGTACAGGCTGGGGCCAGGCATGGTGGCTCACACCTGTAATCCCACACTGGGAGGTCGAGGCAGACGGATCACTTGAGGTCAGGAGTTCAAGACCAGCCACGGCCAACATGGTGAAACCCTGTCTCTACTAAAAACACAAAAATTAGCCAGGCATGGTGGCACATGCCTGTAGTCCCAGCTACTCAGGAGGCTGAGGTTGCAGTGAGCTGAGATCACGCCACTGCACTCCAGCCTGGGCAACAGAGGATGACTGTCTCAACAACAACAACAACAAAAAAATGCAGGTTGAGAAGTCAGAGAGATTCATACTAAAATCCACGTTTTACCACTCACCAGGCATGCTACTTAAACTTTCTCTTTCTTCACCTGTGAATGATTATATACCAAACCCATGACCTCACAGAGTAATTGTGAGAATTAAGTAAAATAATGGGGAGAAAACATTACAGTGCCTAACACATAATTTTTAGTCAATAAATGTATTTTGAAGGGAGAGATTAATGGTTGGGTTACTACCTCCTAGATAGGTAAATAAAGGGTGGGAAAGGTCAAAATAGAAGGTATCATCTTTGGAGTAACTTTTTAGCAAAATACAGAAAAACCAAGTAATCCAGGAAGCCTACTGGGTATCTACTACATGGTCAGAAAATTGCAGGGAATGGCAAAAGGACTCAACCAGAAATAAGTAAAAGGTTGAGGGAGAGCAGAGGACTTGATGGGGTAACAAAGGAAAGATCAGAAGCCTAACAATGACAATAAAGACAAAGCGTACATGCAAAAAGATAAGGGGAGGCCGGGCGCAGTGGTTCAGGCCTGTAATCCTAGCTCTTTTGGGAGGCTGAGGCAGGCAGATCACTTGAGGCCAAGAGTTCAAGACTAGCTGGGCAAACGTGGTGAAACTCCGCCTCTTCTTAAAAAACAAAAATTAACCAGGTGTGGTGGCGCACACCTGTAATCCTAGCTACCTGGGTGGCTCAGCCAAAGAATCCCTTGAACCCGGGAGGCGGAGACTTCAGTGAGCCAAGATCATGCCACAGCACTCCAGCCTGGGAGACAGAGCAAGACTCAGTCTCAAAAAAAAAAATTTTTTTTAAAGATATGGAGTGAAGGAGAAGCAGAAGGTAAGAGACACAAAACACAAAAATTTTAAAGTAGAATCCTATCAAATATTGACAAGATCTAAGATGCAGTCATACTGATAGATTGCTCCTAGCCTGAATCACATGAAATTGCAAATATTGGATTGATTTTGACTAATAAAACGGATTAGGCCATTTTCCCATAATAAGCTGGATCTTTTTTAAAATAATAAACTCAAAGTCTGAAGGCTGCCTTTTAATATCATTTTACCTTCTACTTTTGGCCTTGAATGCCTGAATGTTGTAGGGCTCATGAGTCAAAAAAATATACTCCTATTAAAGTCTCCTGGATATTCCCTGTAACACAACTTAGAAATTACTCCTGTAATTTGTATTAAAAGAGATTAAATAATCTTCTTTGGCTGAATCTTTTCATTTGGAGTAACACAAAATTGGGTACAGTAGCAAACATAATGAATCAAGAGTCAAAAAGATCTGGATTGTTTTATTTTTTATTTTTAAAGAGACAGAATCTCACTCTGTAGCCCAGGCTGAAGTGGACTGACAAAATCATAGCCCACTGCAGCCTGGAGCTCCTAGGCTCAAGGAATCCTCCCACCTCAGCCTCCTAGGTTACTAGAACCACAGGTCCTGTGCCCTGCTGAAAGACTTGAATTTAAAACCTGGTTCCAAAAAAATTTCTAGCTGGGAAATACTGATTTAGTCAATCAACATCTTTGAATCTAAGTTTTTTTTTCTCATCTGTAAAATGGGAAAAACATTTGCCTTGTATAGTTATTATATCTATTAAATATAATGTATATAAAGTACCTAGAATGAGGCTTTATATGTAGAAGTTGGTGTTCATGGTTACAAAATAAGGAAACAGTTGTAAAAGTATAGTAAATGCAAATGTAAACTACTAGTATACAAATAAACATATAAAAGCTACAATAATTTATTGGGTGTGACAAGACTGAAATGCTGCTTGTGTAATAACCTTCTCATTTAAAAAAATAAATATGGGAAAACAAGCATGGGCAAATGTTTGTCAACTGTGAACGGTTGTTTCCCCCCTCATTATTTTTGCCAATCTGACTTTTTAACTTCATCAATGCTCAAAGATGACAGAACATTCTCCAGATTAGTCATATCGATAACAGTAAATTTTTCAAGCTGGATAAGCAAAGGTCTCCTTACTGCTAACAGTGTGAGGAAGCAATGCTAGCTAAAATGAGATATGGTAAATATTTATGCAAAACTAACAGACCTTTACCCCACAGGGAGGCTGCAAGCATGGGAAAAAGCAGCTTCCCAGAACTCAGCATAGCGGATGTCTGCAGATCTCCCTGAGGGCTATAAAGTCTCTACATCTATAAGACATGCATGTTAGCCTTTTTGTAAATCCCAAACCTAGTAAAATTCTCAATACAATTCTCTAATCTTTCTCTACCTAGAAACAATACTTTACTCAATAAAAGATTTAGTTGGTGGGCTTCTTTTTTAAACCAACAATCTGCCTACCTCTCTTCGAGATTTTCTTCTAAATTTTCTGGGATTACTAAGACAAAGAAAGAAAACAATTTATAACCAAAAAGGGTTAAAAAATAATACACCTAAATATCTCTTAAGCAATTTTTCTCTCCATTTTATAAGATAAAAAGTGACTAAACTAAAATGATTCCTGCCACAGAATTTCAGAAAAAGGTCATTTACAAAGAAGACATGAGATTAAAAAGTAACATTGTTTTTCACTTTGGCCCATACGGGGTGTGTGGGACCCCTGTGGTCTCTCTTCTTCCTAGTTAGTGTCAAGCTGGAATGCAAGAAGATGGCCAGTGGGAAGACTGAAATGCAGCAACATAACATCATGGTGGGGACAGTTAAGATGTCAGGGGAACGGGAAAGAGGACTTGTTAATCCTGATTCACCCAACCACTCTGGGGTAGGACTGAGCCCTCTTTGAGCCTCATCTTTCCTATCTGTAATTGGGCTGACTGGGATTACAGGCTCTCTCTCAGAAGGCTCTCCCAGCTCTTGAGAATAGTGTAACAGGGATGTTCCCTCTTCTCATGGGCATCTCTGTGGGGCCAGGGTCTCCAGGCATCTCCTATCTTCTCCTCTCACTGCACCCCTAGTCTCTGGGGAGACTGGAGGCAGCCCCTCCAGGTAGGGTCCCGCTTCCTCCTCTGGGCTCCTCCTCTGGGACCCCATGGGGTTCTGGGGCTCTGTATCCTGCTGTGATTCCCCCAGCATCACCCAGCATAGGGCTGGGCATCCACCTGCACCCCAGACATTCCCAATGCGCTTTTCCTTTGCAGTACAAGATATCCTATAGGCTCAAAATTGAAATGCATAAACACGTAACTGTGTTAGGGATAACGGTGTTCAGAGGGCAGGTGGCGATCTGGAAGCCATGGGAGGAACCCAGTGTGGGAAGTCTGGGACAAAGCTGACCCCGAGCATATGAGTCTTGCCTTGAAATCTCTGCAGAGGTCTCAGAGGGCTGATGTGGGATAAAGGAGACAGATTTCAGTCTCAAGAAAGAAAAATGATTCTCACATTTTGGAGACATCATCTTGTAGCTGGAGCCATCCAGAGGAGAGGCCGGCAGTGGGCAGGGGCCAGGTATCCCTATCGAGGAGGGTTCATAGCAAAGAATAGACAGCGAGATCAGGGAGGCTGTGGAGGTGACTCATATTCCAGGAAGGGACTGGATGGATAGTCTTGAGGGTCCCTTTTAGCCCACAGTCTCAAGTTTTGAGACGGACCGCAAGAGTCTGTTGCTGTTTTGAAGGTTTTCAGATTGATCCCAGTAGGACTGGCCAGAAGTTTCTGAGATTGTTCCTACATCCCTGAACTTGATCCCATGGTTCAGGCTGACTGCACCATTCCAAGATACACCTCAAGATTCTGTGACTATCCTCAGGGTTCTGAGATTGACCCCAACAGTATAATGCCAGGCACAAGGTCCTGGGATTCCCCAAGCTTCTGAATTTCACATGAAGGTTCTGAGACAGACCTCAAGTTCTAAGACTGATGACCCCTGTGTGCTGAGATGTGTCCCAAGGTTCTGAGGCTGTCCCCAAGCTTATGAGTGTGATCTGAAGGTTCTGAGATAAACCAAAACTTCTGAAATTGACTCCAGTGGTTCAATCCTGAAATTATGAGATTAACTGATGGTTCCTAAAGGGATGAGGAGGTCCTCAGATTCGGAGTTTGCTGGACTCTTAGATTCTGTCCATCAGAATATTAGAACCAACAGGTAGAGCCTTGGGTCAAGGATTCCAGGTGAGTGGGAAGAAGAAGGGGGATGGGCTGGGAGTATAGGGCACCTGGGGTACTCACCTTGGCATGCTTTCCCAGGTGTGTGGGCTATGTTGGTTCTGATGTAGGCAGGAAGAGGCTTATCTGCCTGGAGCACCATGTGGTCCCATAAGTGCATGCAACAGATCCCCTTATGGGGAGGATGACAATAGGTAGGGCGCAGGCCCTGGGAAACCGGTTCTACCCTCCTGAGGATGGGAGACACAAACCCCAGCCAGACAAACAAAGCACACCTGTAACACAGGCAGAGGCAAAGCACAGGGTCACTGCCACACACCCCTTTCCCCACCCACAAGGGGAAAAGAAAAAAAAAAAAGTGTTTTAAGGCTCAGAAGATGCCTCTATAGCTATAAAAGACAAAACCTTTTTTCTTTAAATGGCAGAAAATATAAACCAAATGATAAAGACAACACTATAACAATGCAAATACCATATTATCTCCACTGCCACTTAAACACACACAGATTCTTGGTAGGAAAAAACTTCAGCCCAACTTACTTATATAATTTATGCTTCCAAAGGTCTGATTATCTACTATTAATATATAACATATATGAGATAGGCCTTAAACTTCTTAAAAGAACTTTAAAATAATTATGATGGAAAATGATCCATAAGCAACACAGATGAGGCATCAAAAAAGTACAATGTTTACAGATGTGTATATATTTAAAGCAATTAATAACAAGCCTAAACACAATGTTTAGGTTCACTCTTTAGAGCAAATGAGACAACATTCCTCATGTAAGAAATCTGGAAAAGAAAATAGGTAAAGCAGGTGATTAAGAGTACAAAGAATAAGATGTAGCTATTAAATTACAATGTAAAGGTAACACTTTAATGTTGAAGTACTGTTGAAGACAAAATCTACTTTCTGGGTTTCATCCAATTGATTGATCTAGATGAGCCAATAACCACAAGCAGGACTGTGACTAGCAGTTTCAAAAAAGTGGGCATTGCAGTAATAATCCCAAGTCTTCTGTTTAGAAACTATGTCAGCTTGGGTATTAGTGAACCTCTCAGAGGCTCATTTTTCTCAGTTTTACAACAGGGGCAGTATTAAGCTTAGTTGAAAGGTTAAAAAAGACAATGCACAGGAAGTACATAAAACAGTGTGCAGTACTTAATATGTACTCAATAGATACAATATCCGGCCGGGCGCAGTGGCTCATGCCTGGAATCCCAGCATTTTGGGAGGCTGAGGCAGGCAGATCATCTGAGGTCAGGAGTTTGAGACCAGCCTGGCCAACATGGTGAAATCCCGTCTCTACTAAAAACACAAAAATTAGCCAGGCATGGTGGCGGGTGCCTATAATCCCAGCTACTCGGGAGGCTGAGGCAGGAGAATCTCTTGAACCAGGGAGGCGGACGTTCTAAGTGAGCCAAGATCATGCCACTGCACTCCAGCCTGGGCAACAGATCGAGACTCTGTCTCAAAAAAATAAATAAGAAAAATTAAATTTAAAAATAATATATATATTGCTTTCCTACATCTCAAGTATCTTGATAGGCCTAAATTTCACCTTAATTTCACCTTTTTTTTTTGGCACGATCTGGGCTCACTGCAAGCTCCGCCTCCCGGGTTCGCGCCATTCTCCCGCCTCCCGGGTTCGCGCCATTCTCCTGCCTCAGGCTCCCGAGTAGTTGGGACTTCAAGTAGTGACTAAAACAATGCCCAATCCTTAAAATGTTACTTCCTCTATTCAAAAGCAATAAACATCTAAAACTTCTTAGATTCCAACTTACACCAATGCCTTTTCCATTTCGGTCTAAATAGTTCACTGAAATATAACTAAACTGAAAAATAAAATAAAAAGGAAAACATAAAAAGACAGTAGTGATAGAAAGTAACCACAGTTTCTTTAATTTGGAAATAATATCAATTGAATCATTATTATTTCATTCCACAACTTCCCCCAAATACACATACTTCTCACCTTTTTTTTTTTTTTTTTTGAGACAAGAGGACCAAATCTTTCTGTATTTTCTCTAGTTTTATGGAAATTGTATAGAAATCTCATTTAAGAACATGTCTCAGGCTTTTACTTTTTCTTTTCAGTTACTATAGTTGGAGGTTTAAATGTAAAACAAATATGTTACTACACATACATTTCCCCTACACAGGATAAGGATGTAGGCTGAAGGTATTTAAATAGATTTTTAGTTTAGCTCCTTTTGTTGGATAAGAAACCAACTCTTGAATTTTTTATTTTAAAATGAAGTGAAGGCTTTAGGAATCTTAGGCAATAGATGAAATAGTATATATAAGGTGGATCATAGTAAGTTTTAGTATTTTCACAATGGTGGTTATTCATTTGAAAGAGGAAACGGGAACTGACTTTGGAAGTCTATTAATTAAGGTTTATCTTATTCACAGATTTGACTGTTTTATCATAAAATGGCATGAAGTATCTGTTAGTATAGGTTGAATTGAATAGGAAACGTACTTAGTATTCTTGCAATTAAGTATAGAATGTAAATAATCTTCTTGGAAACTAAGTCCTAAAACTGACACTGTAATCTTACGACTTGGTTTCTAATTTGGTACTTTTTATTGTTATTAAATTACAAACTTATTTTAAAATTTGTCTTAAGTTGTAGCAATTTGGGGGAAAGGTAATACAGGCAGATTATCCCTGATCTGAAAATCCTAAATGCTCCAAAATTTAAAACTTTTTGAGTGCCAAAATGACATTCAAAGGACTGCTCATTGGAACATTTTGGATTTCAGATTTTTATATTAGGGATGCTCAACCAGTGTAATGCAAAATATTCCTAAATCAGAAAAATTTCTGATCCTAAGCATGTCAGATAAGCGGTAATCAACCTGTACATTTAGGGGTTTAAGTACTTCACGCATCAAGTGGGTAGAAGGTGAACAGAATGTAAACAGGGGAGCAAGGAAATCCTGTTTTAAATAGAGTTCAGATACCCTTAGATTCATTGGGTTAACATGTACCTGCTTTTCTTTCTTTAGGAATTTGGAGTAGTTTCAAATACAAGATTGATTGCTGCTGCTACTTCTGTATGTAAGTGCAAAATATATCTGCTTTAAGGATGTAATTCTAAAGAAATCTCCAGATTACATAGATTTTTTTTTTTTTTTTAGTTTATGAGACATATGACAGATTGGTTGGCTTTATTAAATTTCCTGAGGATACCTTTATGTCTAGTGTATTTGGCAAAAAATCGAGCTAAAAAAGGTTTTTTTAAAAGAAGTTATAAAGATAATACTTTTAATGTTAAAATGGATAGTAATAATCCAAAAACATCAACTCAGTGGCTTTTTATCTTATAAGAGTAAACAAAAAATTATGTTTCCTAATTTTATTATATTGTTTTCTAATGACTATTATGTCATTCTTATGGGTGGATATTAATATCTATGTGCAAACCCGTTCCTGTGTTGTTGGGTTGTTATGAGGACCAAATGAGTTAATATTTATAAAGCTTTTAGAACAGTGCCTTGCCTAGTATGTTACTTTGCTGAGGCTGCTGTAACAAAATGCCACAGAATAGGTGGCTTAAACAACAGAAGTGTATTTTCTCACAGTTTTAGAGCATGGAAATCCAAGATCAAGGTGTCTGGTTATTCTCACATGGATCTTTCTCGGAGCACACACACTCCTGGTTTGCCATCTTCTTCATGTGAGGACAGTAGTCTTACAGAATTAGGCCCCACTCTTATGTCCTCATTTAATCTTTTTTTTTCTTTTCTTTTTGAGACGGAGCCTCGCTCTGTTGCCCAGGCTGGAGTACAGTGGTGCCATCTTGGCTCACTTCAACTTCCGCCTCCCGGGTTCAAGTGACTCTCCTGCCTCAGCCTCCTGCGTAGCTGGGACTACAGGCATGTGCCACCATGCCCAGCTCATTTTTGTATTTTTTAGTAGAGACGGGTTTCACCATGCTGGCCAGACTAGTCTTGAGCTCCTGACGCCATGATCCACTAGCCTCAGCCTCCCAAAGTGCTGGGATTACAGGTGTGAGCCACTGCGTCCAGCCTGTCCTCATTTAATCTTATCCCTTTAAAGGCCCTCTCTCCAAATACAGTCACATTCTGAGGTACTAGGAGTTAGGGCTTCAATGTATGAATTTTGGAGGGGGACATATATTGGTCCACAATACTCAGTAAACTTTAGGGGCTATCATCATCATCATCTTCAATGACAACAACATCATTATCACTGGAAAACACTGTACCAGTGCAGTGGCATTGGTACCAAGATAAAATACAAGGAATTTAAGGACAAAAAAAATAAGACAGACACATAAAAATATTAATACAGAAGGAAATAAATAGTATAAGAGAGTTACAGAGAATGCTGTGAATGTTTTGGGTGGGAAAAGGTTGCTTCATGAATCCAGAAAGGATTAAGTAGAATTTGGTGAAGAAAGTTGAACTGGGGAAATGCAGGAGATAGACAGTCTAAGAACATTGAATAGTTTAGTCAAATAGGGAAAGCTCATGAGTTAGATTAACTGTATGTTGAGTAAGGAAATAGTGGGGAAAAATCCTTACCTGACGAATATCAGCTAATAGAAGGCCTTCAATGCTAAATGAAGGAATCTGCACTTTGTTCTATTGACAGTAATGAAAGTTAGTTAGTTATTTGAGACAGAGTCTCGCTCAGCCACTCAGTCTGGAGTACAGTGGCACAATCTTGGCTCACTGCAACCTCTGCCTCCCAGGTTCAAATGATTCTCTTGCCTTATCTTCCCTAGCAGCTGGGATTACAGGTGTGTGCCACCACGCCGGGCTAATTTTTGTATTTTTAGTAGAAATGGGGTTTCACCATTTTGGCCAGGCTGGTCTTAAACTCCTCACCTCAGGCCTCCCAAACTGCTGAGATTACAGGCGTGAGCCACTGTGCCTGGCCAGTTTTATTTATTTTTACACATGAGGGTAATGCTAGCATTGTACATTAGGAAGGTAAATCTGACAGAATTATGTAAGATGAATTGGAGGAGAGGGCAGGTAGAGTTAGACAAATTTTGAAGTTATTTACATCCCACAACATGGATGAACCTTGCAGACATTATGGTAAGTTAAATAAGCCAGTAACAAAAAGACATATTGTGTGATTACACTTACGTGGAATACTTAAGAGTAGTCAAATTAATAGAGATAGAAAGTAGAATGATAGGACTGGAGGAAGGGTGGTATAGGGAGTGATTGTTTAATGGGTACAGAGTTTCAGTTTTGCAAAAGTTTTGTGTATCTTAATACAATTTATAAACAAAAACCTTCTGAAATACAGTGAAACTGCAAACTGTATTGAGTGCTGTCACTTACCACAGGGTGCTGTGAGAAATAAAACCTAACAAGTTTAAAGTGGAAAAAATAATTTTTAAGTTGCTGAAGTCATCCCAGTGAACACTAGTGAAGGCTTAAACTAATATTGGCAGCCAGCAAGAAGAACAAACGAGCCAGATTTGAGCAATAGAGTCAGCAGGACTTGTAAAAGGAAGGGATTTAAGAGTCAGAAATGTGTTTTGAGGTTTTTTGCCTGGGGACTGGGGAGCTGTAGGTGGTACCGAAAAAGAGAATAAGTGAGTTCTTAAAAGAATTAAATTTAATCTTTGACATTATAACCATAAATATGTCAGTAGAACATCCTCTTAAAAATGTGAGGCCAGCAGTAGAAATTTGGAATTTGATAACGTTTAAGAGTTGCACAGGCCAGGCATGGTGGTTCCTGCCTATAATCTGTACACTTTGGGAGGCTGGAGCAAGAGGTTGCTTTAGAACAGGAGTTCAAGACCAGCCTGGACAACATAGCAAGGTTCCAACTCTGCAAAAAATTAAAGAAAAACTAACTGGGCATGGTGGCACACACCTGTGGTCCTAGCTACTCACCTGTAGTCCTGTCTACTCAACTAGGCTGAAGTGGGAGGGTTGCCTGAGCCCAGGAGTTCAAGGTTGCCGTAAGCTATGATTATGCCACTGCACTCCAGCCTGGGCAACGGAGTAAGACTCTGTCTCTAAAAATAAAAATAAAAATAAAAGACTTGCACAATATCTTATGCTGCATAGAAAAAGATGTGAACCAAAGAAAAAAACAGATCTTTGAGAGAGAGCATAGTGTTATTAACAATGTGGGGGTAGAGGTAGAAGCCATATTGCAAGGAATTAAGAAGTGAGTAGGTGCTGAGAAAGGAATAGTCTAACTATATTACAAATATATGAAACAACTTCAGTGAAAGGAATTGGGGGAAAGGTGTTGACATAAGTAGCTTTGGAAATGATTAGAGTGTAAGAGTAAAGGCAAAAGGAACTACACATAAGCATTGTACTCTAGTTGATAAAGTTGTTACCCATGGGTGTACAAGTTAACAATTCTGATAATGTTATACATGTATATGGGAATTAAACAATTATGTAAATCAATAGCAAATGTTTGAGAGCCGGGTTTCTCATTGTTGGAGTGGGAATTTACAGATAAACAAAGGGCTGGAAACAGCATGAACTCGTGTACCTTAATACAATATGGATGGTTACATATAGAAATACTTATAGATATGTGTATATGAATGGGTGAATGTGTGTATTTCTTGGCTTTCTCAGCTGAAAGAGTCTATAAGCAATGACATCCTAGTAGCAGTGAGCTCACCTAGTACCCATGTCTCGGTTTCTAATAAAATTCTCCAATAAAAGGTACCAGGGCTCCTTGGAGAAATGGCTGATTCTAGGACTGGGGCAAGAAATACACAAGATGGACCTGGACCATCTCATAATGCCAGTAATAAAGAAGTGTTCAAAACAAACAAGAAAAACAAAAACCTACATTGATGAGGATATGTCAAAAGGATATAGGAGCCAACTAAGAGAGTTCCCACTGACCAAAACTGAAATATTTTGACCATCAAAATTTTAAAAATAGCATTGGGTAATAACTTAAAGTATAAACTAAATATCTGTGAGTCCATACTGATATAAATAAATGAAGGAGAAGAGACATGTCTTCCATGCTGGAGAATTCCAAATGGTATATGTAGCTACTCTGCCCTCAAGTAGAGGGAGCATAACTCCCACTCATAAGGTGTTGGCTATATATGTTAACTTCCTGCTAGTGTGTACCTATGGAAAGGGAGGAGAAAAGTAACTTTACAGTGGGGAAACCTGACAAATACTGCCTTAGCCAGGCGATCAAGGTCAGTAGCAACAGTGATAAATCACATTAATATCATGTATCCTTGATGTGATATGATGAAGATGGTACTTTATCTCTGTGGTCTTCCTGTCAAAAACCCATGTTCTCTAGTCTAATGAGAAAAACATCAGACAAATTCCAGTAGAGGAGCATTCGAAAAAATACTTGACTGGTACTCCTAAAAACTGTCAAAGTCATCAAAAACAAGGAAAGGCTAGAAAACAGTCACAGCCAAACAGTCTAAGGAAACGTGACAAATAAATGTAATGTGGTATCTTAGATGAGACCCTAGGATAGAAAAAGGACATTGGTACAAACTAAGGAGATCTGAACAAAGTACAGAGTTTAGTTAATAATAACATTTCAATATTGGGTCAGTAACTGTAACAAATGCACCATACTAACGTAAGATGTTAGTAGTAGGGGAAGCTGGGTGAAGGCATGTCTTAGTCCAATTGGGCTAATATGAGAAAGTACCATAGACTGGGTGGCTTTCACAACAGACATTTATTTCTCACAGTTCTGGAGGCTGGCAAGTCTATAACGGTGGGTATAAGAGAACTGTGCATGATCTCAGTTTTTGAGTCCACAAAAATAAAAGGCAGAGGAATATAATTAGGTAGAGTTTGTTTTGCTTTTTTCAAGGGAAGTTTGAGCATATCAGTATGTGATGGAAGATTTACTGAAGGAGGAAAGGTTAAAGATAAAAAAAATGGTAGGAGTTATCTATTGAATAGATGATAACAAATGTATAAGTGGTAAGACAAACAATAGAGAGGAGGGAGGTGTTTTTCTCCAAGTTGGAAGAAAAGGATTAAAAGATAGAAAAAAAATGCAGAGCAGTTTTAGCGTGGAGTAACAGATATGTTGTGACAGTATCAGGTAAATATATTCCCAATAGAGGTGTTAGTGTCCAGGTCCAGGGGATGGGGATGTAGATTTGTTTTATATACAGAGATAATTTTACTTTGTTGATTGTCTACCATTATATAAGAACCTGTTTTGCTGGTATACTTTACATCACAAGGATTTGTAAAACTCAGAAACCTTAATAGGTACGTCTTAATTTAAATAAAGGAGAGAAGAAAGGAAAGATTATAAATTTACTAATGTCAAGTTTAAATTTTTCTAGGTTTCAAATCCTGGCAGATATTATGCATCTAAATTAGCTGTAGGGCACTTAATTTACAAAACAAATCTTTTTGAAAATATACTGCATAGAAGGAATGGAATTTCTTTTCTTTCTTTTTTTTTGAGATGGAGTCTCACTCTGTCACCCAGGCTGAAGTGCAGTGGTGTGTTCTCAGCTCACCCTCCACCTCCCGGGTTCAAGGGATTCTCCTGCCTCGGCCTCCCGAGTAGCTGGGACTACAGGCGCACGCCACTACACTTGGCTAATTTTTGTATTTTTAGTAGAGATGGGGATTCACCATGTTGGCCAGGCTGGTCTCGAACTCTTGACCTCAGGTGATCCACCTGCCTTGGCCTCCCAAAGTGCTAGGATTTCAGGCATGAGCCACCGTGCCTGGCTAGAAATGGAATTTCTTTTAATTTCAGTGAGATCACTTGGGCTTTGTACAAATGGAAGCTGACACCAAACATTTTTTAGGACCTGTCAGTAGATACTTGGTTGAATTAAATGTATCATAATGGCTTGAATACAATTTATCAAATAGTACTTATATGTATATGCTCACACCATTTTAAAGAGATGGGGGATTGATGGTTAACATTGTTTTTTCATTTGTACTTTATTTAGTAACTAACCAATAAAGTAATAGATAATAGAGTACCACTTTGTGTGTTACTACTACTACTTTGAGTAACTTTATGTATTACTCTAGAGTTTAAAAAAACTTTAGAGACCTTTGCACATACATTAATGCTTTTATTAAAATATATATTTTGATAAATACCTGGTCATTGTAAAAAGTTTAGAAAGTGCAGATTAGTAAAAAGTTCTTAAATCTCACAGATAACCACTGTTAACATTTTTTTGGTGTACTATCCTCCCGATATTTTATATGTATATTTTTTACTAATTGTATACATTATAAACACATATGTAACCCCGTGTTCCTTCTAAGCTCAATCACTGGAAAACAGAAGAATACCATTCTATAGCTAAAAAGATTTTAGAAATATAAAAGCCAGTGATTTTTTTTTTCCTGATCTTTTTCTTTTTTAGACATCAGAACCCTTTCTCAAGGTAGTAAATATAAAATTGAAGCTGTGTAGGGTGTCATGCCACCTAGTCTTTCCCCTTCCCTGAAAATAAATAAAAATCTGGGTCCCTAAGTATTGCCAAGAATTCCTACTGAAAATAATTTTGCTCTACCCTCTAATATTCTGCTTTGTTAAAGGAATTTTGAGTTAATTCATTTCCCATTTTCTCAGTTTAAATTGTTTTTTGGTTTTTCTTCTGCAGTAAAAACTAGATTTTCATATGCCTTTCCAAAGGAATTTCCTTATAGGATGAATCATGTAAGTATATGGTATAAAATAGAACACTTATCAAAGCTATATATAAACTAGCTCTATATTATATTAGACTAAATTTAGTAGTTTCCTAGAAATGGCAGTTTCAAATATTACATAAATACAGACATTATTCTAAATTAAAGCTAAATAACTTTTACCATTTAAAAAAATACTTCATAGTAGTGATTATCAACCCTGGCTGCTCATTAAATCACCTTGGGAACTTGTAAATAATACTGATGTTGGATCCTTTCCAGAACAACAAAATCAGAATTTTCAGGCTTGGGGCTCCCAACATTGGTACTGTGTAAAAGCTCCCAGGTGATACTACTATTCAGCTGGGATTAAAAACTAATGGAACAATATGAAATATAAGGTGAGTTTTCATTGACATTTTAATAGGTATGTCCTTTTTCCACCTTGCAAGGGATTTGTTTATTCTCTTTAAGTTACATTTTTTTAATTAAGTAGAAATAATTGTATTAGAAAGTATACTGGAAAATCTGATGGTTTTACAGGATATTTTTTTAAAAAGTGAGTAATAAGAATGATTGTGAGAAGCTGGCTTTTCCTTACAAGGATTAAAATCTTTATAATCATAATTGCATGTAT
>NW_012120709.1:26836996-26861338 GCF_000951035.1 Colobus angolensis palliatus | reverse complement strand
TTTTTGAGACAAGAGTCTCACTTTTTCGCCCAGGCTGGAGTGCAGTGGCGCGATCTCAGCTCACCGCAAGGTCTGCCTCCCGGGTTGACGCCATTCTCCTGCCTCAGTCCCCCGAGTAGCTGGGACTAGAGGCACACGCCACCACGCCCAGCTAATTTTTTGTATTTTTAGTAGAGACAGGGTTTCACTGTGGTCTTGATCTCCTGACCTCGTGATCCACCCGCCTCGGCCTCCCAAAGTGCTGTCATTACAGGCGTCAGCCACTGCACCCGGCCACATACTTCTCACTTTAATCTTCAGCACAGATGAATAAATATCACTCTATCAGGTAAATTTCTTCATTTTAAGATATAATTCAGCAGGCAGCAAGAGCTCAAAATAACAGCCAAGACAATGACCTACACAGAACAGGCATTCAGTATTTACTGAAT
The DNA here is from genome assembly GCF_000951035.1 of Colobus angolensis palliatus. Classification (NCBI taxonomy): domain Eukaryota; kingdom Metazoa; phylum Chordata; class Mammalia; order Primates; family Cercopithecidae; genus Colobus; species Colobus angolensis. The sequence continues at coordinate 26,860,907 of NW_012120709.1, read as the reverse complement.
AAATAAATGAACTAATGTTAATAAATACAGAACTCGACAAATTCTGAGTGATCGAAGGCAGATTTAAAAGTATACTGCCAATCTAAACTATCTAACCCATTTTGTGAAGAGATGTTCCACAGTCTGAATTGAAATAACTTTTAAATCTATTCCTCACTCGCAAATGCATTTAATTATAAAAATAGTCTGAAATATAAAAGATAAGGAATTATTATCACAGCAAGGGAAAAAAACTATCTTAGCCACAGCTGCTAAAAATACAAAAGGATTCAAAATGATTTTACAAGCACAGACAAAAGTTCTAGGAAAACCTAGCTAATTCCTGAGGTTTACATGACAACAGCTACTATAACTTCCTGACCTCTCTATGTGCTAAGTAATTACACACACTCTCATCATTTAATCTTTACGACAGTTCTGCAAAGTAGGTATTATTCCCATTTTTATGTATGAGAAAATTAAACTGCTAATGAGAGGTAAATTTGCCCAAGGTCCCAGCTAGTAACAGAACAAATCTAACACACCAAAACCCAGGCTCTTTTCTCTATATCATCCTTCAGTTCCCTTCCACTGCTCCTCTCTTACAAGGGCTAAAATATATAAATAAATACACACACACACACACACACACACACACACACATACAATTAAGGGCTAAGATATCTTTTCCTTTAAAAGCTACTTTTTATCTCTGACAAAAATGATAGCTTCAAAAAAAAGTTGGCCAGGGAGTCAAAATCAATATAATTACTATTACATATCCATATAGTATTTGACTTACTTTCTATATTTGGAAACAGAGTTGTACCTTGTATCCTTTTAAGCTATAATTGCATGGTGAGAAGCTTCTCCTTTTTTACTGTTCACATCCAGGCAACACACCCAATTCACCTTTATAACTGTCTCAAGAATTCTAATCATGCAGGGCTTCTTGGTAAATACAGTAACTACTATACAGACCTCAAACTTTCCCCCAAATTGTGCAACTAACAATTGCAACTAAAATGCAACCAAGGTACAAGTATATTATCCTAACAAAGGTACAGGTTGGGTATCCCTTACCCAAAACGCTTGGGGCCAGAAGCGTTTCATCTTGAATTTTTTTGTATTTTGGAACATTTGCATATACATAGTAAGGTATCTTGGGAATAGGACCCAAGTCTAAACACAGAACTCATTGTTTCATGTACACTCTATATGCACAGCCTGAAGGTTTTTTTTTGTTTTTTATTGTTTTGTTTTTTTTTTTTTGAGATGGAGTTTCACTCTTGTTTCCCAGGCTACAGTACAGTGGCATGATCTTGGCTCACTTGAACCTCCACCTCCCTGGTTCAAGTGATTCTCCTGCCTCAGCCTCCTGAGTAGCTGGGATTACAGGCATGCACCACCATGCCCAGCTAATTTTGTATTTTCAGTAGAGACGGGTTGTTTAGGCTGATCTCGAACTCCTGACCTCAGGTGATCCGCCCGCTTCGGCCTCCCAAAGTGCTGGGATTACAGTCTTGAACCACCATGCCTGGCCCCCACCTGAAGGTAATTTTTATACACTACTGTAAATAATTTCGTGCATGAAACAAAGTTTGTATTATGTACATATATATAGAATTTTCCACTTGTGGCACATGGCACCCAAAAAGTTTCAGATTTTGAAGCATTTCTGATTTGGTATTTTTGGATTAGAGCTACTCAACCCGTACTGACAAACTATTACCTCTAGAACTAATGTTCTCAATTGTGATACAACAACAGAAAAACAATATGAATCATGGCAAGTCAAAGTTATTCTTCATGGGCAAATTTTTATTTATTTATATTTTAAACAGACTATACTGTCCCAAGTAACCAAAGCCAGAATCAACTCCACTGATTCTGAAAAACTGGTTTTTCCTTCCCAAGAAAAACTCAAAATTAAGTAATTTTATTTACAAGCCAATGATAGCTACTTTTCTACTGTAGTTCCTACATGGACTCTGAAATGAGACTAGCAATATAATGTAACTAGAAAAATCTAAAGCTATTTGGATATCTATAAAGACTACTGTAATATAAGTGTCTCTGTACACAATGAAAGTAGTTAAGAAAATAAAATTAATTTGATAGTGGTACTGTATCAAAATATTTCCATCATGTTATATACAATAATTTAATTCCTAAGCTGCACAAATCCTCTTCTGCCACCTCATTGTCACCTGAAAATCTACAAACTGAAGAGAGTATATCTGTTTATTTTGTGTCCCACTGTTTATTACCTAACAACCCCCTGAAAAAGAATGTCCTGTGAAACTGTAATCCTAGATCCATAACAGAATGCCTCATATTCCCTACAACCATGGAAATGACAAACTTACTGGTTACACTGAATGTTAATAAAATCTACGACATCTTGAATCAAAATGGAGGCTTTCAGGCCCTCAAGACAAACTAACGTGAGCAGCTGAAAGTGGTATTAATGATTTCTACACTAAAATTAGATAGATGAATTTCTTTACTTTTATATCATCTTAGAGATCATCTTAAAGATATGATAGATCCTTTCTCCGCAGAGCAAATGGCATGGGTGAACACAGGATTTTTATAAATGATTCTGATGTTCTTCTCCAAAGAAAATAACATCACCGAGAGCTCCCAGAAGACTTGGAGCCATTAAGAGCTGGGATTCCTTTCAATTGGCATCATTCCAACAGAGGCTCAGTGAGAAATGAAACCTCTGCAAATCAAATCTGTTGCAATGTTATTTTTTCCAGAGGTTAATTACCTGCTTCTGCTACACACACACACACACAGAGACAGACAGAGAGAGAGAGAGAGAGAGAGAGAAAAGGAGAGGCTGGAAAAGTAGGTGACATTCTGTTGTAAGTCTCCTCCAGAAATACTCAAAATGAAATCAAAACAAGGTTGGGCTGTCAAATTCTAGATACACTCTATTAACGTGCTCTGCTGCTTGATACCTGTCAGTCTATAGTACTATTACCTCAAACTATCAGACAGTAATAATTTACTATAAGAAGTCACACTTTCAGACTTTATCTCTTAAAAATACTTAGTGAAATACTTGTTACTTAGTGAAATACTTGTTACTTAGTGAAATACTTGTAAGTGAAATTATAGTATCCAAAAACTGCTTCAAAATAATCCAGTGAGAAGGGGGGAAAGAAAACAGATAAACTAAGATTGTCCATACATTGTTAACAGTTAAGTAATGAACGCAACATGGAGGTTAATGACACCATTCTCTGTACTTTTGTTTATGTTTGAATTTCCCACTTAAAAAAAAAAAAACTTTCAAGGACTTCATTAACAAGCATTTACTGAACTTGTTGATGTAGACTATATTATTCTTCCAAATTATTTAACTTCCACTTTCCTTAAGTTCCTTAAGGATTATACAGCCTCATCTGTTATCATGCAACTTGCAATGCCACCTGTGGAAGGACTATATACATCCCTACCCCACTGACAGTGAGCTCTGACCATATGACTTGCTTTGGCCACGGACATGTGAGCTGATGTGATATACACCATGACTGAGTGAAAGCTTTAAGAGCCATTGTATGTCTGCATCTGTTTTTTTGCTCTCTCCCTCATCCACAATAATGGCACAGCCCAGACAGGGGATGCTCCTTGAGCCAGGGTTCCAAACTAAGAAACGTGAAGCAATGCTGCAGTCAATCCACGGACGACAAGGTGTAACAAAAGCAAGAAGAAAAGCAGTATTGCAAGCCACTGAAATTTCATGTGTTGCTATAGCAGCATAACCTAGCAAAGGCTGACAGATACACTTATTATGGAGTAGGTGCAAAAAATAAAATTATAGGCTGGTATATTTTTTAAATGTTTCAGAAGATAAACCAAAAAAATTTAACTACTGTTACCTATGAGGAGAGGGTATGAAAACTAACAGGTGTGTAGGAATACTTTTTTTATACCATTATATATGATTTGAATTTTGTGTACGTGTATGTGTGTGTGTGTATGTGCTTAACCTGAGCAGCAGCATCTGGGTAGTTGGATCATTTGGGCCGTTTATTTTTCTTCCTTCTGCTTTTCAGTATTGAAAAATAAAAATATAATAACCCTACCGATAATTACTTAAAAACAAAGAACTATTTTTATACCCTTGAAGAACTCAAGTATTAGCTAACAATTTAGCTTTAGATAAAGCCTCTCCCTGCCCCCATTCATTGTTAATTTTTTTAATGTCCAAGGCTAAATACTGTGTGTATGTGTGTGTGTGTGTATATATATAGGAGTATGTCATATGCATTTCTATCAGTTTGCTCAATTTCAGGTTTCAGCAAAGCAATATAGTGTTTTGTATATGGATGGTACAGTTACTAATCTCAAAGGAAATTCTCACAATTTCATTATTTTAGTATGCCAGTTAAACTGGCAAAGAAGTTTGCTCTAGTCGGGGTTGTCCAAGAGAGAGAATACAGTCATGGGTTCTTAGCTTCTGTTTCTGGTTGGGCCAGTAAAGCCCCTTCCTCATCCCTCTTTTCCATTTTATCACTAGAGACAGAAACGAGAAACCATGGCTTCAGGCTGCTGAAAGCCTAAAACAAAACAAAACAGAAGAACAACAGCAAAATAAGGCAGGTTGGACAAGCTTGCTAGGTGTCAAGTTTGGTAAATATGCCTTATCCAGTACTACAGCAAGGAATCTATTAAGGAAACTCTTATAGGGTAAAATTATAAAGGAGCATTGAAAGAAGGGGAAAAATTCTAATCATGACTCTTGTGATAAAACAACACTTGAATGGTTACAGAAATCAAGTTTGATAGAATAACACTTCACTACATGAACATGTTTTAACTTCAAGAGAGCAATATCTGAACATAGCAGTAACCTGCAAATGACTAAGAACATGTCTACACTTTTCATCCCAGGATCTCAAAGCACTTCACAAACATTAATGTAACTCCCGTATCAGCTGAGAGGTAGTGATCTAATAATACATCATTATAACCATCTATCCTGCCAATATAAAATATTTAAATACCTCTTCAGCAGCATTTGCCCTGAGAAGGTCTTGCTAAATAGCCAATAAAACAGGAAATAGGCTGACAGTGCATGTGCCACCAACAATCTCTGAAAAGATCAGACCTTCACCCACAAGAACCACTTCCTCTGAGTAAACCACAGAGACTGTACTGGGCAAACCACAACATACCGGCTTGTGTCTGGAACATAGGCAGATAACACGTCTAAAATCTATGGAAGGATATGTCTAAGCACCTTCACAAGATTTCTTGTGTATTAAGTGTATTTGGGGTATCTGTTACTCTTCTGGACAACATATAGCCACTTTCGGCATTACAAGATCAATTTCAGGTATCAGTCCTTCAGAGGCTGATGAAGTCTCCAGTTTGTTGTTTTTTGTTTGTTTTGTTTTGTTTTGAGATGGAGTCTTGCTCTGTCATCCAGGTAGGAATGTAGTGACGCAATCTTGGCTAACTGCAACCTCCACCTCCCGGGTTCAAGTGATTCTCCTGTCTCAGCCTCCCGAGTAGCTGGGATTACAGGCATGTGCCACCTGGTCCGGCTCACTTTTGTATTTTTAAAAAAGACAGGGTTTCACCATGCTGGCCAGGCTGGTCTTGAACTCCTGACCTCAAGTGATCTGCCTGCCTCGGCCTCCCAAAGTGCTGGGATTTACAGGCGTGAGCCACTGCACCTGGCCAGTTTTTCTACAACAAAATAATCTACATTTTTTTGAATCCACAAAAGCTCTACAAAGTCCTCTTTGATCTTTTGAGTATATGAATGTAAAATCAACATTTATATGTAATATTTGACAAAAACTGTAGTATCAGCGCATACCTTTAAATGACTCTAATGTGTTATATAACACCAAAAGAAAAAGCAGTGTGACAAGCAGCTAATTGAAAGCATTAACTAAAACCAGCCTTTCTTATATAGTTCCAGTTTCTGCATGAATTGTTACTTGCAGTCCAAGACAGGGAACCTACTTTTCATTGGCCAGTCGATTTGCTTGTCTCTAGACACTGAGAAGCCGCCCAGGCCTGTCATGTGACTGTGATCTCAAAAACCAGGACTCAGCATTTGAATTAGTAGAAGATCCTGTTTTGGTATGAATCTGAACTGCATTGGTGCATGCTAATTCCAGAGGTAAAGTTAGTGTATTTTTTCTTTTACTAAAAGTCAACAATATATGCTCAGGTAATTTAGACACAGCCTCTGTCCAGGCACTAGCTTCATAGGCTTCTACTGGAGTTAGAAACTGCCTTACAGCGGTCTTTCCTATATGACCATCTTGATGATTCCAGATATTGTAAGTTGAAAAAGTAAAATGCTCTAAATTTGGCATGTTTGCAAATTTTAATATTACCAAAATACAAAATATTAATATTAGCAAAATACAAAACAAGGACATCTATTTCAATAATTTGAAACTAAATTAGTATCAAAGAAAATATGCTAATAAAATATTTAAAAGGTCTACAGTCTTATAGATTTTACAATAATCTAAAGATGCACTTTTTCTATTACTGTGTCTTGTCATTAACAATTCTTGTAAATACAACAGCAAGAAAGTAAAATATTTCAATTTTCACAATATCCATTTTACTGAAAAAAATACTGCTAGGCATTGCTATGTCACTAATACGTGAAAATAAGAGGAGACAAAACAATAAGGTAAAAATAAACCAAACAATGAGGAATGTTTCGACCTACAATTTAAGATAATGGACTGGAAAACCACTAGAAAAAATAAGAAACTTCCTGATGTATTTCATCATATTGCAACAAGATGATTTTCAATCAAAAGTGGCTAACATTATTTCTATACCCTACCCTTTTGTCATAGAATTCATAACATTTGTTACACTGAGGGTACTCATATGTGAAAGAATCGCTTTGTAAAAAGCCTTTTAGAACATGAGTAATTGCTTAATTAGTTGATTTGGGTAATCATGCTGCTTGTATAAATTTGTTTCATTTGACTGTGACATATCTCGTATCCATTCTAAAGATTATCTAAAATAAAATTGAATCAACATGACCTTGAGAATCTCTTTACCCATATTTTTGCACTAGAGAGAAACTGAGAAAAAGGCTAATAAAATATTAAGAGAAACAAGTTGATTTTTAGACAATGGATCAACAGAAAGTATACAGCTTGGCTAAGCAAAGAGTAAGGGAAGGGGACCGGAAAGCATAATGAATAACCGTCTGAAACATTTAGAATCATACCATACAAACATAAAATGGGAGGAGAGCATTATTTAGCCTGGTACAGCAAGTACATACAAGTAACAGGACAACTGAAAAGAAAAGTTAGACCTAAAGATCAGGAAAAACTTCCTGACAGCAAGATCTATCAGATTGTGCTTCAGTCTCCTGAGGAAGTGACAAAAGCTTTATCCTCAAGAGATATTTAAAATTAGAATAGGTAAGGTACTAGAAAGTATGCTGTAAGAGAAAAATTCAACTGATTTCATCAAGCTGGAGAGTTACTAAAGGAAAAAAGCACAGAAAAATACAGTACAAAGAAAGACAATAATTTAAAATGAAAGAAAAAAAACACCTTGGGGGACCTGAGAGCCAGAAAATCAAGGCTAAAATCTTGGGTCTGTCCTTTCTAGTTGCATAATCTTGACTTAAACTGTATGAGTTAGCTTAAAGTGTAAATGACAGAAACATGATCTGCCCTGTACTGAACTGAAAATATCGTAAATGTTAAAGAATTATACTACCACAGGATATCATTACATACATGATCATATTTTACTCAAAAGGCGGCAAAAATGTAATTTTGTTGATTTAAAAATTTTAATTCACATGGCACTATTTTGAAAACCTGTAATTATTATAAGGGAAAGGAGCATGTCTTCAAATAAAGCTCAAGAACATCATCAAAACCAAGTTTTCACAGAAGAGACCACAGGAAGTTAAGCTACTATTCTTGAAAATGTGTCATGGTCAATTTCTAGGAAACAAGAAATTATGTAAGAAACATTTCTAATAATCTCAGACAACCATGATACAAAAGAGTCCCTTCAATTCCCTGGGAACCAGTATGTTATCTTGCTGATTCTGTGACCCATATCAGTTTGGGAAGCAATTCACTCCCACCTCTGGATGACATTTAGAAGAGGCAACCACATATGTATAATGAAATATTTTCCAACTGTTTTCCCTGGAATCGCAATGCTCCACAGAAAAATGTATAAAATTCACCATTTACAGATTCCATGAATGTTCACCCCAAATTTCATTTCTTAAACTAAAAACTCAAACTTAGTTAAAAAACAACAGCAACAACAAAAAAACCGCTGGGCTCGATGGCTCAAGCCTATAGTCCCAGCACTTTGGGAGGCCAAGGCAGGTGGATCACCTAAGGTCAGGAGTTCAAGACCAGCCCGGCCAACGTGGTGAAACCCTGTCTCTACCAAAAATACAAAAATTAGCCGGACGTGGTGGTGGGCGCCTGTAATCCCAGCTACTCGGGAGGCTGAGGCAGGAGAATTGCTTGAACCTGGGAGGCGGAGGTTGCAGTGAGGAGAGATTGCGCCATTGCACTCCACCTTGGGTGACAGAGCAAGACTTAAAAAAAAAAAAAAAAAAAACCCTACATGTTAACTCAATGATATATACATGTTAACAACTGGAAACCACCAATGTGTTAAGTGGCATTCCAAGGTTAACATATTTTTGTAATGATTTCAAATAAAGCTTCTCTTGTCACCTCACTGAATATGAGCGTCATATAAATGTACCATTAATCAGGAAGATTACAACACTGTACTTTCAAAAAAAGTTACTTTAGAATCTGCATGTTGACTCATGTAAAACTGTGCAAGTGAATGTACTATTGCATACTTTTATGACTCAAGATTTTATACTGAACTAAAAAGGCAAAGATAAAACTGAATACAAAACACTGTGATCTTTAGCCCCCATTTCAATTTTGTACTTATCGACTGGCTGACTTTACAAGAAAAGGTTACAAATAATTTCACCTTGCAGACAGATGACTCGTGCAACATTGAAAATAACATATAAACATGAGTAACTCTTTTTTTTTTTTTTTTTTGAGACGGAGTCTCGCTCTGTCATAGCAATTTTGACAGAAAAAAGTATCATTAATGAAAATGCTAATTACTGGGTACAGGCATATAAAGTCACAGGTTTCCACACTCACTTAAAAAATTTGCTTAAGTTAAACAGCTTAAAGCTGAATTCAGTGCTTTAAAAAAATTAAATCGGGCCGGGCGCGGTGGCTCAAGTCTGTAATCCCAGCACTTTGGGAGGCCAAGACGGGCGGATCACGAGGTCAGCAGAGCAAGACCATCCTGGCTAACACGGTGAAACCCCGTCTCTACTAAAAAATACAAAAAACTAGCCGGGCGAGGTGGTGGGCGCCTGTAGTCCCAGCTACTCGGGAGGCTGAGGCAGGAGAATGGCGTAAACCCGGGAGGCGGAGCTTGCAGTGAGCTGAGATCTGGCCACTGCACTCCAGCCTGGGCGACAGAGCGAGACTCCGTCTCAAAAAAAAAAAAACAAACAAACAAAAAATTAAATCAAAAACCTGTCTTTATCTATAAATCAAAAACTACAAAATTCATAAGCCCTAGCCTAAACAAAGTCCATTTATTTCAAGGAAGAACCTTACTGTCCCTGAAAATTCAATGTTATAGACACTGGCCTGAAATCATTTACTGAGTCTACTGAAAGGGCATTCTCTCCTCTCTACCTCTCAGAAGAAACTCCAATTGCTATAGGACCCCTAAATTATCAGGGATACAAGAAAGACATGTAGGAGGACTGGAAACAATTGGGATATATTTTAAGACTGAATGCAGCAATCAATGCAGACTAAAAAGCAGCAATCAGACATTTCTACACTTGTCAAGTGCTCATTCTAAATGATGAAAACTACAGACTCCAGGGCTCATAAATTGCTTAGAATTTTTTTAAAAGCTGTTTGGATATACTACATAGAAGTAACAGCTACCATGAACATAGTTTGAGTTCAAAGTTTTTTAAAAAGTTCGAGTTTTAGGTTTTAAGAAAACGGGTGCGGAATGGGGAGTAAAAGATGAAGGGAAAGAGAAGAGAGCAAGCAAAATGTGTTGATTTAACTGCAAAATAATAACAGGATGTAACAGAGTTCTAAGTATCCAAAGTGACCAATCAGAGCCTAAACATAGCTGAATTCCATCCCAGCCCCAGCACGTCCCTAACACAAGAATAAAACCCTTATCTTGTTCAGCCATGTGTCGCCTGCCACAAACTGCAAAACAGAACAACGCCCAAAACCAGCTAGTCTGATTTCAACTGAGGACAGACAGACTCTGTAGTCAGAAGCACCACAGTGAAAGAACTCTAACTCACACAGCTGGCCTGGTGGTTCTGCACTCTACGAAACAAAGCCATACCACATACAGCACTTCAAACTTGAAAGGATCTCTATCTAAAAAGCTACACTGGCGCTGTTAATTTTCCAATAGCTCTAGAATCAGCAAAATATACCTACAGTAAGAGTCAGACACTGCAAAAAAAAAGGATGAGGTACGGCTGAGACAAAGCTAGAAACTATTATATACTCATAACTTTGTTAAGACACCTTGGCAGAGAACTACTACTAAACCAGTACCTCCAGATTTCACCACAACATATATTCGAATTAGGAACAACTACTATCTTAACAGCAAACAGATGCTTTATATTTACGAAATATATTTAAATGAGGTCAAATAAGAATAATTCTTAATAAAAAAAGACCCTAGTAAAAAAAATTCCTACGAAACAGGTCTCAGTAGTGCTTATTAATTGGCTTTCCAAGATTTTTCTCTTTAAAAACAAAAAAAAAATGTAGAATTAGGCAGCAGCACCTGAATCTGTTCAAAAAACATTAATGCCCAAACCAATTGCAGATTAATCTTACAATATTCATTTTGTAATCTCTTGTGCCTAGCATAGTGCCTGGCAAGAAAAAAAAAAAACAGGCTTTCAACAATTTCATCTTTATTGAATGTTTATATGCCAACTAAGTTATAAAGAAGATAGAAGTCCCAAGATTCTATTTCCAAGATAACGAGAAGACAAAGAAAATCTTTGAGAAGCAATGCTGAAGAAAAATCGTTACTTGAGGGCTTTTAACTCACTTGTGTGTGGAATGAGTTCGTTCTGTTTCTATAAATTAAACACCTCAGCATCGCAATGAAAACCAACATTACATTAGTTCCTACTAAGACTTTTGTTTACAGGCTCAACAGAAAGAGCCATAATTGAATGAACCAGGAAAACAATTATCCCCACACCCGTAAAAGTGACTTCTCAGAAGTGAAACACCCTGAAAGGGAAAAAATGGGGATAACCAGAAGAAAGCAAGATAAGCATTGTCAATACTTAAAGTGTATTCTTGGAAAAGTTAAAAATTATTTCATTGAAAATGAAAACCCACTTTGAAAAATACACAAAGAGTAAATATAAATACTTTAAATATTTAACGGACTCTTTTAAGTGAACATTCATGTGATGCTGGAAAGCATCAACAGGAAGAGGAAGTTCTGTTTCTGGAGTAGCTGTTATGGTATGATAATGGAATTTGGCCCTTTTAAAATCAACAAATGAGTCTTACAATTGGGTAAAACTCTTATTAGGAAATTAGACTACTTTGTGCAGAAGCACTATTGTTGCACTTTTCATCAAAGAGCTCTGACCCTCTAATTCAGTTACTTGATCTATTTTTTCATGATATAATGATTTGAAGATTAACTTAAAAATAAAGCAAGCTGACATTTCGGACTGGCATGCAGTGTCACAATGAAATTGAGAAATGAAATGTGGTCAAGGAATCAATATGCTTTTTATCCCTTGCCCTATAAACAAAAGTAACTTAGGATAAGCAAACTGTACTTCAACCACACATGGTCTAGCTCCATTCGCCATAAACCACCATGCAACACTGGTTAGTGCTATAAAGGACAGACACAGAATTCAACAAATTCAGCTGCGCGCTTATACTATGCTTACGGTTTATATCTCTTAAACGCCAAGTGTTTCTGGAAGATGAAATATTTAAACACAAGAATTAAAAGCAAACCCCATGATTTACCCTCATTTCTTCAGCTCCTGGACATTGCTTCCAGCAAGAACCTGTGATTTACTGGTAATGTCAACATTCTGGAAAGTTATTAGATAATAATTAAACACTGTGCAGGTCAACATCTCAAAGAGATCAAGTTCCCAGGTCACCATGCAGTAGGCTCAACATTAAGTTCACAGGTAGAAATTCCTAAAATGTAATTGTCTTGAGAACCTACTGCAGGACAGGGGTAAAGCTGAGAAATAATACACGAATACCAAGCCGACTTCAGGCACCGACCTTCACCCAAAATGACCTTCTCCTCTGATTTCCAAACGAGTACACAATCCTAATGCACACTACAGGCGAAAAACCACAATAATGGTTTTGCCTCCCCCTTCTCTGAGAATCGGGAGGGAAATTTCTCTCCGGAAAAATTACATTTCCAAAAGCCAATCAACTGGATAACTCGGCAGCAACCCCAGGCTAACTGCACTGCTCCGAAACAACCCTCTTTCCTCTGCCTGTCAACTTCGCTGGCCAAAGGCAATCTGCAATCACCGACTCCCCTGCTAGGTCGGACCCGATTCCGGGAGGCCGAGCGAAGGAGGAATTCATACCAACCTGTCGGTGATAGTAGACTGTGTGCCACTCATTGGGGCCCTTGGCGAGAGGTCCTCCTTTTATCCAACTTGCATTTTACAGTAACACCTCCTCCCCACCCCCAGTGCTCTGGGATCAGGCCCAACTCCGTCAGGGACACAGAAGTCCAACTCAAAACTCCATTCAGTCATCTAGACCATCCGATTGGAAGGGGTCAACGGATGCGGGTTGGAGGAAAACAAGTTATCTCCCAAAACAAACTGAGAAAGCCAGGGAGCGAGTCAGTCCGGACTGAGTCGAGCTAGCGAGAAATCCTCCAGAAGGCACAAGGAGAAACTTCCTCAGAGAGAGAAGTCCGCGCGCGTAGGAAGGGGACCCGGGACTCCCGCCGGGGCTGGGGCGGGATCAGCTCAGGGACGGGTGTCGGCTCCTCCTCTGGAGTCTCGGGGCCTCGAACTCCCCGCCGCGGCAAGGGCCGGGGCCCTCCCTCCCGGCTCTCTATCTGGGGCTGCCGGCTGCTCCTGGCCGCAGCGTTGGCCGCGTCTCCGGCCGTCCCGCGCCGGGCTCGCGCGGTTCCATGTCCCGGGCCCGGGGCTCCTCCTCTGCTCGCCGCCCCCACCAGGCTCCCGGTGCTGGGACGAGCCGCGGGCGCCGGGGGAGGGGTCCCGCGGCCCGAGGTGACAGGGACCCGTGTCTCTCAGCGCCGCGGGCTGCTCCCCATCCCTTTGAGGCCCGGACTCTTCCGCAGTCGCCAGAGGCGGCGGCTCCTCCCCGACGCTCCCCGCGAGGGGCGGGAGATGCCCGTCCGGCCCGGCCTGGAAGCCCTGGTCCGGGAGGCGGAGGCGGAGGCGGCGGCTTCTCCCCGCGCAGGGCCGGCTCGCCGGGTTCTGGAGGCCCTTGCGGGAGCGCGCGCAGACAGCGGAGGAGGCCGGCGGCGGTGGGGGCCGCGCAACCGCGGGCGCGCGCGCGGGTTCCGGTTCCGGTTCTGGCTTCCCGGCCCTGGCCGCGTCCGGCGCGAGCTCGCGCTTCCCGTCCCCCGCCGACTTTTTTGGCCCCCTCCCCTCTGACTTCGGGAAGCCGCCTCACCCGGGATCCCTCCGCCGCTTAGGCTTGCGCTCCCGCCCTTGAAGGACGCCTCCGCCGGAGCCCTGTTTGGGGGAGCGAAAAAGTAGTCCTGCGGGGCGGAGGGAGGTGGGACCCGTGCAGCCCCGGGAGGCCCACCCACCTCCCGCGGCGCCTGGGCCCCTGAGTGCCGAGACGTTCTCTTTCGAGGCCAGTTTGTACTAAGTCTACTTTCACCAGAGATCTCCCGAGAGCGCCCCCCAGATCCCGAGGACATCGTGCCGGGAGGCTCTTTGGAAATTACCAGCCCCCCTTGTCCTGGAAACTTTTAATCCTTAAGGGAATGTACTCTCTCTCCTGTCTTCTGGCTGCAAGCGTTCTGCCAGTGACCGGCCGGCGCCCCTCGCTGCCTCCGCAGACCCCGCTTACCTGGGCACCTGCCGGCTCCGGGGGGAGAGCGCGGCGGGAGCCGGAGGCGCAGGGCTGAGGGAGAGCAGCTGGGGACTGCAGCCAGGGCTTCTCGGTATAAATATTACTTTTAGGCTGTTTTTGCGTTGGCAAAATGAAATGTGTTATTTGCCAAATTGAGAAGGCATGGTGCTTTCCATGGCGACTTAACAAGCGTGTTGTGGGAAGAAATGGGAGAAAAAACGAAGTATATTTATCCAGTAGATAGCATTACGGTTCTCTCTGAAGGGTTCCAAACGTTTTTTCGTTTTTTTCCCCTGCTGGGTAGAGAGATTTAGATACCCATCTAGTTTTATGATTGAATAATTCAGTATTATGGCAATTTAGGTACCACGTATAATACAGGTCTTCAGTTCTGCCTGCAAACGTCTAAAGTGGCTATTCCCTTTATCAAACTATTTTCAGACTTTTGAGCGTAAACCTATGTTGGTGGCAAGGAATTTCAGCCATTTTGTGGAATCCAAGTAGCAAATCAAATCTAATAAACAGTGGATGTGGAGAGAGGAAACAATTACCTCTTAACAATGCTGTTGCAAAAAGTCATTCCACAACAGTTCATGAAAGGATCATTATCCCCGAATAGAGGCATGAGCTCACACTGACGTTAGTTAGAACGGGGGGGGGGTGGAAAAAAAAAGGAAAAGATAAACAGAGGCCAGAGACGACTCTTTATTGCTCGATTTTTTAGGTTCAAGGCACAGCCAGCTAATTTTGTAATGTTTATTTTTGGAAAGAATAGAAGCAGATTAGCCAAGGCACTTTCCTAATGATGAGACCAGGACACATTGCCACCTGCTGGTGTATCCTAGCATGACAATTCTACCCTGAAGACTCTTAAATTGAGTGTTTACATGTAACTGGAACGAATCCCATTCATCTCTCTCTCTATATATACACACTGACCAAAATGCAAACCTTATTCCCAAACTTAATAAATCTTTCTTAAAAGTATTAAGTATCTTATTTTCCCCTATTCTAATAATGTTACAGTGTTAAGTATCAAATTAATTGAACCCAATGACTCATCAAATCATGCATTTTAAAAATGAGTTCCTCCCTTCCCTTAATACTTGAGGGAAGCCTCAATACTTAAGCTTCAGGAATAAAACAAACTGGGAAAGTTTCCTAATTCACCTTCTCTTCCTTGCATACAAAACCTCTTGGCAAGCTGCTTTCAAGATCTTTCCAAACTTAAACAGACCCACGGTTCTAGCTGTGAGCAAAGAAGGCATTTTGCTGTGGGAAAGCTTCAGAAGATGGTAAGCAAAAGATTGAATTAAGCAGTGGTTATTCATTCCAGAACTAATTTTTTTTAATGATGAAAATCTCTATAGTCACCTACAAAGCATTGATGATTTAAAAAACAAACAAACAAACAAAAACCTGAAAGCCTCTTTAAAGCTGCTGGTAGCTCAACTGTTGTAAAGGCTGTAACTATAGGATGCCTTCAGAAAGTCAAGCCAGTCTAGGTAGAACACACTCCTCAGGGTCAGTATTACTTTACCTAGAAAAATGACATTGATGACCCAATCCACTGGACATGCTCTTTGAGGAGGTTTTCCAATGGGGATTATTCTAAACCACATTCTCATCCTCTTGTCCATTCTTTCAACATGCTTATTAAGTATCTACTATGCGTCCCAGACTGTTTTAGGCATTGGTAGTACAGTCCTCAAGACAGGGCCTCCAGCTGTCTTCAGATGTCTCTGATGTCAACTCACTTGACATCACCATTTTCAAGGCAAGTGTCCAAACAGGTGGCAGAACAAGAAACACATTAAGGTTCTTCCTCTCTTTTGGCAAACTGTTTTCTGTATGTCAACTGTTACTCCCCAAAATGACAAAATAGGGGGAATGATGGATAATGAACAGCAGATTAGTGAAATTCACTAGTAAGTATGAATACAGGTCAACATTTCTACAGGTCAAAAGGCTTTTTTTAACTTCTTGGAAAAACCACCACAAAAATATAAAGCCAGACTCTGGATATATAAAAAGTTGTTTTACTTTTATAAAATTTAGTACAAATCTTATGGAAATATAAATCCTTCTTGAACAGTGTTCGTTATCATTACATAGTAATCCAGTGCAAATGAGTATTTCATTTTGTCCGAGTATACCACACATTCATTAGCCCTTCATTTACCTGTGGTTTCAAAACTTAGCATCATCTTAACTGCTGAGTCATCTTCAGTTCACATTGTTCTCTCAGAAGTTTTTTCATAGTTATTAGTAACAACATCAAGAAAAGCTGAAATGAGGGATTCCCTTCCCCTTACCAATTATTCAGATTTCTCACCATTCAAAAAAATCTACATACAGTCCCATGAAAGTGTTCCCAAAACAATATCTGCAGTCCCTTCATTTCTGAGGAGTGAGAGAGAAAAAGAATTGGTACCAGATTAAGCCTGTTCATTTATCTGGTATGGAACAGGTTGCACTGTGCCAAAATTCAAGAGCCAGCTTTTTTTCTGTTTTTTTAAGCTCATGTGCCAAGCTACTCTTTTCTACGAGTCTTGCTAAAATCAGCATTCCCCAGCATCCTACTTTGACTGCAATTTTGTTGGAAAGAAGCTCACCAGCATTTTAGGGGCACTCATCATAGAAAAAAAAAAAGTGGAAATTAAGAAAAAAAACAGGAAGTGGAGATGCTGACAGATTATCTCAATGCCCAGCAAAACTCTTTAACCAAATGACATTCATTTTTAAAGACGCACTGTTAACATGCATTTAAAGTTACTGTTTCCTGAACAGTGATGACTTTACACCATTCCAACCACTCCCTCATGCCTGGTTTCTGTGGCCAAGACCATTTTCCATTTTCAAGACCACTCATGGCTAAGCATGGTGGCTCACACCTGTAATCCCAGCACTTTGGGAAGCTGAGGCGGGCAGGTCATGAAGTCAGGAGTTCGAGACCAGCTGGGCCAATATGGTGAAACCCCGTCTCTACTAAAAATATAAAAAGTAGCCAGGCATGGTGGCACACACCTGTAGTCCCAGCTACTCGGGAGGCTGAGGCAGGAGAATCACTTGAACCCAGAAGGCGGAGGTTGCAGTAAGTCGAGATGACTCCACTGCACTCCAGCCCAGGCGACAGGGCAAGACTCCATCTCTAAAAAAAAAAAAAAAAAAAAAAAAAACACTCATTATGTTAGATTCCAGTGGCCATGGAATGAACTGACACTTCCTACTGACCAGCCTTGACTCCAGTAGCACCATATGCTTGCTCACCCACTGAGCTAATCAAACACCATTGACTTAAATAACATGGTAAAAATAAATAATCAATAAATACATAAATAAATACTTCATGTTTTCATAAAAGCCCTACAAGAAAGACCTCCATTAATAAAATGCCACATAATGTCTCTATGAAATATACTACAGGGTATTTCATTCATTCACAATAGGTTTAAACTCAGGCAAAGAAGAAACAAGTAACCTATCCAAATGATCTGGCAAGTGAGTAGCAAAATTAGTTAAAAGAACCCAGGAATTCTTGATTCTTAACCCCTTGTTCTAAGCTTATATTCTTGCTTCTCTTGGAGACTGTCACACTAAGAATTATCATTTTTTTTCCTTTCAAGACTGGCCTTGCTGTATTAGTTTCTTCATAGACTGGTACCATTTTATAAAAATAAGAAAAGCAGGAGTACTAAAAGGGAATGTATCTAAAATCAAAAAAAAAAAAAAATTGACCTCATCCCCCTGAGGCCAGTACACACTTTAAAGTCTTTGGTTCTAGTTTGCAATATGTACAGCAGAGCTGAAATCTAAACTGCCATCTCAAGCACAGTGGAATCCACATGATAAATCCCTATGGAATTTAGTCACAGCCTCAAATGCCTAGGAGATTAATGCACAAAAGCCCTGAGAACTGGCATAGTTTTCCTGGTAGGGCAGAACCCATATAACAGGACTCAGTAAATCTACCCACACTTCATTCATCTCAAATCCAAAGCCCTAACTCTACAGGTTTTGTGCAGAAAAGAGTTAACATAGCAGGCCTAAACTGCTATCCTTGGAGAGGCCTGATTACAGGGTTGACCACTGGCGGGCATTTGGGAACTCAGATTTTGGAAGGGCTCCCACCATTAACTGATAAGACTGGCTTACTGTGTCTGAACTGTTTGTGCAAACAATATGGCTTATGCTGAACACCTGCTTTCCTTTTGAAAGTCTTGAATTTTGCTATCTGCCAGGGAAAGACTGCCTAGGTGACCTGTCCTCAGTAAAAACCTTGGGCCCTGAGTCTGTAATGACCTTGTCCAGTAGATAGCCCATTCACACGTTTTCACAAATCACTGCTAGGGGAACTAAGCGCATCCTGTGTGATTCCATTGGGAGAGACTCTGGAAACTTATGCTTGCTTTACCCTAGACTTTGTCCCAGGTGCCTTTTCCTTTTACCGATTTTTCTTTGAATCTTTTCACTATAATAAATCAAAACTATGAGTAAGACTATATGCTGAGTCCACTGAGTCCTCCTAGAGAATTATGGAACCTGGCAGTGGTCTTGGGCACCTCTGGCACAGTTGGTATAGGAGGTTCAGTAAGTAACACTCCCCCTCGCTGCCACAGTTTCACTCTCGCCCTCCTACGCCCCTCCGTTTAAGCGGCCCAATTCCCCGATCCAATGTTCAGAATCCCAAAGGCGTGTCTCTTTCTGAAAGCCCCTCACTTTTTAGTAAATGGGGTAAACTTAGATAAATAGATACATGAAAAGCAGAAATAAGTGTTTATTGAAAGAGTTTGTTCTCAAAGGAACAAGAAATAGCACTAATCTTTTTCCAGTTCCTTTCTAAACCGCCTGAACATCAAACCTCCCAGGGACAGGAGGACCCAGGGTCACCACAAATGAAAACAAATGCCAGTTGTACTCACTTCACAGTTCTGACTTACTCCCAACTACCATGGAGTATTCTCACTTTCTACAACTGTGCCACTGTAGAAGTTGGTGTTTTAATACTGATATATGCTCGGCTTGAAGACTGAGCAAATTGATCAATAAATTTAGCCCTTTTTTGAAACCTAAGTTTGTTATAAGCATAATTCCATAACAGTCATATTTCCAACCTGGTTCCCATGGCTGACTTAACCCAATCCATAATCTGGAGTAAGCCTTGGCTAGTGTATTTTGAGATGTCCGTTGTATTTCAGCTGCCGTTCCTCACTGCGCCTGCTTCTCCAAGCATGGTACTTCTTGATGCTCTTCCTCCATGCAAAGCGCCAGATGCTAAACATGAAACACCAAGACACAGCATACATCGCTACTCCTCCAGCCTTCACAAACCACTTAGGCGTGGGGGAGACCATTTCACAGAAAAGGAGGCGAGCTCCTACACCAATCCTCACTCCTGTGAACAGAGCCACAAAGAGGAAGTCCACTACATCTCCAGTGAAACTGTGATAGTGTCCTGTTTCCCGGAGAAACCAGCGCATCTGTAGCAAGGGATTGGTAAGCTCACTTCCAAAGAGGACTGCATTGACCTCTGTGCCAGATTCCCCAAGCACAAGGGCCATGATAATGCCCAAGATACTCAATGTGTGATGAGCCAGCATCAAGGCACCCTCAGACTGGAAGTAGATGCACCAGCCCAAGTCGAAGATGAAGTAGCCCAAGGTGAGACACAGGACATGAACTTGGAGAGGTGTATTGGGTGAGCCTGAAATAAACCAAGACGGAAGGAAATTGAGTGACTGGGAATTGTGCTGCCTTGCACAGGGATCCTATGTTGTTGTCTTTCAAACCTTACTGAACACTAAAACAAAAACAATGGTAGGCACATGCTTTTTAATGAGGGCCAAAGAAAGACTAAAATATAAAATCTAGGTCTTTATCAAACTAAATGATGTTCAGACCTCAGGAAATGCTGTTCTGATGAATCTGACTTCAGTGAGTTTGCATTCTTCAGTGAACACAGGCAATAATCTGTGTCCTCTCCGTGGAACAGCATAAAATCCATTATTTTGTTTCTTCAATTAAAATCCTACACATTTTTTTTTTTTAACCCTGCTAAAGGTTTATTTCCAGACTCTTGGATAATTGTTTCCTGAATGTCAGATGTTTTTTCTCAGCTTAATAGGTTACGTTATTGAACACTCAGTGGCCCTAACCTATCCTGAAAGTAGATTCTGGAGAGGGCCCCAGAAGTTAGTGTGTGCTCATGTCCAGGAACATAGGTTTTAAGGACCTGACATATTTGAAACCATTTAGAACCTTCATATAAAACACAAAGTGTAACAGTTGCTTTCATCGGTTTGACAGTTTGGGGGGAAACTCAGAAATTCGATAAGAGAAGCTAAAGAAATATTTTAAAAAATTATATTCCAGGGGAGTTAAGGGCTGCATTGTGTCCCCCCTCCCCAAATTCATATGCTAAAGCCCTTAACCAGTAGTACCTCAGAATGTGAGTGTATTTGGAAATAGGGCCTTTAAAGAGGTAATCTAGTTAAAATGGGGTAACTAGAGTAATCCAATATGACTGTTATCCTTAAAAGAAGGGATTAGGACACAGATATGCATACATACACACACACACACACACACACACACACACACACACAGAGGGGTGACCATGGAAGGACACAGTGGGAGGGCGGCCATCTGCAAGCCAAGGACAGAGGCCTCAGAAGAAAGCAACCCTGCTAACAACTTGAACTTGGACTTGTAGCCTCTAGAATTTTAATAAAAATTGCATATTTATGAAAGTAACACTTGTACATCTGGTAACAAAAAGGATAAGGAATATCTCATCCTCTTAACATAGACATGGAAAGATGCTGTTTTTTGAGTAGAATTTTAAGAAAATAAACATCTGGTTAAGCCACCCACTCTGTGGTACTGTGTTATGGCAGCCCCAACCAATTAATACAAGGGGGTAAAATTTTTGCATAGTTGGCTGGGCGTGGTGGCTCACGCCTGTAATCCCAGCACTTTGGGAGGCTGAGGCGGGCGGATCATGAGGTCAGGAGATCGAGACTATCCTGACTAACATGGTGAAACCCCGTCTCTACCAAAAATACAAAAAAAAATTAGCCAGGCGTGGGGGCGGGCACCTGTAGTCCCAGCTACTTGGGAGGCTGAGGCAGGAGAATGGCACAAAGCCAGGAGGTGGAGCTTGCAGTGAGCTGAGATTAAGCCACTGCACCCCAGCCTGGGCAACAGAGCAAGACTCCATCTCAAAAAAAAAAAAATTGCATACTTACGAAAGTAACACTTGTACATCTAGTAACAAATAGGATAAGGAACATCTCATCCTCTTAAAATAGACATGGAAAGATGCTGTCTTTTGAGTAGACAGTCAAGTAAAAGTTGCAAGTTGACAACAATATGTGTAATACAGTTCTATTTGTGTCTTTTGGAATATGTTGATACTGGCTTTATGGTTTTTATATTTTGATTAAATTGTAACAAGCAATTTAAAATGTATTTTAAAAGTAGAGAGTTATGAAAAGCAGAAACAAGTGACAAACAATATCAGAGTTAACAACGAAGAAGAATGAGGATTCCAATACAAAATTATAATGGGAATTATTCTTCAATATTGTACAAATTCTGTTTAAAAGTCCCATGCTTCTAAGACTACCCCCAAATCATAAATCCCTAAGGGAAAATCCCCTACCTACCTGGGTGGGTAAAAGGCCATGGGCCATCAATGAAGCCAATATAAGCGGAGAGGCCTATAGAGAGAACTCCATGGGTGAAGGTGACCAGCCGGCAGCTCCACTCACAGCTTCGGTGCTTATTCAGGTGGCAGAAAGAAATATAGAGCGAGAGCCAGCCACACAGGCTGCACAGCACCTGCAGACACAGAGCTAATGCCATCCTGCGATGAAAAGACCAAAACCAGAAAAACAAAGAATGCACCCTAAGAAAACAGCATTGGGTCATTTTGTGTATATGTCCTCATTTCTATTATAGAATAGTTCAAAAATATTGCCTTATCTTGTTTTCCTTATCTACACAGCCAAGAATCTTCTATTTAAGTATGGCTGTATCTATAATTCCAAGTTCCTCAGAGATAACATATTAGCAACTGGTGAATGCTGTAAACTGGAAACCAGGAACCGCACTCTGAGCTGGTAGGCTGGCATTACATTTTATGATAAGTAAATGTCAATAATAACCCTCCAGTGATGACTGAGCTTGGGCAATAATACACAAATAATAAAGCACATGTATTAAATAATATCTTTACAGTTCAAACACCCCAATGAAAAGCACTCATGAAAAAATAGAACACTGCCACTTTGGTGTCTGTGAGAGGTCACGTGACACATGGCAGTTTAATGTGGTTTTAAGCTGATACTTAATTCAGCTGAGGTCTGGATTTGGGTCACAGGTTTATCAGTCAAAAACAAAACTTGGGATAAACTTAAATATAGAACTAAACAAAGAGTCCAGACATCTTGGAGGTTGGGGGGAAATCCTGGCTTTATTCAGTTCTGAAATCCAACCCAAAGATTTGCCAAGAGTGAAGCAGAAGGATTCTAAGGTTCAAGAGGTGGGGAGTTTTTGTTGAGATCTAAAAATATACTTAAGGCAATTATTCAGTTAAAAATGAAATGACGCCAGAAAGCTGTACTGGTGACAAATACGTTAGGACAAGAACAGCTATAACTGAGTCAATTTGGTCACACAGGACCAAAATCTAAAAATGAGCAAGATGTTGTTATTAGTATTCATTAGTTCCTCCATTGAAACGTACAAATAAAAAGTCAAAAATATATCAGATATCTGCTTCATCTCAGCAGAAATTGTCTGCATGGCTATGCTTATTGCTTAACCTTATTCTGACCAGTGAAATAATATCTGTGGAAGTCAATACACAAGCCACTTCCCAAGAATGCTATCCAAAGAGGGCTTCATGAAGGTCAAGGTCTGTACAGCTTTCATCTGAAATCAGATTTCCATTCAAGAAAACAGTACATGTCCGTAACAGACTTGGGTTCCAATTCTGTCTCTGCCCCTAGAGAGACTAGCCATAAGAGTGTGGGCAAATCACTTTAACCTCTAGAACCCCAGTTTAAAAAAAAAGAAAGAAAGAAAGAAAAGAAAAGAAGGAGGAGGAGGAGAGGGAAGGAGAGGAAGGGAAAGGAAAGAAAGAGACTAGGACTGGAGAACTCTACAGTCCGGTCCAGTTCTGACATGGAGTTCTGAAATAAACTTTGTAAAAGATCAAGGCCAATTCTCAGAGTAAGGGCCAGAAATACAAAGTATCCCGCGTGAAGAGAACTGCCCTCCCCTATCTCCTTCTAAAGGCCAGGGTCACTGGCCAGTAATGCGGATCAGCTCATTTGGATATGCCTATTAGTATTTTTAGAGTCCTCTTCTCTGAATCCTAATTCCTTGTCAGAACAGAGAAAACAGTAGCCCATTTACAAACACTTAAATAAAAGAACAGACATTCGTAAATGGCAGACACAACTCTATGACCTTGGGAACTCCCTGTGTGGGTTTCGGTTTTTTGCTCTTGGTTTTTGCCAAAGAACGGAAGGGCATTTGGAAGGCCATCGCCGCTCAAAGGTCCAAGGCTCCTCTCCTGGTTTCTCCCGTTCCAGGGCCAGGCTGGCGAGCAGGAGCCTTGGAGCTGGCGTGGCTGGTGGTGAGCGCGGGTCCCGGGGCCTTGCACGGACGGCGATCGCATCTCCGCGCCGCGGTGCCTGCGACGCTCGGCCACGCCCGGACCAAGAGCCGGAGCCAGGCACCGTTATCCC
>NW_012120709.1:26816077-26836846 GCF_000951035.1 Colobus angolensis palliatus | reverse complement strand
ACCTGGCGGAGCGTACCGGGAAGCCTCGGGCGCCCGGGCGCCCGCAGCTCCGGGCCCGGATCGCGGGAACAGGAAGCGGAGGAACCAGAGGGGGAGGACGAGGCTGTGACGGAGGCGGAGGAGGAGCCGGGGGTCTGGGGGCACCTGCTGGCTGGGAGGATGGAGCGCAGAGCCGAAGCCGGGCCACCGACGTTCCGAAAGCGCGCGGGAGGGTCCTCCTTCTCTGGCGGGGGAGTCAAGAGGGATCTGGCGGTGACGTGAGACCTGCAGGTCGCTGCTCTTGTTTAGCTGTTGTTGTTTGTTTAAATCATTATCCATTTCTCCCCTCCCCTCAATGGGATAGCTCATCCAATCAATTTATCGAATACCTACTAAGTGCTTGCAGCCTGACTAGGCACTGTGGGGGATGTAAGACTTCGTTCTCGCCCGTGTGCTTGAATTTAAGTCGTGAAACAGGAACTGATGAGCAGGAAAGTGCTCAGGCCTGAGAATTAGAAGTTACAGTATTCCAGTGTCAGCCCTGTCACCAACTTGGCAGTAAAGCATAAGGCTTGAGAGTGAACCTTGCTTGGTATGTCTTTGGGTAAGTTACTTTTCTGTTGCCTCCCTTTCCTCGGTCCTCAGAATGGGGATAGTAATAACACCTATCTCATAAGGTTATTTTGAGAATTTTTAAATATTACGTATGTAAAGTGCTTTGAACAATGACTGGCACATGAAAGTCACTACATAAAGGCCAACTGTTGTATTTCACGTTTGGTAAATTCTTTTCTTCTCTGGTTCTATTTTAATACCGAGCAGAGTAAGTTTGAGCGATAAGAATGGAGACTCGAATGGGATAAAGACGATGTCTGCCTTGATTGATCAGGACAGGCAATCCTGGGTGCTGAGGAACCTAGACATTCTCAAAAGGAGAAGACCGTTAGCAGAGATGTGAGTGTTTAGACCATGCCTGGGGAATAATAAATATTCTAGTTTTGGTCATTTATCTTACCAACCCCTCAAAGGCAAGGATGGCACTGGTTTCATCTTTGTTTCCGTAGGACCTAGCATGAGGCAGGTACAATAAATGTTTGTATGTTGAATTGATGTGAAATGAGTCTGGAAAACTATTTTGGAAGCATATTACAGTTCCTAAAGTGTGCTGATCATCTGTGCCACTTGGGAAGTGTTTTCAAATACCCTGTGCAGGCTGTACCTTGAATATTATGATTTAGTAGGTTTGATATAGGGTTCAAGGATCTGTATTTTTTTAAACCTGCCCAGAAGTCATTCAGATGATCACATTTGACAACCATTGCTGTTAGAGTCTTTAAATGCCTCTGATGCCAGCCTAAGATGCCAGGCTGAGATATCTTATGTGGAAGCCCATGATGTTATTGAACAAGGGAATCATATTATCATGCTCTCCAAGCCCTTGCTACTCCAAGTGTGGTCTATGGACCAGCAAAATCTGCATCACCTTGGAGTTAATCAGAGACTCAGAATCTCAGAACCTAACCCCGGACCTACCAAACAACATCTGCATTTTAACAAGTTCCCCAGTGATTCTTATACACATTTGGGCCGTAGTTCTTAACCTTGATAGCATGGTAGAATCACTTGGGAACTATTTAAAATCCTAATACCCAGGCCACACTCTGAAAAAAGTAAATCAGAATCTCTGTGTGGATATCAATCATTTTAAAAGCTCCCTGGGTGATTCCAGTGTGCAACCAAAGTTGAGAGCCCCAGCTCTAGCAATACTCAATTAAAATCAGTGTAAGATGAATTGGAGAAGGCCTGTTACACATGTGTTGGGATAGACTGGATAACAGGTAATGATAGTCTGGAGAAGTAAAACATGGAAGGATCCACTTCACTGAATGGAGAGTGTGCAGAGCTCAACCTCTTCCCCCATTTGTTTTTGTTGCAGTATTTTTTTTTTCTAGCATCTGATTCTGGACTTTCTTCCTGCTGCCATCGTTTCCCATGAAAGAACAGAGTACTAAAGTCTTCAGGAGTCTAAAGGCTGAGGGGGCAAGGGAAAAGGGAAGGAGCCAGTTCTTCCTAAAGTATTGGGCCTTTATCCTAGGGTGGCTGGGATTCTAGGTTCAAGCTGCATGACCTGGGATTAAATTTTGTTGATATATCTATCTTTGGCCATAATCCCTGTTCCACCAGATCAGATCTTTGTCAACAGTAGCATCCCCCAGAAATTCTGGGCTGTTAAGGAGAGCAGGGGACGGGAAGCTCTCCGCCAGTTTAATAACAATGAGAATAATAATCACAATAATCACAAATAACACCTATATTGCTCTTATTAATGTACCAGGTATTGTTCCAAGCACTATATATCCATATATGTATACACACACACACACACACACACACACATACATACACACTCATTTAATCCTCACAATTATATGGGATGGGACCTATTGTTATCTCCATTTTACAGGTGAGAAACTGAGTCATGGAGCAGTCAAGGCTTTCCCAAGGTGACACGGTTAGTAAGAGGCAGAGTAGGGTACAAACCCAGGCAATATGACTCTGGAGATCATGCCTGTACGGCAGATGTGCCTAACTGCGGTTAACCTTAAGTATACCCTGAGGATGACCCTGTGTGGCAGATGCACCTGAATGTGTATCTACTGTTCCAAGCATGGCCTACCCAGAGATTCATTCCTTATCTATGAGGAACATCTGAGCCCCTGGCTCAGCCCTTGGAACATGGGCCATACAGGGGGCTAAGGCCCTTTGTTTCATGGTAAATGAATGTTGCCAGGTGGAGGTTGTTAGCGGGAGGGTGTTAGATGAAAGTGCTATATAAACTGCATGCTTTCTGCAGGCAGTGGTGGTTCTCCTGTCCAGCCTCTTGCCACTGGATCCCTCTTATGTAAGTTCCCCTCAACAAATCCTATGTCGCATTTGTTGGCTCTTGGTCTTTGGCCTCTTGAATCTGGTGCTATCCTTCCTGAAGTCAATAGGGATCTGGCATGACAATGCCCTTAACCACTGAGATATGCTGCCTCCACTTACCTAAAAATTCCTGCAGATGTGCACTGTATTCTCCTGTATTCACAACTCCTATCTCAGTGAAGGGTGTTTAGAGGGAAGAAAGGAATTTTATATTTAAAAAACATAATTGCCTGTTATGTGCTAGTCACAATGTTAGCCACAGGGATACAGAAAAAAAAAAAGCCTCAACTGCAAGGAGGTCCCCCCTACACAAGGAAGAGGCAGAAGAGTCAGTAAGTGAGCTATGGTGGGGGCACTCAGAGCACATGAGGAGCCCTGGCAACCTGGGAGCTCCGGCCAGGGTTCCTGCTTTGAGTCCTGGGGTTAATAAACTCAGTCTCTGAGTCAGACCAAAAGTCCTTACTTTGTCTTAGGAGCACACAGCTGGGCCCACCCGTTTTGAGTCAAGTAAACATTAGAGTATGAAATACAATTTGAAATGCAGCAGCAACAATCTTTTTTATTTCTCCTTTGGCAATGACTGGTGGTCTCTGTTAGATTCTCTTGTCCCTAGTTAGATGCTGAGGCGGCGAACCAAGCTTCAGTTAAACTTCCCTGGAATTACAGATTTTACAGAATCATGTAGACATGAAAGGTGACCCTGCTCACTTTCAGGCTTGATTCTGTTCAGCAATGTCCAAGTCAGTTGGCAAGGAAAGCTACTGGAGTCTGAACAGGCTACAATTCTGTTTATTTCTTTCATAAAAAATCATGGGCAAATGGATGAAAATCCAAGTTTTGGACAATGCAGAGGATCAGCTTTTAGCACTCACCTGAGCAGGATGTCAAGGTAGCCAGGACTTCTGTAGAAAAAGGTTGGCTCTGGCATCCATGAGCATACAGGGAGGAATGCACACATGCATGTGTGTGTACTTCAAGTACTGCCGAAGGCTCCTCTTGCTGTCTGTCTGCTACATACCCGGCCCCTTTAAACTAGATCTTTTCTTGAGAAAGTAAACATTACCAGTAGGCCTTCTCCCACTTCATGACATGAAAGAGGAATTTTAAAAGCCCCATTGAAACATCAGGGAGTGGTTAACTCTTGATTATTAATATTTAGATTTCCTGTGTGGATATTATTATTTGCAACAAGTGTTTAATCCCAATAGTTTTTCCCTATCAGTCATTACATTTTTGAAGGGCCTCTCTTTCCCACAGGTCAGCGTTTACCTCAGCAATGGTACTATTTATTATTTATTTTGTTTTTTGAGACGGAGTCTCGCTCTGTCACCTGGGCTGGAGTGCAGTGGCACAATCTTGGCTCACCGCACTCCAACACAATCTTGGCTCACTGCAAGCTCCAACAGTAACTATTTAAATTTGTATTAATCTAAGAAAAACCACAAGAATAGGTTAACTGCCTTTCAACCTCCTCACCAAAAGTCACAATGCATTCTGAAGCCATATATCTATATATATAAAATATATATATATATATATATGAGACAAACATGTATATTTGAGACAGGGTCTCACTCTGTTGTTCAGGCTGGAGTGCAGCAGCAGCATGATCATGGCTCACTGCAGCCTTGACTTCCTGGGCTCAATAGATCCTCCCATCTCAGGCTCTCCAGTAGCTGGGACTATAGGTGTGCACCACCAAGCCTGGCTAATATATGATTATTAAATTATCCTCTGCCTTAACTATTTATTGCTTTATGTTGTGAGTAATGAATAATTGCCATTCAGGGTATCTGAAGCATGAGACATCAGCCTCAATCCCTACCGCTTAAGTGTTCAAATGACTTTACCTTAAACATTCACCATCCTCCCACTTACAATATCTCTTGCCTACTCTGCCCTTAAGGTAGTTCTGTTACAGAGAGTAACAACTCTGAATTCTTCAGGGCCCTGTAATAATGTATGTCATCTTTAGCATCAGTTTGGGAAGTAATACACTTAATGTCCCAATTTGAAACATTTTCTGCCATCCCGTTTCATTATATGCACTCACATGCCCCCCACAACAACAAAAAGGCACAGAACAAGAATCTAAACCTCTTCTTATCAACAGTGGACTACTTTTCATAATCACTATACACATTTATTTAGGAACAGTGAGATTCCTTTGAATCTCAACAGTTTCCTAGATATGCTGTCTTTTTTTTTCTTTTTTTTTTTAAGTTACCATTTCTGGAATGGCTTCATGTTACATCTCTACACACTGGCCCACAAAAAAGGAGACTCTAGAGATAATGTTCCCAAAGAAGTCAACAAAGATTCCCAGACCAGGCAGGGCGTAGTGGCTCACACCTGTAATCCCAGCACTTTGGGAGGCCAAAGTGGGTAGATCAGGAGGTCAGGAGTTCAAGACCAGCCTGACCAACATGGTAAAACCCCATCTCTACTAAAAATACAAAAATTAGCTGGGCATGGTGGTGGGCGCCTGTAATCCGAGCTACTTGGGAGGCTGAGGCAGGAGAATCACTTGAACCCAGGAGGCAGAGTTTGCAGTGAGCCAAGATCATGCCACTACACTCCAGCCTGGGTGGGAGTGAGACTCTGTCTCAAAGAAAAAAAAAAAAAATTCCCAGCCCATGTGGGAACTCTGGAAGCTAGCACAGTATTTCATACTTTGGTATTTCCCCCCCCACACTTTTTTAAAAGAAGATAAAATATTACAGAGACATTTTCAAAAATCACACCTGAGTTAAACGTTTTGCTGGAAAATTCCACATTAAGGAGTTAAGAACATAATGCAAAAAATGGGAAAGGGCTATATACAGGTACTTTGCCACCGTCATTATTGTGTGTTTGCTCTTGTGTTCTTCCTTTTCTGCCACCAGGAGAAAGGAGAGGGGACAGGATAAAGAGAAACACAGACAGGGAGGGAAAGAACAGGCACTCCTGAGCCCTAGGCAGACATGGACAGACAGAAGGGCACCGGTGGGTAGCGCAACATGCCCAGAGCACCCACCAAGGGCAGCTCTTTTATGCCTTCTGCAAAAAGGAGGGGACCTGAAGGGCGCAATAATGAATGGATTTGGTTGTAGAAAAGGGGGCAAGGTTAAAAAGAAAATGGGGTGAGATGAAGATTCCGTCAAAAAACGTAGCTGTACAGAGAAAACATCAAGGCTTTGGTGGAGATATCAGATTCAAATCTTTTCCCAGATTTTGGGATCAGTTCAGGGATTGTGGCCAAGTTCAGAGTCAAAACTATTATCTCCCCTTCTGGTGTTTGGCACTCCAGCCAAATGGTTGTCCCCAGAAGCCCACAGTTGGAGATTAACAGCAAGAAGTCTTTTCTCTGAAAGACCATTGCCACAGTGAAGCTGACTAAAATACTTGGAACTAGAAGGCAAGGGCATAGGCAAGGAAGGTGAAAACAGTAAGCTCCTAGGAGGGGCTATGTATTTCAAGAGCATTGGGAGTCTGCACTTGGTTCAATCACAGTTTGGATCTCCGGAGGCCCTTGCTCCTGAAGAAGGCAAGAGTCTGGATTCATTGATAGTGGGGATTTTCTTCCACTCTTCTGAAAGCAATCTGTCTGTATATAGAAGGCATGATTCCCTTCCTTCCAGGGGGAATACAGGGCCAGGTGGAGTAGGAGAAACTTTTTGGTCTCAGTGGAGGTAGGTGGGATGATTCCATCGGTACCAAGATCTGGAAGGAAGAAAGAAGTCAATCCTAAAGCTAGTGTGATGGCGTAAGATGGGAATGGGGAGTGACTGTTAGCAGGTATAGGGGTTTTTCGGGGGAGGGGTAATAAAAACATACTGGAATTAGATAATGCTGATGGTTGCACAACCTTGTGAATATACTAAAAACCACTGAACTGTACACTTTAAAATGGTGAATTTTCTGGTATATGAATTATACCTCAGAACAATTTTTTAAAGCTAGTAGTGTATATTATATGGTTGTCTCTCTCTCTCTCTGTCTCAGTAGGGGTAGGTGAGGAGCTCCAGTGTTTCGGGCTGTGCGACAATTGGCCAATAAGAGCTGGCTGCCTTGCTGAACTGCCTGGATTTGGACAGGTGGGTTCATCTTTTCTGACAAACTCAGGTCTGTAACCTACACATCTCTGTTTTGTTCTGAATCAAGGCAGAATCTCTCTCTCTCTGAAGGCATCAGCTCTGAGAACACTTTTTAGAGTAGATTCTTTGCCTCATGAACTGAAGCCTAGGCGGCTGCCTTTCTCACTGCGTCCCAGGTGGGAGTGGGAGACAGGAATTGGCACCACTTCCCTCTCTCCCTGTGTCAGCCATGCTTGAAGCCCAGGGTTTTCTTTGTGCCTAAGCTCTAGGCTCACATCAGAACCTCCTGAAAACTGGGTTCCTCGCATGAAGCCCAGCGAAGGACCTGGCCCTTTCTGACATGAGTGTTTGGAAATTTCCACCCTCAAAGTAAGGATGGAAATTTTGGCTTTGTTGACATCAGCTCCTTGCCAGGATGGCTCACTGACTGAAGCTTCTTTTTAAAATCCCTGCTCCCTAGGGATAAAGTCCAGTCTGGCTGTCACTCTGTCCTCTCTCTACCACCCCATTCCTCTTTTCCAATCCTATCTGTGACAAGCTTTCTTTCCCAAGGCATGGGCCCAGCTTCTCACATGTCCCTTGGCCCTGCTGGGATGTCTCTGCACCCTCCCCTCCACCTTACCCTGAAGAGTTAAAACTGGAGGCGGAGTTCACTGATGCTTTGGAGTTATTTTGAGATGCAGTGGGGCTGCTGGCGTGGAGTCCTGAGCCAGGAGATGAAGGCCTGCTGTTGTTCCCAGGGGAACAGGATGACGTTACTGAGGATAAGGAGAGGCAAAAACAAGGGGAAAATAATACTGCTGGATCCCGGGACATTGGGACATAGCCCCTCAGACACAAATTTCCTGGTGTAACCCCAAAGGGACCTCACCCTCTCCCTACCCACACCCACCTGACTACCTCCTGCCTCATTAGCATCAACTTCTGCCCACACCCAGAGGGGCTCTCATCCAAATGCTCTCTACAGCCCAGGCCCTGGAGAGTGGTGTGGCTGGTTCTGCAAGTCTAAGACTTGCCAAATGCAAGGACAGATGCCAAAATCATCCTACTCTGGGACACACCCAAGGCTGGGCACATGCAGCCCCGGACCAAGAGGCGGGAGGAGAAAAAGAACAAGAAGGAAGAGAGGAGGAAAGAAAGGCAGTGCATAGGGGAGAAAGAGAACTTGAGGGCACCATGAAAGATTGTCAGCTGCTCTAGTTCTCCTGACTCCACCAAGAAAAGGTGCATGGTTTTCTAGAAACTAGAGTAATGAACTGAGCTCATGGCTCATGCCTGTAAGCCCAACACTTTTGGGAGGCCGAGGCAGGAGGGCCAATTAAGCCCAGGAG
The DNA here is from genome assembly GCF_000951035.1 of Colobus angolensis palliatus. Classification (NCBI taxonomy): domain Eukaryota; kingdom Metazoa; phylum Chordata; class Mammalia; order Primates; family Cercopithecidae; genus Colobus; species Colobus angolensis. The sequence goes on along the minus strand of NW_012120709.1, from coordinate 26,828,535 downwards.
TTCAAACCCAACCTGGGCAACATGGCAAAACCCAGTCTCTACAAAAAATACAAAAATTCGCCAGGTGTGATGACATGCACCTGTAGTCTCAGCTACTCAGGAGGCTGAGGCAGGAGGATCACTTGAGCCTGGGAGTTCGAGGTTGCAGTGAGCCATGATTGCATCACCGCATTGCTTGGGCAACAGAGCAAGACCCTGTCTCAAAAAACAAAACAAAACAAAAACAAAAAGAGCAATGAACTGGGAGTGAGGGGACCTAAGCCCTGTCTTGGTCCCTGGCCATCCACTCAGCAGCTCTGTGGCCTGTGCTGATTTGTTTCACTTTCCTGAAACTAATTTTCATCCTCTGTGAAATGGCAGATTTTGTATTTGAATTAACTCTTGTGTTTGTGTTTCCCAAACTGTGTTCTATGGATAGGGTGACATATATTGTATTATCCAAACTAAGACCCTAAGACACTTTGAAAAGTGGAGGGGACCGAGTACAGTGGCTCACTCCTGTAATCCCAGCACTTTGGGAGGCCAAGGCGGGCAGATCACTTGAGGTCAGGAGTTCAAGACCAGCCTGACCAACATGGAAAAACCGTGTCTCTACTAAAACTACAAAAAAATTAGCAGAGTGTAGTGGTGCACTCCTGTAATCCCAGCTACTGGGGAGGCTGAGGCAGGAGAATCGCTTGAACCCAGGAAGCAGAGGTTGCAGTCAGCTGAGATTGCGCCATTGCACTCCAGCCTGGGCAACGAGAGTGAAACTCTGTCTCAAAAAAAAAAAAAAAAAAAAAAAAAAAAAAAAAAAAAGACAAAGATTGAAAAAAAATAGAAAAGTGGAAGGAAGTACTATTGATAATTATGTCAGGACATGAAGCAGACACTGGGACTGTCCTGGTCACCCTGGGCATGTGATCATCCTGTCTAGTTCTTTGAAATAATCAGGTACTTTTTGAGGAATAGAGTATACTTTGGGAAGCCTTGCCTTCCTTGAGCCTTCCATACAGTTCATTTTGGAATGTTATGCACCTGAGTGCTTAGAAGTGCTGCAGTTAGAACAAAACAAAACAACAACAACAACAAAATACGCTTGTTTAAACTGTGCATACTCAGCACTTTCCAAATTTACTTGATCATAGAACTCTTTTTTCCCAACACAGATTTTAATATCCTTTGAAATGCATTTAAGGGATCCTGGCTTAGGTAGATACCTTTCAGTTCTAATATCCCACGTTTTAAAAGAATTCTGGTGTTATTCAGAAATCTCATTTTAAAGCTCACCTGTTCCAGGCATGGTACTGTGGACAGGAGGGACAGAGAGGGGACCCAGAGACCCTGAGGGAGATACCTGAAAAACAACAGAAGCTTGTAAATGTCCATTTCTGCTCCCTTCTCCAACTTCAGATCATTCTCCAAAGACAGTAGGTCCCAGACTCTACAGAGACCAGGGCTTGGCTTCCTTGGTTATTTCCTAGCCCCAAACCTACGCGCCATCCTCCTTTCTATGGGAAGGCCTCGGGACCACATACTGGCATCCAGAACCAGGTCCAGTCTGCTCCGGAAGTTCCCTGGTGTCGACACCAGGCCCCTCCAGCCCCTGACAATGTGTATTGCCTGATAAGGTTTCTTTGGTACTGCCAAGCTGAAGGCTGCCTTGCCTGAGAGCCCTGGAGGTGAGCAAGACAAGCCTCCTGGGCCCTGCAGTGGCAGATACTGCTGATTGCCTGCTGTTTTCTGGTCTCCATTGCTTTTTCCCTAAAAGAACCCTGCTTTTGCTCAGGACAGCAGGGTTGCTCAGCCTAGCAGCCTCTTTCGGGCTTTCCCACTCTGATGGATGAATGGAGCATGGACTCTCCAGAGGTAACAGAAGGTACTGAACTTTGGTCTCTGAAGCTTTTTATTTTGCCCTGGAGACCTCATAGCATCATCAGCTCTGAGATTAGAAAGGGACCTGGGATAATTTTATTTACCCTCCCATGTAATTCAGGTACCTCCTCCTCACTGTTACTATCCTAGAACAAGATGTAATAGAAAGAATAGACTTTGGAGCCCAACAGGTCTGGGAGTAAGACAACTCCACAACTATCTGTGTGACTTTGGGCAAGTTATCTAACCCCACTGAGATTTGGTTTTCTCATCTGTAAAATAGCAGCAATACTTGCATTATATATTTTAATTAAGACATAATGAGATAATGTCTGTAAATCTTCCAACCCAACAGCTGGCAAAGAGTGTCCCAGCTTGTTAAATGCTAGTTCTCTCCCTTTCTGGAGGAAGAAGCTGTCAACTGCTGTAGATTTCTAGATATTATTCAACTCTTCTTTTGAGCTAAAATCTGTGTATTTTCACTGCCCTTTATTCTTCTCATGCTAACAGGGGAATCTGTGACCAGGTGTTTGCAAAGGCTATTGAAAGGTAGTTCTGCTCTCTCCACTTTGGAAGATCCCATCCTAACATGATGCAGCATGTACTTATTTCCTCATTAATCAGAAATGGTTTCCCTGTTTTCATTTACTTTTCGTTATACAATGAGCCTCCTCAGTAGGCTGGGGGCCTGTGAAGGGTGGAGATGGGTGTGGGGCACAGGTTGGCAGGGGTGGCAGAGTGGTAAGAGATGTTATCAATAATCTCCCTACCTCTTCTCCTCCTCTCTCCCTGCTGTCACACCCAAGACGTGTTGTTGTTGTGGTGGTGGTGGTTGTTGTTGGTTTGAGATGGAGTCTCTCTCTGTCATCCAGGCTGGAGTGCAGTGGTGCTATCACGGTTCACTGCAAACTCTGCCTCCCGGGTTCAAGTGATTCTTCTGTCTCAGCCTCCCAAGTAGCTGGGATTACAGGCACCTGCCACCATGCCCAGCTAATTTTTGTATTTTTAGTAGAGACAGAGTTTTGGCATGTTGGCCAGGCTGGTCTTGAACTCCTGACCTCAGGTGGTCCACCCACCTTGGCCTCCCAAAGTGCTGGGATTACAGGTGTGAGCCACCGCGCCCGGCTTTGTTGTTGTTTTTAAATAAATGATAATGTATTTGGTCATTGCGGCCAACTTGTTTCCTTCTGGAAACAGGCTAGGCATATGCAGACAGACATATATATGGTTCCCCCTTTTTTATTTTCTAGATATATTGTAGCCTTCTGCCCACACTGATCTGCACCATTTTGCCTTCCCACCTGCTAATCATTTTGCTCCAGAAGCAGAAGAAACTATGTCCTAGTCCCAAGGGACTGTCTCAATGAGACCTAAAGATAGGATCAGAAAATGTTCTCTCTCCTTTCCCTTCATGACATCACCAGTGTTAGTGTAACTATTTATTTAATGCCCTTCACTGCCATTAGGCTGTAGACTTCAAGAGAGCAGGGTAACGCCTATGTGGTTCACTGCCACACCCCCAGTGCTTTCTACGGTCCCTGGCACGTCACAGCTGCTCAGTAAATATGTGTTGAATGAAAGCTGATGAGGAATGAAAGCTGATGAGGAACGGGGCCCCTGTTTGGCTCCCTCGGCCCCCTCCATTTCTCATCATGTTGATGTCCTAGGTTGGTATTGAACCAAAGGGAGAACCTACTACTTCCCATCTGCTCTAAATAAAGCCCAATCTTTCAAGATTCCAAAGTTCCTATGACATGACCCAAGTTTCCTAACAAGGCCTACAATGCCCGACATAATCCAGCCCCTGCCTACCATTGCAGCCTCCTCATTCACACCCGCATTGCCTGGTGTCCGACATAATCCAGCCCCTGCCTACCATTGCACCTCCTCATTCACACCCGCACTGCCTTGTGTCCGACATAATCCAGCCCCTGCCTACCATTGCAGCCTCCTCATTCACACCCGCACTGCCTGGTGTCCAGCCCATTCTGGCCTTCTATGCTTCTTTCCGCCTACCCCACCCCACCACCCACCTGAGAACCTTTGTACGTGCTATTTCCTCTACCTAGAATATTCTTCCCTGCCCTCACTCCTCCCTGCCTCCCCAGCTCAGACACTTTCCCTGTTAACATCAATGGTGACATTCATTCTTCTGGTGTCAGTTTAAACATCATTCCTCAGAGAAGCTCCTGACACTCTGGACTAGGTTAGGCACCTTATACACCCGTACCTCTTCTCTTAAGCCTTCATCACAAATAGCATTTGTTTAGTATCTGTTTTCCTGTTACACTGTGAGCAGGGATCACGTGTGCTGTTCACCACTGGAGCCCCAGTACCAAACATATAGTAGGTGCTCAGTGAATGCTTAAGGAAGAAATAATGAGTGAATATCATGTTGCCTCCAACTTAGCATGTTCAATGATCCCTTACAGAGTTTAGGGTACTTCAGCATCCACGACCCATTATGATCCCACATCAGCCCCTCTAATTTTAATCCTGAACCCTTTGCTCTAGCCAGACTGAAATGCTTGCGATTTCCCAAATGCATCATATGGTTTTATAATTCCATGCCTTCAGACTGGGTGCGGTGGCTCACACCTGTAATCCTAGCACTTTGGGAAGCCAAGGCGGGCAGATCACTGAGGTCAGGAGTTTGAGACCAGCCTGGCCAACATGGTGAAACCCCATCTCTACTAAACATACAAAATTAGCCAGGCTTGGTGGTGGGTGCCTGTAGTCCCAGCTACTCTGGAGGCTGAGGCAGGAGAATTACTTGAACCCAGGAGGTGGAGGTTGCAGTGAGCCTAGATCGCAGCATTGCACTCCAGCCTGGGCAAAAAAAGCAAAACTCTGTCTCAGAAAAATAAAAATAATAAAAATAAATAAAAAATAAAAAAATTCCATGCCTTCTCACAGGCTGTTCCTTCTGCCTTGTACACTACTCTTGCTAATTACTAATCTGCTCTCCAAACAAATTAGATGTTCACCCTCCCGGGCCCCGTTCTGATCTGGGCGTCTTTCCTTTTGGTTCCCAGGGCACTCCTACAGGGCTCATTCCTGCCCAACACTCCTCACATCTACTTGGTTGTAGTTTCTTGCCTTTTCTGGTCCCTCCTTTTCAGTTTCTTCCCTGATCCTCTTCCTTTGCCCATCTTGCAAAAGCTGGTGGCATGGCCTTTGCTGTTTGTTTCCTCTACATAAACTCCATAGGCGAGTTCCTCCTCACCCAGGATTTCAACCACCACCTGCACCCTTGCGACTCCCTAGTCCATGTCTCCATCCCAGCCTTCCAGTCTCACTTCCAGACCCATAATCTCAAGTGCCCAAGGACATTCCCACATGGGTGTCCTGCTGCCTCGCTGTACATCATGATGACGTAAAAACTGAAATCATCACTTCTTGCCACTCCCAAGCCATCTCCTCCTGGTTTGCTTGTTCCGTAAATGGCAATACCATCTACCCAGTCAGCCCAGCCTGAACACCAAGAGTCATCGCAGAGGATTCCCTTTTCTTCTCCCTGCCCCCATCCAGCTTTCCATTCATTAACCAAGACCTTCTAATGATTTCTTGAATCCCTCCCACCCTCCTCTTTCCTACCTCCTGGGGTTGCTTTGCCCTCAGTCTTTCTCTACTGGCTACCTGCAGTCCCATGCTAACTGGCCTCCCTGAAACCCATCTTGGGCCTCTCAAGCCATCCTTTATCCTGCAGTCAGTGATCATTCAAAAAAAAAGAGAAATGATCATGCCAATATCCTGTGAAAATCCTTCAGTGATTCCCCCAAACCTTCAGTTCCTAAGCATTGTGGACAATCCCTGCACAGTCTGGCCCTTCTGATCTGTCCAGCCTCATCTTTCAACACTCTTCCTCATGGAACCACTTGCAGTTCTGTGAGCTTGCCACACTGTCACTGCCCCTGGGAGAGCTCCACCTACATTTATTTGCCTCTCATTCCTCTTCGTCCTTTAGACTCAGCTCAGGTATTAATTATCTCCTTGGGGAAGCCTGTCCTAACCACCAGCTCCCAAGGCTGGTTAGCTGCTGCTCCTAAGTTCTCCTGAAGAAATGATCATGCTGTTTTCCATTCGTTTATTTACCTGCTCCTCTGCTAGGCAGTGAGGTCCTCTGGGACAGGGAAGAAACAATATTTATCTTTGTATCCCCAGCACTTGGCACAATATATAGAAAGTAGTCGGTAGCTGGTTGGTGAAAGAATCAACAATGGTGTAGTTTTGGGGAAACAGCTGTGTCCCACCCTGACAAGGCTGCATTTCACCCATCTTACAGTGCTGAAAGACTGAAGGGCAACATCGTTCTCCCCAGCTCCCTTAACCTTCAACCATCATCATCCCCAGAGAAGAAGCTTCCCACACCCACCCTCCAGGTACCATTTCTCCCTGCATGGAGAAGGTATTTCCTGCTCCCTAAACTTCACAGTCTGCCTAGAACTTCAAGTTGTTCCCAGCCCTGGCTTCTCCTTTGAACTCCAGAGTCACAGATATAACTCCTTCATACTTACTCTCGGATGCCTTGTAGGTATGTCCAACTTAATATGACCAGCCCCAAATTCTTAGCTTTTTTCCTTGAACTTGCTCTTCCTGCAGTTTTCATCATCTCAAAAAAATGGCAGTGCTTTCCAACGCACTGCTCAGGCCAAAACCCTTTTAATCATCTTTGCTTCCTTTCTTGTATTCCGTATCTGAGCACATCATACGGCTCCACCGTCAAAGTTTAGCCAGAATGCAACCGCTTCTCCTCACCTCCATGGCTACCACCCTAGGCCAAGCCTGCATCACACAGCCTGACCACTGTCATTCTCCTAGCTGGTCTCCTGCTTCCACATAGATGATTCCCCACATAGCAGCCCGTGTCAGCCAGCTCAGCCTTCTCTGGCTAGAGCTCTCCAATGGCTTCTCATTTTACCCAAACTGAAAGCCAGAGGCCTTTCAATGGCCTCCAAGATCTTGGGCGCTCTGCTTCTTGTTTCTTCTCTGACTTCCTCTCCTACTTTTGGTCCCCTTTCTCGTTCTGTACCCAGCCACACTGGTTGCCTTGCTGTTTCTTAAGCATAGTGGATCTTTTCACTTGCTAGGCCCTCTGCCTAGAACATTCTTTCCCCCAGATATCCACATATTTAATTTCCTGATAACTCTAGGTCTGTGTTCACACACCCTTATCAGGGAGATCCTCTCTGACCACCCTACTGAAAGAGCATCTCCCCACTATCCCCTTCTATTCCCTCGCCCTTCTTTAGTGTTCTTTATGCTATATTCTATACAGCATCTCTTTGCTTATTTATTAACTGGATGCTCCCCCTCTTCCCTGCAGCCACCACTTTCCCCTCCAAGCATCATGTCCCTCCAGTTCTTGGCAGACAGCGTGGTTCCTGGCCACTCACCAGCCGGGAATTGTAGACAGGTGGTTTGATGGGTGTGGCCACAGGGCAGTTGATTCGCTTCTCCTTTTGGCGTCGGTTGCAGAACCAGACTCTCACCACCTCCTTCTCCATGGACAACTGCTCTGCAATCATGGAGATCTCCTCCGAGCTGGGTTTTGGGTTCTATAGGGACCGAAAGGACAGAGTATGGTCAAGAAAAGGGAATCAGGGGTGGGGAACAGAGGTCCCAAAGAAACAGGATACAACTATACATGGATCAAAAGCTTTAGAGTCAGACCTAGGATGAAATACTGGCTTTTTCACTTACTATATGTCCTTAGGAAACTTTCTTAACCTCTCTGAGCCTGTCTTATCATCTATGAAATGAGAATAATCATGCCCACCACATAAGATTATTGTGGGAATTAAATGAGAAAATGTGTGTAAACTGCCAAGCACAGGGCCTGACACAAAGTAGGCTCTCCATAGATGTAGGCTGTCTTTCCTTTGTTCATGAGTTCGGAGGAGAGGAGTCCATGCATGAGTTACATGGGGTAGGCAGAGTCCCCAGAGCGGCTGCTCCCTTCTGTGTTCTTCCTTATAATCTGATGATCTGATGTCCTTCTCCCTGTCATTTCTTTTTTTTGTTTTTTTTGAGATGGAGTGTTGCTCTGTTGCCCAGGCTGGAGTGCAGTGGCACGATCTCTGCTCACTGCAACCTCCGCCTCCCAGGTTCAAGCAATTCTCTCTGCTTCAGCCTCCCGAGTAGCTGGGATTACAGTCATGCGCCACCACGCCCAGCTAATTTTTGTATTTTTTTTTTTAATTTTTCTATTTTAAGTAGAGATGGGGTTTCACCATGTTGGGCAGGCTGGTCTTGAATGCCTGACCTCAGGTGATCCACCTGCCTCGGCCTCCCAAAGTGCTGGGATTACAGGCATGAGTCACGACTGCCTAGCCTGCCTTGTCATTTCTTCCTGTCCTCCTGCCTCAAAGCAGGAAATGAGAAAGCTAAAACATGTGGACCCATCAGGACTGTGGCACAGCAATACATGCTACACGGGTGCCACTCCCTTGTTCTGATCCCTCGCACCTGGTCTTTAGCCCCGGCCACTTTCCCCCACTCCTACACCCTCCTTTAACTTTGCCACTCTAGGAAACCTAAAAAGAAGGAAAAGCCAGTTCTTGTCATTCGGCTAGCTGGATGTGGGCAACAAATCTTTGAGCCAAATATGCAAGGAGTCTGCTGGAGGGGCAGCAGTCCTGGAGGGCTGGGGCCTTTGGAGATGCGTGGTACCCATGGGGCTGGGATCTAAGGGAGCCTGGCTAGGTGCTGGTTAGGCCATATCTGTTTCTCAGCTCGCACAGGGCTCACAGCTTCCACTGGCTCAAAAATATGCTTTTGCTACAAGTTCCAAAAAATGTAGGTGTATTACATGATTACAAGTATCTAAATATACACAGAAAAGAAGGAGTGGAAGGAAATGAGGTCAGATGGCATTCGGTGATGAGTATTCTTTTTCTTTCTACTTCCTTGTACTTTCCAAATTGCTTATAATAAGCATTTATTATATTTATAATTTGAAAAACATAAAATGTACTGCATAGAAAATAGAGAACTTATATATAATCCCCTGACTTTACTCCTTTACCTCAGCTGGATACAGAGATACACTGTGTTCTGGGACCCTATAGTCTGCTCTTTAAATCTCCCATTGAGAAAAACAAAGAGTCCTAAATAGATGTCAGGGCAAGAAGGGTCAGTGGAGGAGGAGGTTCCTGGAACCTGAGATGGCGAGCAGCTTTGCACTCCAATACCTGGGGGCCTGGAGTGGGATAATGTGTTTTCTGATCGTGTCCCAGGGCAGGTCTGAGGTGCTGAGGGGCTGGTGCCAAGCGGCCTGTGCCGTATCTGCTCCCCCTACCTGTATGAGGCAGCCCACCCATGCCCACCCGAAGGTGCTGCTCACATCTTGAAACCTCTTCTCCAGAGTCAGGCGGATGTTGGTCTCGATGCTGGTCCGTTTCTTTCTCTTCCTTCCAAATACTTCACTGAGGCTGGGGTAGGAGCTGGGCGTGCTCACTGAGGGGTCTGATGGAGAGGACTCTGCGGGGACACGAAGGAGCAGAGGAAGCTCAGAGAATGGGATGAGTGGCTGGTGCCTTCATGGATTTGAGGTCCAACAACCCTTCCCGATGGGCTCTGCAGTGGCATTTTCAGGGGCAATCCCCTCCCCCAGCAGGGAGCCCAGAACAGACCAAGAATCCCACTTCTTTTCGTTGCTCAGGGCAAAGGCCCTCCGTGGCCCTCCATTGCCCTCCATGGCCTTCTATGGCCCTCCGTGACCCTCCATGGCCCTCTGAGGCCCCCACAGCAGTGTCTCCAGTGTTTGGGGTCATGGCTGAGGGATGCCCAGGCATCGGTGGCACATGTGGGTGTAAGTGGACACTGGCAGGACTCCTACGAGTAACGCTCGTGAGGCTGCTGTTTACAGACATGCTTGGATGTGAATACTGAGCGAAATGTGAAATGGGATTTGGAGCCAAAAGCAATGGTACTTCGTGGCAGACTGTTGGTGTTGGAGGCATTTTCATGCCAGTGCAAATGTTTGAGCTAAGGCTGTAGGGGCCATAGGAGGGATATCCCCGAGGAAGGATTCAGGCATCTGATGAGGACTAGAAATTGGTCACAGGGCCCTTCTCCAGAGATTCGAAGACTTTCGGATCATTTCGCTCATTTCAGTGCTTCCATAAAGGCTGTCTAATCCTGCCCGCTCCCATGCTTGTGTGTAGAGGCCCTTCCATGGGAGTAACAGCCCTGGCTGGCTGCCCCCCCTTTCCTCCCTCTCCTGTGTAACCACCAATCCACGTGAATTACTGAATAGAGCCCAGCCCTGGAGACTGGCTCACTCCCTCTCTCTGCCTAGGCTGGCGGTTCTCAACAGGGGGGAACTCTGCATCACCACCACTCCCCCTGGGACATTTGGCAATGTCTGGAGAGATTCTTGGCTGTTTCAACGGGGGTAGATGCTACTGGCAACTAATGGGTAGGGACCAGGGATGCTCAAAACATCCTGCAATGCATAGGCCAGTCCCTGGCAACAAGAATGACCTGGCCTAGGATGTCCATAGTGCCAAGGTTGAGAAGCCCCATCTTATGCTAGTCCCTGCTGCCATACTCTTCCACTCATTATTCCAAACGTGTGGTCCCTTGGCTTATACTCTTGATCTCCTGGGATGCCTGCCGGCCACCACCCCTCACTGAGTCCTCCCACAAACCCCACTCCTGCTGTCAGGATTTCCTGACCAAGCTGGGTTGCAGTAAGTCCCTGTCTGCTGAAAACCTACTCAAGAACTAGCCAGGGAAAGACCCTGTGTCATGCCTGTGGTCTCCACCTCCCAGTGAGACCCTAGAGGCTCCATTGTTCTGTTTCCCTGACCCAGATTTATTCCAGACAGCAATCTGTGTAAGTGTGTCTGCTCTGCAGACCCAGACTTTGTCACTGGCAAGTTGTTCTAAGGTCTACGCTGGGTGGGATGGGGTAGGAATTGAATGGGGGCAAATCCTGATGGACACAGACCTAAATCCACATCCTTCTGAGGGCTTCTCAGTAGTCGAGCTGACACTTTCATCTACACTTGCCTGTGCCCTGTGTCTTGTTTCTCCATCAGCTCCAGTCTCAGGAGAAGAAAGGGGTGTTAGGTATCAACTCCCAAAAGCCCCAACATGACAAGTCACTGGCCCTTCCCTGCAGAGCCCTCTAGGGCCCCTGGCATCTGTGTTTGTGAAGCCTACCTGCATCATTCAGCCACTTCTCCAGCAGGGGCTTGAGCTTGCACATGTTCTTGAAGCTCAGGTTGAGGGCCTCAAATCGCGAGATGGTGGTCTGGCTGAAGTCGTTGCCATACAGCTTTCCCATCGCCAGCCCCACATCTCCCTAAGCGTGGGGACCGAGGGGGAGGAACATGAGAGGCAGCCTCCTCCTGTTTGCCCACATCCTGCATGATCCTAGCATCGATCACACAGCCAGCCTGAACCTTGGAGTGCTCACCCATGCTCGGCTGCTTTCCAAGTCTCCTCCCTCTAAGGTGAAGAATCGGTTTCTTTCTCTCCTTAGGCTCTGAGTGGACCATGCCCATGTGCTCAGGAGAGCCAGCCCCTTTTCCACCTCTCATTCTCCTCCACCAGCAACGTCCTCAATTTCCCTACCAATGGCAACTGTGCCCTATTCTCAGAGAGCTCAGGGACACAATGATCTGGCCCCAAACACATCGAGCCTCTGGTCGCTCTTGAAACCTGCACTTGGGAAGCCCAGCCTCCAGCCGCTTGGCTCAATTTCTTCTATCTTTTCCCCTGAAACCAAACCTGTGTGAAGCCCAGCTTAATGCGCCTCTGCTTGAAGGTCTTGGCAAACTTCTCCAGTTCTTCAAGGTCACTGGGCTCATCGGCCCCTCCTGAGCTGGGTAGATGCTTGGGCACCGGGAGATGCTGGGATGCTTCCAGGTGGGGTTCTAAAGAGGATCCTGGCAGCCCAGGGCGCCCAACTGCCTGAGAGGAAACATGCCAAGCAGATCCGCCACAAAGATCAATAAATAACAATTTCTGATTTTTTTTTTTTTTTTTTTTTTTTTTTTTACTAATAGGCCCACTTAGAGGATGACAGATCCCTGGATACACCCTGGGTACATTTGAGTCCTATTTTTTTCCAATGGCATGGAAGTAAAAATTGAAGTTTCTATGAATGTATAGCAAATAACTGGAATATCTGGGTAGAAACATCAGGAGTGCAGGATAGGGAGGTGGCCTGAGTTTAGCCTGTGACTCACTGTTTGAGTCTTAGCAGGTTACTTCCTCCTTTCAGTTTTCTACCATAAAAGGAGCTAGCAGGGTTGTTTACAAAGATTCCCAAAACAAATCACAGAACTGGACCAAGAAAAGGTTGCTTGCTTTTTTTTTCCATAAAGCGGGTAACTGAGGTGTTGAACAGGCATTAACTGAAGATAACAGGAAATATCCAAGAACTCGTGGCCTTCATAAAATTTTCCTGAAATGTCAAACTCTTGTGCATCATTTTACTTTCTAAACCACCATTTTCTTTCATGAAAGTGTTTTGTTTTTAATCAAAGATATTTTAATCAGTACTTTTATAAAATGCACCTTGATCTCATTTGGGATGTTAGGAGATATTCTTTGTTGTTGTTGTTATTGTTGTTGTTGTTGTTGTTGTT
>NW_012120709.1:26730220-26815827 GCF_000951035.1 Colobus angolensis palliatus | reverse complement strand
TACAGGCGTGTGCCACCACACCTGGCTAACTTTTGTTTTTGCAGAGACAGGGCTTCACCATGTTGCCCAAGCTGGTCGTGAACTCCTGGGCTCAAGTGATCCATCTGCCTTGGCCTTCCAAAGTGCTGGGACTACAAGCATGAGCCACTGTGCCCAGCCAGATATTCTTTCTTGGGCTTATTTTCATAGGGAAATGTACTCTTAAACCTAGAACCATGTTGTGCCTATTTGGGGTCAGGAATGAATCTAATCTTAAAGACATCTATCATTCCACAAGGATAGAGTGAAATCTGGGCCTAGGGGTCCAGGCACTATGTCCAGCTAAATTCACCTCTTCTTTCCCTTTTGATTTACTTTGTGTATACTAGGGTTAACGTTACTTCTTCTCCTCTGGGATATTTGGGTTTACCATTCAGATAGGCATCCTTATCATGAAGAAGGTGGAAGGACCAGAGAGAAGTTTAGGAGTCTTTCCCCCAATGAAGGGTCTTTTAGTCTGAAACCATCATGAATTTGGCTCTTATTTTGCAGGGAAGGGGTGTGTGAGGAGAGTGTGGTATAGACCAGACCCTTAGGACAAAGCCCCAGTCCTCTTTGAACCTTCCTTTTATTTGTTCTTTCATTTGACAAAGACTTATGGGGCTCTCTGCTAGACCTTCTCCCTCCTTTCATCTCCAATCCACTGGCAACCTGCACTGATTCAACTTCCCAAAACATCTCCTCAATCACCCTCTTCTTATTGCCACAACTCTTAGGCCAATCCTTTGTGACCCCTCCCCTGGATGCTCTTCATAATCTTCTGTGTGGTCTCTCTGCTACCAGTCTCTCCGTGCCAAAATATGATAAGATATGAGAGTTGATCTTGAATATTCTAAGATCTCTTCCAGCTGTAAACCCACGCCAGGAGGAGGTGGAAGAGCCGCTCGTGGTGCTAGTGTCCACATTTCAACCACTAGATGGCGAGCTTCCCCTCCAGGTACTTTTAGTGGCCTCAGCCCTCTCTGAAGGCAGGGCTCTTGGTGAGCCACCGGGCTCTTAGCACAGAGATCTCTGCAGTCATTCCCAACCATTCGGCCCAACCATCTGTGCAGAGCCATCTCATACAGCTGTGCAGGTTATTAACTGTGCAGGGGCACCCAGATCAGGAGAAGAATGGCAGCTAAGATACAGCTCATGCTGCTGTCGCCAATCTGTGCACCCTGGCATGAGACTGCAGCTGGCCAGAAGGAGAGATGCCTTTTTCCTAGTTGGAAAAGAGGTGCTGTGTGGAACCATGGCAGCTGTGCAAACAACCCCTCTCCCAGACCTCAGCCCACTGGCCTATATACGTGCCCACTGCAGGAGGCAATCTGAAACAGTGGCCCAGAGGTGAAAGGCACGGACTTTGTGGTCTGGGACATCAGGTCTGTGGTATTTTAGTGTCCCCCTTGGCCCCTGAGAGCACCTAGGTAGAGGTCGTGGCCATCTTGGTGTGCCTGAGAAGTTAGCTGAGCCTGGCTCTCAGAGGAGCAACGCTGGGGCCTGTGCAGGGCTGGAGTTCAGTGCCTGGAGCATGAAGGAGGCTGGCCTGGGAGCTGGAATCTCTGGGTTCTAACTGTGGCCCCACCAGTGATACTTGGTAAATTGTCCCCTCCTTGCTGTAGCTTGGATTTCCCCTATGCCAATGGACAGTTCCCTGCTGTCCCCTCTCCCCAGAGGGATTAGTATCCTGTTAAAGGGGTAGGAGGGAAAGTAGTGAGTGAAACTCAGTGAGAGCTGACACATTCCTAGAGGAAACAGGAAGAATGGGGTTGTTTACCTGGGATGCCAGTCCCGGCCCGGTCTGTGGGAGGAGGAGAGTGCTTTGTTGCTGTGGAAAGGGGAGGAGATTTGGCTGCAGACCTGAGTGAAAGGGGAGGGACAAAGGAACAGACAAATAAAATCCAGGCCATTTGAAAGACATGTGCTACAACTTCGGCACCATGATCACTGTCCCGACCCCCTGCCACCTGATCAGGTTTCTCCACCTACCTCAAGTCCCATGGAGAGGCCCTTATAGCACTGCCAGGCATTGCCACATACAGGTGGAGGCAAATCAGATACAGGGATAAACAGACATGTAAACAGCAGTCCCCAAACCAGTCCTTCCACCTGCCCGCCTGTCTGGAGAGGTGCAGAGGCTAAGGAGGGTCAAGAGGATCTACTCTGGGATCTGATTACCAGAGCGCAAGAAACCCAGGAAGGGAAGGGATGCAGGGTGGCTTCTGAGAAGTCAAGCTGGGGCTGAGGATTTGGGCTTTCCCTGCAGGAGAAGTAGCTGGGATGGCTACAGAGGCCCAACCAAATCTGTGAGGATGCCAGACCAAGCAGATATGACCATGCAGCTCTAAAGGGCGGTGGGCCTTAGCCAGAGGCATGTGGCTAACCAGGACGTTTTATACTTGGGAGGGAGGGCTGAGAAATGAGGGAAAGTCCAGGGCTGAGCCTCTGGAAACTCCCTTGGGCAGTATGCATTAGACCTGCTTCTCCATCCTCCCCAGGAAAATTGTACATGAAGGGCTCTGCCTGGTTGGCGGCTCACTCTCCCAGCAGGAGTGGGGCCATCAAACCGCCAAAGCAGACAATGGGGTTGGTTATCCCAACTGCTTGTCACTCAACAGCACCTTGGGGTGTCTGTGTTCCCTCAGCTGTTCTGGGTCACAATGTACAGCATCTGCTGATGTTGACCTTTATGCTTTTCAGTCTAAAAAGTCAGGGCTTCATTGTTCATTATCAAAATACATGGGCAAGAAATCTCTTATAAGGAATCCTGAACTAGGAGTTGAAAGGCTTGGGTAGTAATGGCAATTCTGACATGGCAGTTGAAATGGATACAGCCTTTTCACGTGCATTATTTCAAGTGACTCTCAATAATCTCATGAGGCAGGGCCTTGCTATTATCCCATTTTTACAGAAGAGGAAATAGAAGCTCAGAGAGGTTAGGTCACTTTCCCAAAAACACACAGTTAGTAAGTGACTTTTTGAAAAACCAGTCAATTTTTCTGACTCCAAATTTGGAAGCGTCTTTCCACCATGGCATCATACGCTGACCTAGTTGGTTATATGCCTGGGTCATTTTCATGTCACTCTCCAGTCTTCTGAAAACAAATTAAACTGTTACCTTCCCTTTTCCATTCAAGGAGTATGATGTTTATTGTTTAACCAAAATAAACACTTAAAAATTCAAATAGGGGCCGGGCACGGTGGCTCAAGCCTGTAATCCCAGCACTTTGGGAGGCCGAGACAGGCGGATCACGAGGTCAGGAGATCGAGACCATCCTGGCTAACACAGTGAAACCCCGTCTCTACTAAAAAAATACAAAAAACTAGCCGGGCGTGGTGGCGGGCGCCTGTAGTCCCAGCTACTCGGGAGGCTGAGGCAGGAGAATGGTGTAAACCCGGGAAGCAGAGCTTGCCGTGAGCGAGATCTGGCCACTGCACTCCAGCCTGGGTGACGGAGCAAGACTCTGTCTCAAAAAAAAAAAAAAAAAAATTCAAACAGGGTCTCATTCATCACCATAGTATTCTGAGGTGCCTTGGAAACTAAGCATAGTGACTCATTTGTGCACGAGCTAAGGGCAGAAGGCAGAGTTGCATTTTGTTTGGATTCTGGATTTCCAAAGCCTCTACCTGGGATTTGCCACAGGAGAGAGTTTATGCTTCCTCAATCACTTTTTTTTTTTTTTTTTTTTCGGAGACAGAGTCTCTCTCTGTCGCCCAGGCTGGAGGGCAGTGGTGCAATCTTGGCTCACTGCAACCTCTGCCTCCCAGGTTCAGGTGATTCTCTTGCCTCAGCCTCCTGAGTAGCTGGGATTACAGGCTTGCACCACCACACCTGGCTAATTTTTGTATTTTTAGAGGAGACAGTTTTACCGTGTTGGCCAGGCTGGTCTCGAACTTCTGGCCTCAAGTGATCTGCCCACCCCCTTCCTCCCAACATGCTGAGATTACAGGCATGAGCCACCGTGCCCAGCCAACCCTCCATCACTTTTGACCCTAGCTGGTGGAGATGGGAGTGGGACAGGCAGCACAGTGTGATGGCCAAGAGTATGGGTCTCAGCTAAACGGTTCTGGAACTTCCCACTTGGTCACCAGAGGCATAATAGGACTACCTACTACACAAGGTTATTTTGAGGAATGTCAGAAAAATTACTCAGCAGAGCTCCTGGCACATCATGCTCAAGAAATGTTAGCTATTTATTAATAGTTCAATCTATTTGCTCTTGGCCAGGGAGAAGTTCTCTGGTTGTAATTTTCCTGCCAAAGAAAACCTGAACACCCTTTCTACAACCTGTGGGTGGCACTGCTGCTCTCTCCAAATAGAATCACAGCCAGGCTTCCAGGCAGCAAGTCTGAATCTGTGTCCAGGAGAGATTTCCAAGGAATGGGTACTTGTCTGTACTGCATTTCCCAGGGCGCTTCCCCTCCCTTGTACAGCACAGCTCTCCTCCATGCCTGTACCTTCCGTCTCCACTCACCAGGAAATTGAGGAGGTGGGCCAGACCACCCAAGAGGAGGCCCGGAAGGGGAAGCAGAGAAGGAGACTAAGCCTGCAGGAGCATTGCCAGGGTCCCTTCCTCAGACTCTGGGGTGGATAAGTAGGTCTTAATAGCAGATGGGTGACTGACTGATGCATGCTCTCCAATTAGGCCCCCTCACCCAGCAAAAAGCAGCAGCAGCACTTGACTGGACTTGGTCTATGTGGAAAACCTCAGGGTTCTTACCTTGTTGCCCAGGCTGAGTCTGAGATAGCAGGAACTGGGATACAGACTGTAAGTGGCCGGGAACCAGCACAAGCTGCTGGAGCGGATGGAGGGAAGCCATGTCCTACACACGAAGAGATACACATACATCACAGAATTTACAAGCTGGGGACATCAGCCCCATCTGCCTGCCACACATCTGTCCCAGGGGTCTCCAGACTTGGAGACTGTGCAGGCTGACCTTGCTTTATGCCACTGTGTATCCCCAGTGTCTAGCAAATAGTAGGTACTCCATTAATGTTGGTATTGTTACAGTTTCTGCCCTCAGCCTAGGAGTCCTTACAACATATTGTTACTTAACCCTTGCCTCCTGAGTTAATTTTTATATGTGTCAGTCCTGTCTCCCAACTAGACTGTAAAATGCCCTGAAGGCAAAGCCTGGGTATGACCCGTCTCTCAAAGTTTATCCTAGAGATAACACGCAATCCCCAACAGTCCAATTCTTTTTTAATCTCAAGCCACTTGATTATGCTAAAAGCCATGCCTCGGCTGTTTCCTGGGCCTGAATCTTTCGTGGAGGGTGTCCGGGTGGGAGTTGTGAGGTGGAACAAGCTATTCATTCTTAATAAAACCCATTTAGTTAAACAAAAAGTCCAGGGTTTCTCCTACCAGCCCAGGACATGGGACTAATAATTCCGATGCTTGGGGGATTGGGGAGTCCTCTGCAATGGAGACCCCGAGCTCTGTGCCCCATGGGGTTGAGCCTAGGTTTGTGAACAGAGAGAAGACCTGAGAAGCCTTGCTGAATGGAAGGTGAAGGGACGGATCCACATTCTTATGTGTTTCCAGAAAGGAGTGGTTCTTTCTCCCCCAGGTGATTCCTGCTGAGAAGAGGTCTCACCACATGAACGCCCTCCGGGACCTTGGCTGTTACTAGCTCAGACGCCTCTTTCTTCCCCCACCAGCAATCCATTCTAGTTTGGCTCTAACATAAAACCTTAGGGGAGGCAGAGTGGGCCCACTGGGGACAGAAACGTTCTCTAACCGCAGCAGCTGTCACCCTAGGATTCCCCTGGATGTGGCTGGCAGACAGCAGCAGCACAGCTGGTAGGTCCTTGCCTTTGGCAAGCCTGGCTCCTTTTTGTCGCCGAGAAGTAGAGGCCTACTTCTTCACATCCCTAGCCAGGCTCTACCTGTAAGAGGACTGTTCTAGAACCCCACTCACAGCCTCCAAATCTCTTTCCCACATCTCCTGCAGGGGGTTCTTTAGACTGCTATGGGTTCACAGAGTACCAAGCATGGAAGTCGAACATTTCCCAGAGGGATTGAGTTAAACACACTGGCCCACTGTGAATATCAGGGTTACCTGACATGGGCTGGCATTTACCCCAGACATTTGGTTTCCGGACATCATGGCAGGTCCTTGACTCAGGTGGCATGGCCGATGGGAGAGGGTCTGCTGCAGGGAGTCACTGAGATCTTCAGTTTTAATCTGCAAGTGGAAGCAAGAGGAGAGTGTCAGTGCTGGATCCCATCAGGCAGTCAGAGATGGAAATGGCAGGAAGATCCAGGCAGGAAAGGAGTGACCAGCCTAGAGAGGAGAGAGCTAGCGCAGGGCCTACTGGGCTGCAGCTTACTTTTCCTGCCTGTGTGTGCCCTTCCAGCCAGGGCAGCTGGGCAGAGGCCTCTGTGAGTGGCCCTGAAATGACAAAAACAATGACAGTGTAGTGACTTTCAAAAATAGGGCTCGATGTAGGAATTTGAGACCAGCCTGGGCAGCATAGCAAGACTTCATCTCTAAACTAAAAAAAAAAAAAAAAAATTAGCCAGGCATGGTGTTACATGCCTATAGTCCCAGCTAGTTGGGAGGCTGAGATGGGAGGATCATTCGAGCCCAGGAGTTTGAGGCTGCAGTGAGCTATGATCATGCCACTGCACTCCAGCCTGGGTGACATAGTGAGACCCTATCTCTTAAAAAAAAAGAATGGACTACATTCTTAGAAATTCTGAGATGATATTCTTTTTTTTCTTAGGAGGAAGAATGTTAAAATTTATTTAGGACAGGATAGTGACCCTAAACGGTATTCTTAAAACTCTTCACCTCACAGAGTAAAAAAAACTGGCAACACTTTACTGATCTCCCCCAAATTCTGTATTTTATTTTCCTCAATGGAATCTCATCTATGAAACCCCAAAGTGTGGGCACCACTGATCTGGAGGAGTCTCCCTTCCCATCTCGTTTGTCTCCACACCTCTCCATCCTCTGTGTCTGCCTCTGCAGCTGGCCCTCTTCACCTGTATGGCTTTGGTGACAGTCTTTGCCTGTCTTCCTACAGGTGAAGGCATGTCTCCCTCACAGCCAATGCTGTAGTTACAGCCTGAGGGGCCCGTGGTGGTTTCCAAACTCTCTCCAGTCTCTACCACTCTGCAACGACAGCACTAACCGCCCACGCGTGGGCTTCCCAGGTGTCCCAGGGCAGGGCAGGAAGTGCTGCTTCTGCCCACTCCTCCTCCCATCCCAGGAAGACTACCCTCTTGCAGCTTTTCAGGAAGTCCCCTGGGAGGGTGTCCACGTGACTTTAAATTCATATAATGTGACGGGGGCGCCAGCTTTAGACCATACCTTAGAAGAGATATTGGGAAGACACTCCTCTGAGGACATCTGGTTGTTCCCTATCCAGATAGAAACTTTTGGCCATAGAGATGCTGGCTTAAACCATTTCCTTGGTCTACACTGCGAATATCACTGACATCCTGGAATATCTTCTGTTTGTGTTGTTTAACTTAAGTTAAAAGTTCAGACTAACAGCTAAACTTGTGCTTAATCCTTTTGGAAAAAAAAATGGTGCTTTGGATCACTAAAGAAATAATTCCTTATAAACAGCTCTATTATAAAGACACATGCACACGTTATGTTCATCGCAACACTATTCACAATAGCAAAGACATGAAATCAACATAAATGCCCGTCGATGATAGATTGGGTAAAGAAAATGTGGTATGTATACACCATGGAATACTATGCAGCCATAAAAAAGAATGAGATCATGTCCTCTGCAGGAACGTGGATGGAGCTAGAGGCCATTATCCTTAGCAAACTAATGCAGGAACAGAAAACCAGATACCACGTTCTCGCTTATAAGTGTGAGCTAAATGATGAGAACACATGGATACATAGAGGGGAACAACACACACTGGGGCCTATTGTAGGGTAGAAGGTGAGAAGAGGGAGAGGATCAGGAAAAAGAACTAATGGGTACTAAGCTTAATATGTGGGTGATGAAATAATCTGTACAACAAACTCCCATGATACAAGTTTACCTATATAACAAACCTGGACATATACCCCTGAACTTAAAATAAAAGTTAAATAAAATGAAAACAGAATTCTCTTTCGTTGGACAATTAGGAAGATCCTACTGACATTAGAGACTGAGTAGGTAGCTAATATCCTAAATATGGTGCCTTTCACATGGTGAAAACCCAATGAACATTAATTGAACAACAGACATAAACAAAACCCATTTCTCTACAGTCTCCAATGAAGTACAGGGAAGAAAATTTTGAACAGGCGCATTGAATGCTGACCTTGTTTCTAGCCCTAACTCTGACTCTAATTTACTATGTAATCTTCAGCCTCTATGGGACTCAGCCTCTATGGGACACAGTTTCCCTATCTCCTGTATGATAGTCCATGATTTTTCTCCCTATCTGTCAACAAATGGAATTACGAATTCCAATTCCCTAGTGTATTTGGTAGACCTGGCCCATCGAGGTTGCTGCTGTGTTCTTAGATAAAGCAGATCTAAATAACACCAAAAAGCCCTGGTTGCACAGAAATTGGTAAGAAGATGGTTTCAGGGACAGTCTTTGGAAATCATTCCTCTCACTTAAGGAGACTATTATGGAACTTTGGAAGCAAAGAGAAGGAAGGGGGAGAGATGGGAAATAGCACTGTAGGGGCAGAGGGTTAGACATTCAGAAAACTCAAAACACATGGCT
Organism: Colobus angolensis palliatus; assembly: GCF_000951035.1. Taxonomy (NCBI): domain Eukaryota; kingdom Metazoa; phylum Chordata; class Mammalia; order Primates; family Cercopithecidae; genus Colobus; species Colobus angolensis. The sequence goes on along the minus strand of NW_012120709.1, from coordinate 26,807,104 downwards.
GCCTGGGCGTTGTCTGTAAGAGCCCCACTTCTTTGCCCCATGCCCCTTCAGCTGTGCCTATCCACACCTGGCACCTCTAAGAAACTCTGGTGTCCTAGTTCTTCTCCCCAAAATTAGAGTTTCCACATCCTTAGATTCCAGGAAAACATGCGTTAGCAAGTTTTTAAAAACTAGAAATAGATGATAAACTACTTATTTCAAAATGACCACCACCACTACAACTTTAAGGTTTACTCTGAGAGGGGATTTTACTTAAGCCAGGCCTTTGTGGTCCCCACCTCTTCCCTGCATAACCTCCTCCTGCCCCCAGGCATCCGCCATCCCAGAGGGTACTGGGGAGGCAGGATGGAGGAAGGGGGACAGAGGGAGAACGTGGAGCACTGGAGGTAAAATCAAGCTGGTGGAACAGCCTCTGGCAGCTTGGCCCAGTTCCATCTGGGAGGCAAGTGGCAGGGCTCCTCTGTAGACTCATTATGCACAAGGGAGAGATAAGGAGAAGCAGCTATGACAGAGCTTGAAAACATGTGCTTTGCCTCCAACCTGGGCGCTATCTGTTAGAATCTGTGCCAGGTCTTCCTGCAACACTTAATTTCAGAAACTAGCGCCATCATAAAAGAAAATGCACCCTTTCATCTGCTTCCTGGATCAATTGCCCTTCAAACTCTTTGGGGGGCACTCCCGACCTCCCAGTTGTAAAAATGAAAGGTGTGAGAGCAGAAAAGCCCTTTGGGTGTTAGTTTAGGGCCTTCTGACAATCCTCTGCATAATTTTTTTTTAAATTTTTTGATTTTTTTTTTTTTGAGACTGAGTCTCGTTCTGTTGCCCAGGCTGGAGTACAGTGGCATGATCTTGGCTCACTGCAACCCCCTCCTCCTGTGTTCACACCATTCGCCGGCTTAGCCTCCCAAGTAGCTGGGACTACAGGCGCCCACCACCACACCCGGCTAATTTTTTGTATTTTTAGTTGAGGCGGGGTTTCACCATGTTAGCCAGGATAGTCTCAATCTCCTGACCTCGTGATCTGCCCACCTCAGCCTCCCAAAGTGCTGGGATTACAGGCGTGAGCCACCACGCCTGGCCGCATTATTTTTTTCTGATTTGTTTGACCGACCTTTTACTCTTTTATAATTTTTATTTATTTATTTTTATTTATCTTCTTTACAGTTCCTTTGGATATGGAATATTTTATTTTTCATAATTTATTACCCTCTGGGTGTGAAGAGCTGATAGTAACCCCAAAAGAAGACAATCCTAAACAAACCAAATTGAAAGACAACAAAGGACACTGCTTTCTTGATGACAAGTTCTGAAATCTTAGCTTTGATCAGTGGTCTCTATTAGCTGAGCTCAACAGGAAGGAGGAAGGGTACATTGACGATTCCCATGGCCTCCAACAGACATCTTTGACATTCTCAGGGATTCAGAAATGAAGAAATTAAGAAATAAAGTCTTCTTGAATTTACAAAAATCCCTTTTTACAGCTGTTAAGGGGAAAAGGTTGGAACTTTTCCAGGCAACTGGGTGTTGGCTGTGGATCTGGAAGATGAGATAGAGAGACTTCTGTTGGATCCCATTGACTTCTAATGTGAGAACCGGAGGCAAATTGGACGAAAACCCAATTTCCCCCGTGCTTGTGAAAACCCAACCAAACCCACAGCCTGCCTGGAATCAAGAAGATCATCTCCAGGGTCTCTTTGGCAGTTCTTCTCACGCAAGTGGAGGGTTTCTCCAGACTTTACTTGGGACGGATGCATCCCTGGAGACGCGGGCCACCACAGGGTGCTCTGCCCTGCCACAGCCACTGAGCAGCCTGTCCAGCTATTGGACAAGCTTTGTTGTTTAGGATCTTCTCCACCCACTGTGCTGTGAAAGGTATTACACTGAGTCTTAGGCAGTGATCAGGGAGGTAAAAAGGTATTAGGGATGATTATCTTTTCTGATCCCAGTGAACTCTCTGACATCACTTAATTTAGAAACAGTAGTCTCATTCTGGAAGGAGAGAGCCCCTTCCAAGGAGGTGGAAACCCTTTCTACATCCCTCCTTGGCTTTACCTTCATTGCCAGGAGGTGTGAGGAAAAGTGTTTACCCTTCCATCTCACAGAAGCGCAGAGAGCTTCAGAGATGGGTATAAACTCATATAGAAATACCCTGGCAAAACTCTGACAAGAGAGTGGTCTCCTGACCCTCTTCTGGTGCTTTATCTACCAAAAAATATTACACACATCCCAAGGGTAGGAGAGAGAACAGATCACCGGTGATGGAAAAGGTGGCGTTCTGGCCCAGATGTACACTGGGACCTCCTTCCTGACCATCTGTTTTGGGTTCATGGGATGGGGCATGGTGGGGCTGGGGTACTCACCTTTAACCCCCTCCCCATGACATTTTCACATGGCCCTCTCTGGGGGAAGACAGCTCAACACTAATGAATATATCACTGGTGATGAAAATGATCAAAGCTGTTGTCCTAGTTGCATAACTCGTTTGTGGAAAGTGTTTCATAAACATTTCACAAGAAGGAGCGTTTCAAAGCGTGAACATCTCCCAACCTGCCTTCAATTACAGGCAAGATTTTTTTTTTCTTTCTCCCCTCTTCTACACTTCTCCCTAGCAGTGAGGAAGAGTTTCTGTTTTGGAACTGATATATAAAAGATTGGCAAATGGGTTCCTCACGAAAACATTTAAAAAATATATTCCAAGTGGTGGAATGGGGCAGATGGATGGGTAACTCATCTAAAGTGAACAGGGCTGAAAGTACCCCAAGAGATATCGGCTGCATTTTTGCTTGGGGGATTCTCCCATCTCCATGGCTCTTAGCTTTCCTTAGGAGTCCAAGGCTCCTGCCTCCTCAGATGCCTCTGGGAAGTGCTTGGAGAGATGACCTCATCCAGCCCCTGGACTCTAATCAAACCTATGATATAGCAGCCTAGGTGTGCCTTTGCCCATGCAAACTGGGATTATCACCCTGAGAGCATCAAACACACACACAAAGGAGGGATGGAAGAGAGGAGACATATGGCTCCTAGGAGGCTGGAACCACGTGGGGTTGCTACTGCTGAAAAGACGCTTTCTAAAAAGCCATCCTTATTTTTCCTGCTTGTGACTACTCTGGAAATGCAACAATCTTATCAGTCATGTTATTTAATGCTTTGTCTTCAGTTCTTAGGACATAGCATTGCTAGTGCTGACACGTGCATGAAAAACCCTATCATTTTAAACCCATAAAAGTTTTCTTCTCCCTCTGGAATATAAATCCCTGAATTCAGTTCTAAAAATGTTGGGAGGTGGCTGTGCCCTCATGGCAGACCCACCCTCACTAATGCTTCATGGTACTCAGGACTTGAATCATTTTAACCAAAGCACTGCTGCGGAGCCCTCCTGAGGCACCTGCAGCATCCTCCCCAGTGGGCAGCTGCTTTCGTGAACCTGATCCCCTCTGAGTCAGCATCTGCTGGTTCTTTTGGTGGCCTACCTGGTAGAAAAGAGGACAGAGCTACCCTCTCTGGTTCTTTGACTAGGGAAAAGTATGACACCGAACTTTTGATTTGCCCCCACAGAAGGCTGTTCTGCCCCTAAATAAGTGAAATAGCAGAAGGAGAAGGTGTGGGAGGGGGAAGAAATGCTAAGCATCAAACTCTGAGAACCGTTTCCAAGCCCAGTGGCTGTTCTTGGGAAGCGTCTAGTATATAAATGCAGTTCAGCATCACACTGGGTTTTTTTTTGTTTGTTTTTAACATATTCCTGCGCTCCTTATCAGGGAAGGGCTTTGCTATCCCCAATGGGGATGATAAAAAAGACATCCAGCAAATAAGCACAAGGCTCAGAATCAATCGGGATCCTGACTTTGGGACCCATTCTTGCCTCCAACTAGTTGCATGACCTAATGTTATGTTACTTCACTCATCTCTGTAGTCCTAGATTATTCCTTGAAAATGAAGAGAAATAGACCAGATGAAATTTACTTAAGAAATTTAGGCCAGGCACAGTGGCTGATGCCTGTAATCCCAGTACTTTGGGAAGCCGAGGTTGGCAGATCACGAGGTCAGGAGATTGAGACCATCCTAGCTAACACGGTGAAACCCCATCTCTACGAAACATACAAAAAATTAGCTGGGCATGGTGGCGGGTGCCTGTAGTCCCAGCTACTAGGGAGGCTGAGGCAGGAGAATGGTGTGAACCTGGGAGGCGGAGCTTGCCATAAGCCAAGACTGTGCCCCTGCACTCCAGCCTGGGCGACAGAGAGAGACTCCATATCAAAAAAAAAAAAAAAGAAAGAAAGAAATTTATAATGTATAAAGAGAGAGTAGGAATACACTTATAAGCATATAAGTATGCTTACTATGTTACAAGACCCATTTTATAGATGAAAAGACTGAGGCTTAAAGACATTAAGAAATTTGCATAAAGTCACTCTGCTGGTAAATAATGGAGCTGAGATTTCAGTCTAAGTCAGTCTGACTCCATACTTCTACACAATCCTCACTCTCTCTGTGTGTGATGGAATTATAGAATTATAGACTCTTCAAAGTTGGTTGGTGTAGGTTGTACTGGGTGTATGGCAGAGATTCCAAAATGTGTTGATTCCCTCCCTCCACCATCAGAACTGGAAGGAAAAATAGACATCACCTGGTTCATTTTACAGATACGACTTCTGAAGCCAGAGAGGGAAAATAACTTGCTCAGGGAAACACAGCTAGAGCTGCAGTCAAGTTAGTCCTAAAGACCAAGCCAGGGCTGATTAGCATGGATCTGCTAACTCCCTATCCAGTGTCCAGTTCATTCTACTGCACTGCTGTGTGTCTCTGTCACCTGTTTTTATCACTCTCAAGTTGTTGCCTACCCTGGCTATTGTAATAACTCGGTTGTAGCCTTAATCCTGCTGTTCCCCTACAGAGATTTAGTCACAGTCAAAAGAAAAAACCGTGAACCCCACTCACAGTTCTCAATGACTATGCAGGGCAAGGTTCAGAATCAGATAAACACACATCTGTTTGATATGGAAACATAATGCACTTGGCTTTGCAGCCAGCATCCTGTATTTCCTTGAGTCTCACATACACAAATCAACTACAAGGTGTGATATTTGCTCTTACCTCCTCCATTAGGACGAGAAGAGATGAAGAGGGGAAAAAGGTGGCTCAGGAATGTCATGAAATCTCTGTCCCAGTGTGTATTTTACTATGGGGTTCCAGATGAATCCAATAAAAGGAAGTGCACATGCCCTGTCCTGAACGCACACACACACATGTGTACAGCACCAACTTATGATCACCAAGCACTACACAGATTCGTTACAGGAGCATCAGCTCAAGAAAGAGAAAAAATATTTTTTAAAGCACTATAGAGATGAGAAACACTTTCAAATATACCATCATTTATTCTTCTTGATAATTCAGTGAGGGACATAATCTTACCAAACTGTTTTAACAGATACGGGAACCAAGGCTCAGAGAATTTAAGCAACATTCCCAACATCACACAGCTAGGAAGAGGAGAGCCTGACTCTCTACATGGTTATTTGGCCTCCAGAACCCTCCCTTCTGCCTGTACCATGCTGTGAGGCAGCTGCACTGGGCCTTCCACTCAGAATTCTGGGCTTCTGGAAACTACTGAGAGGTGCTTGTTCACTCCAGCCTCTTCTGTGTACTATATTGCTTTTATGTATGGTGCACAGGTGGGATAAACATTCCCAGGCTATACTTACAAGTGTAGTCTGGGACCTTTACACATATGTGTGGCCTAAATAGTTATCAAGAGTGAAGTTTTCAACAGGTCTGAATGGGAATCTCTTTGGCATTTCCTGAGTGAACCTGCAATTTGGAAGCTTGTCCTCGAAGGGCATTGGATAAACGAAGCAAATGGTTATCTCTGGTAATTTTCATTTTTTAGTCTTCCAGGAAACCTGAGGTCTTCCTTGTCTCTTGTACTCCTGTGGCACCCCAAATCAAGTGAGGCAGCCCCAGGTCTGTTTCAGCAGCAGCTGGAAAAGATGGTCTTCTATGTGGCATGAACGAAACAGTTTCCTGCCCTATAAAGTTTCCCTTTCCAGTTCAGTTTAGTTCAACAAATATTTACCAAGCACCTATTGTATACCAAAAGGCACTAGGGACACAAAGATGAATAGGAAGCCCCCAGGTTAATTGAGAGGCTGTGCAAGTCAGAGTCATCTCCTACAGAGCAGTACTTCTAACACTCAGAAGCAGGTACGAGGTGGCATAGAAAAGGTTGCCATTCACTTCATCAGAGAGGAGAACAGCTAGAGAAAAGGGAATGAGATGAGGAAGGCTCTCAGAAGAAAAGTCCTTCTGAGCAACCCTGAAGGATGAAGAAAAGTTTGCCAGGCAGAGGTGGCTCAAGCCTGTAATCCCAGCACTTTGGGAGGCCGAGACGGGCGGATCACGAGGTCAGGAGATCGAGACCATCCTGGCTAACACGGTGAAACCCCGTCTCTACTAAAAATACAAAAACTAGCCGGGCGAGGTGGCGGGCGCCTGTAGTCCCAGCTACTCCGGAGGCTGAGGCAGGAGAATGGCGTAAACCCGGGAGGCGGAGCTTGCAGTGAGCTGAGATCCGGGCACTGCACTCCAGTCCGGGTGACAGAGCGAGACTCCGCCAAAAAAAAAAAAAAAAAGAAAGGCACCCCAAGAAGCAGAAGTGGAGGAAGCGGCTCTATCCAAAGTTGCAGAGGGTGAAACGACGCTTCTTCTTCCTGTTTAGGATTTACCAGCAATTTGGGACTGCTGCTGCAGGGAAGGGAGGGGACAGGTGGGGAAGCAGGCAGGGGGCCCATGGCAGAAGACAAAAGAGTTCAGAAGGGACTCTGAGGGCATGGTGGAACTAAAGTAAAGGGGAGTGATTGCGGTGAGATTTTAGTTTTAGTTTAGTTATCCTAACCACCCTGTGGAACATGGATTTGAAGAGAGCACGACTGTAGTCAGGGCAGCCAGTTAAAAAGCTATTTACGGCCGGGCGCGGTGGCTCAAGCCTGTAATCCCAGCACTTTGGGAGGCCGAGACGGGTGGATCACGAGGTCAGGAGATCGAGACCATCCTGAGCTACACGGTGAAACCCCGTCTCTACTAAAAAATACAAAAACTAGCCGGGCAAGATGGCGGGCGCCTGTAGTCCCAGCTACTCGGGAGGCTGAGGCAGGAGAATGGTGTAAACCCGGGAGGCGGAGCTTGCAGTGAGCCGAGATCGCGCCACTGCACTCCAGCCTGGGCGACAGAGCTAGACTCCGTCTCCAAAAAAAAAAAAAAAAAAAAAGCTATTTACTGCAATTGCAATTGCCTAAGTAAGAACTCAAGAGGATGAGCCTAAGGCCCAAACAGCACAGATTGGAGAGCTTCTAGAATATAAAATGTATTTCCACCCCTAAAGGTTTCTCTACTATAACAAAGGGCTGTTTATTTCAGGAATTGTCTGTTGAATGCCTCCAGGACCAGAACTAGCACAGAAAAAAATCTGAAGGTCCCTAAGCCAAACTGTTAATCATAGATGCAGGGGAAAGCATTTGGGGTTCTAGAAGCCATATATTTCTGCAATGTTTGATTTTTAAAAGCTAATTCTTAGTATTAATTAGGAAAGATTAAGACGAAAGTTAGTAAGCATTCAAAATGTCACGTATCTATATAGAATGTTACAGTTTACAAGATGACAAAGTTAGTTGTAGAGCTGCTTCTTTTGCCTGGTGAAAAGGGTGTCTTGGGAGGTTTTAAAGGTACATTATCTAAATGAACAGACATACACACATATATGAAAATATGCATATGTATGCAATACATACATGTACGTATGTATATATTTAAAGCAACAACTTGGAATCGATCTCTTTGCCCACATTTTGTGTCACTGTCTCGCAGTAGGGCAACACCTGGGGTGTGGCCCACAGACCTTGTGTGTACATCTCTATGATGTTCTGTGGTTTACAAAGCACTTTCAAACACATTTCTTGTTGATTTTCAGAATACTTTCATGAGATTGAAAACGCAGGTAATGTTATTCCTGCTTGTGGAAAACAGGGTCATAAATGGTAAGAGATCTGTCCAAGGCACATGTTGGCTAGCAGGAGAGCTGTGACTTGAACTGAAGTCATCGAAAATTCAGCATGCCTTTCAAATGTCTAGGATTTTCTCAGGAATCCTTCCTAAATAAGTGGACTTTCAGTCACAGAAATCTATCCCTTGAAGCTCCAAAGCCTTTTATCTCAGTTTTGGATAGATATGTATTGGTTTCTTTTTGAATAGAGATCTTGCTAAAAGGTATCATATACATCCCTATTTTGCCTTAAAGCATACCTGAAAGATAATTTAGTCAATGACTCAGAGTCATAATTTCAAACTTGTTTTAAAAGCAACCATACCCTCAGGGATACGATACGGATGTGTTTGACCTCTGTTGGCTGTAGCACTGGATGGCCCCAGACTGCCCTTTTTTCTTGTTTTTTGTTTTCTCTCTTTTTTTTTTTTTTTTTCCCAGCTCTGAGCTCTGCTTTTCCCAGTTTTTTTTCTTCCTTTCTCACAATCAAGTTTATCTCTGCTTCTATTAGTATGCTTGCTTCTAGCAATCCCCTATTCCAGCTTGAATTTGCACTTTTATCTGCTAAGGGATAGAAAAACCAGATCATTAAGCTCAGTATGACCATCTCTAAAATAAAAGTTTAAGGCTCTGAGAAAGGGCCTGGCTTGAAGTCTCATTTGCTTCCTTCTTACTGTCAGCTGTCTAAATAGGTTGGCTACTGGCTCTCTGGATAAGTGAGGCAATGCACCACTGCCATGAAACTCTCTTCAACACTTGACTTGTGCTTTGGCTTAATTTGTATTAACCAGGTGCCTATCCTGTTACACCTATTAGCCAGGGACAGGGCTCTAAGCACAAAGGTTGGCTGAACCTACTCAATTGACAGTTTAAGATAAATTCTTTAAGGCTAGGGAACAGCTACCAAATTTGTTACCAAAGGCTGAGTGGACTTGAGCCAAGGGACTCTATCAGTGTATCTAAGTTTCCCTATGTATAAAAGGGAAATAATCTCCGATATATCCCCAGGTCTCAAGGGTTAGGGATGAATGTCTAGAAAACCTATTCCAGGGAGGACTTTCCTTGTTTCTGTCACTAAAATGATCGAAGATACGAATTTTGCACACTTAATGCCTGAGAGACCTAGCTTGCTTACTGTGGCCTGTCCAGCACAGTGCATGATGGCCATCACTTAGTAAGTGCTTATTAATGGTACTAATGCATAAATAGTTTTGACAGTCCTCGAACATAGGAAATTGAGTCTCAGAGAAGTCAAATGATTTCCCAAAGGCCATATAGCTAAGAAGTGCAGAGCTTGAATCTAGGCCTGACCAAATCCCCCAAATCAACCCTCTTTCCACTGTATCATGTGACTTATAAAGTCATGCCAAACTAGGCTCGTTTCCTTTCATATCAGGTTTTCAGAATGGGAGATCAGACAGATACTATCATTGAAATATATACATATGTATTTAGGTACTGTCCTGGAGGTCAAGAGGGGCGGAGACAGGGTTGATTAAATATGGGTCGCTGTCATCTAGGAGGGACATCTTCAGTGGCATGCCACAGGACCCCACTTGTGGTCCACTGTGGCTAAGAATGTTATCAGTAATGTGGATGAAGATGTAGCATGCATACTTATTACATCTCTGCACGAGGAGTAGGGCCAGCTAATACTCTGTGCAGACATCAAGATTGAAAAAAAAAAAACAGCTTGAACATATGGCAGGAAGGGAAGCAAGTCATAAGATAAAACATAGGAACAAATATAAAAATCCTTTACTTAGAAATATGTAAATTAACTGCACAAGTTGAGACAACAATTTATATGAAAAAAGACTTGAGACTCATTAACCGACTCAAAGAGCATGTAAGTTGACAGTGTGACATAATTACCTTTAAAAAAAAAAAAAAAAAAACCATAGGATAGGCAGTACTAACAGAAGTAGAGTACAAAAAAAAAAAAAAAAAAACCATAGGATAGGCAGTACTAACAGAAGTAGAGTACCCGAATGGAGGGAGTTTCCCATACTGGACTGCACCATTCCATGAGGGCAGGCCCTGTTACTGCCTTATTTGCAGCTGGTGCAAGTAGAAATCAGGGCAAGAGAAAGGCATAGTACCTGCTCAACAAATACATTCAAATGGGTAAATGGATGGCTGGATGAACAAATAGTTGCACCGTGCTCTGGCCTGCCTGGATCTCATCTGAGCATTGAGTGTTATGCTGTACACTTGTGGGTCTCATACTTAAGGGGAGTGATTGGCAGACCAAAGCCATGCATGTAAAGGCAACAAGGCACAAATTCAAGGAGTTCATCACAGCATTGTAAAATAAAGTATGGGAAGCAACCTAATATCTATCGATTGGGGAATGGAAAAGTAAAATTATGTTAAAACAATAGAACAAGCCAGGTGCAGTGGCTCACACCTATAATCCCAGCCCTCTGGTAGGCTGAGGCAGGCAGATCACTTGAGGTCAGGAGTTCAAGACCACCATGGCCAACATGGCGAAACCCCATCTCTATTAAAAAAAAATACAAAAATGAGCTAGGCATGGTAGTGGGCACCTGTAATCCCAGCTACTGGGGAGGCTGAGACACGAGAATTGCTTGAACCCTGGGGGCAGAGGTTGCAGTGAGCCGAGATAGCACCACTGCACTCCAGCCTGGGTGACAGAGCAAGACTCCATCTCAGAAAAAAACCAGAAAAACTCCCAAACAATAGAACATTATGTGGTCATTAACAAAAATCATATAACTCTATAGGTACTGTCATGAAACAACCTATACATATTTTAAAATGTAAAAAGTCACTAAAGAATACACGTAGTATAATTGATATGCATGTGTGTAGGCATTTTTTAGACTCCACAAACATTTATACATTTCAATTTGTAATATATATCTAGAGAAACAGTCCTCTAGATATATATACACTACCCTGATAAAAGAAGTTACCTCTGGGAAGAGGACTGAGCATGAACAGGGATAAAAATAATCTTCCTTTTTATCTCTATTATGAAATATTTTATAACAAGAAAGTATTCACGTATTAAGTATATAACTGCTTTAAGGAAGGCAATCAGCAGCACAACATATGGAATCCTTTACAGACCCAGGATATTTACACAGAAAAGGGATGATTTCAGGGTGATGACTCTTCTCAAATATTGAAGGGCTGCCATGTAATTGGGACAGACACAGGCCCTGAAACAGAAGCGGGCAGAATGACCAAGATGGCGTCTAACATTTCAACCCACTCAGTCCTGGAGCAGGCTGGTAGCAAGTCTGAAAACCCAGGATGAGTTTTGACAGAGACTTGGGACCACAGGCCATCTGACAGGGGTGTCAGCAGAATCTGTATATGAGGCATAGATTGTAGTGGCATCACTATTTCTTAGCCTTTTGAGGCTCATGATTAGTAAACATTTTTTTTTAGAGTCAGATACAGTTGTTTTATTTTGCCAAATAAGAATATTAAAGTAACTAACATCATTGACTCTGACCTTCGTTTCATTATATGCACTAAATATTTTAACACCAAAAATGCAAAATCTTGAATGATAGCAACGGAATATATTTAGTTCTGTACAACTGCACTCCATTTCTCCTTTTTAAATTTCACCAATGTGGGTGAAAACTGAGTCATAAGACATTATACTATGAATAAACAAACGTGTCAACACACAGGATTAAAGGGAGGAAGACAGCCCTGTGCCCGAGCAGCGAGGCTCTATGGGATGCTGCTGAGAACAGGGGACAGACGGCCTCAAGGACCCATTAGCCCTCAGAGTCTGTGAGTTTCAGACTCACCCCGGGGCTAAAGGCTCAACCCAAATTTATCTCCACAGTTTATGAAAAATAATGTTACAGTGATGTCATGTGTCACTGGATGTCCTCAGTCACACTGTTTCCATTCACACGGCCAGGAGAGGGCAGCCCCAGGATGGCCACATTACTTCCTAAGGGGCGTTTAATAAGAGCCCTGTTCTGGCTTGGGATAGTTAGCTGACCTAACTACCAACCTCAGACTGGGTTGGTCAGAGTCCTGCACACACTCCGGGTCCCTAGAGGCTAGGCCCTAGCACCCGACAACCACCGAGCCAACACTGGGGTGCCTCTGTAAACAGCTCCCTGGCCCAGCCAGCAAGTGGTAGGGTTGGGCAATATTTACCAGAGCCGACTGGATGGAGCCCACTCCACACTCTATTTGCATAAAGCCAACAAGTTCACCTTCCTGGGAAAAGGGGACAGGTTTTGTGGATCACTGGATGCAAGAAAAGACAACAGGGAGCGAAGCAGCCAGAAGAGCAGAGGAGATGTGCATTCGCGGCCCCCAGGAAGCGGGGTGATAGACAGTGGAGAGGTTCAGCCCAATGATCCAACAGTGCATTTCTTTATCTACTTAATTTATTTATTTATTTTTGAGATGGAGTTTTGCTTTTGTCACCCAGGCTGGAGTGCAGTGGCGAGATCTCAGCTCACTGCAATCTCCGCCTCCCAGGTTCAAGTGGTTCTCCTGCCTCAGCCTCCCGAGTAGCTGGGATTACAGGTATGCACCACCGTGCCCCAGCTAATTTTTTGTATTTTTAGTAGAGGTGGGGTTTCACCATGTTGGCCAGGCTGGTCTCAAACTCCTGACCTCAAGTGATCCGCCTGCCTCCATGCACGTATTTAGAACACACTTACTGAATGCACCGGTAACGCAACAGCGCAGGAACTCTTCTACCACAAATACGATACAGACCCTTTTCCCAAGTATTCCACTGACTGGTGGGTAGGGCAGACACAGACACACACACACACACACACACACACACACACGAAGTCTATTAAGGCACACAGGTGGAGGTAGTGGTGGTGGGGGGCAAGTTAGAGAATGAGGCATTTGAACTGAGTTTGAAAAGATGAACAGGAACCTGAGAGGGAGATGGGAAGTGGGGAGAAGGGAGGGGGCGGGGGCAGGCTAGGGTCAGGGCTCATGCAAACCAGAATCAAGATGCCTACTTCTCTGTTCCTCTGTTCCTCTCTGCTTTCGGGAGCTTCCATCATTCCAGGCAGGATTCTCGTTGCTTCCCATGTGGTACTTGGAAGTCCTTAGGACCCAGGGAAGGAGGGGAGCTGGAGGCCTCTTATGCACTCGGACTCCCCAGATCCTCAGAGGCCTGCCTGTACCCCCACTGCATGGCTGCTAGGTTGCCGCATCCTGGACAAAGTCACAAACCCCAGACGCTGCTGCTCCATACCTTGTTTTATGCCGGAAAAGCAACCTGTCCCTTCCAGGTCACATGGGCAAGAGCAGCCTCTACACAGTCTGGGGAGTGCCCTAATAGCCAGAAAGCTGCCCTCTTCCTGTGCTGACAGGCCAGCCTTAACGGAGGCACCGAATCCTCGGAAAGGAAGTTGGTTCTGGTTCATGTCAGACACCTGGGGAGGGACTCCTTGTCTTCAGGCAGCTTTACTGCTTCCCTTTCCCAGACAGAGCGGTTAGCCTTCTCTGGCTTGGCAGCTCTCGCCTTAGAGTCCAAGTTCAGCTTGATCACTCTTCTCAGCCACATTTGCAAAAGTCCCAGCCCAGAGCTAGGAGCACAGCTCTCCACCACTGGCCTCTGCAGGAACCCACATTTACTCCCAGTGACTGGGTACCCAAATCTTTCTAGGCTCAGTTTGCCAGCTACATAAGTGACCCGCAAAACCCACTTCCAAGCCCTTGGATGAAACCATCCACAGTGATGGCCTAGGTTAAGTTTTTAAAAATTTCTCGTTAAGATCACACACTGTGAGATGTCATCAAGGGGGAAAATATAAACATAAAAATCTTAATGTATAACTTGCGTTAAACAAAGCCTATAGATGATATTTGGCTCTAACTGACCATAAAAATTCATTCTTTGTTCTCTGAAAAGATTCAGTCTAATATTTCTCTCTCTCTCTTTTTTTTTTTTGAGACCGAGTCTTTGTCACCCAGGCTGGAGTGCAGTGGTGGTATCTTGGCTCACTGCAACCTTCGCCTCTCAAGTTCAAGTGATTCTCATGCCTTAGCCTCCAGAATAGCTGGGGTTACAGGTGCCCACCACCACGCCTGGCTAATTTTTATATTTTTAGTAGATGGGGTTTCGCCATGTTGGCCAGCCTGGTCTTGAACTCCTAGCCTCAAGTGATCTGCCGGCCTCAGCCTCCCAAAGTGCTGGGATTACAGGCATGAGCCACTGCGCCCAGCCTAATATTTCTTTAAATGCACGTTCTCCAGGAAAGGAAAATAATATTTCAGTGACAAAACTTTGATCTGTAGACAACATTTCAAAAACCACCCTGGTAGGTACAGTGAAACATGCCTGTGTTTTCCTGGCCCAGACTGAGCCTTGCATGACTTTCTTATGATTGCTTTAGTAATGGCTGAGTCAGGCACAAGGACACGGGTAAGAACACTCAGAAGAAGGCCAGCAGTTGGGGGAATCTGAGCAGGACTGTCATCTGGAAAAGGAGGAATCAGAGGTCTTCAGAGCCTTCCAAGGGCAAAGCTAAGAAGAAGGGGTGAACTGGAGCCACATGGATATGAAATGGGGCAACTGGAACCAATACTGCTGCTAAATTGTTGCAATAGGAACAACAACTCACATTTATTGAGTGTCTACTGTGTCCAAGACGCTTTACACTCAAGATCTCATTGAATCCTCTTCCTAACAGCATTATAAAGTTGATCCTATTTTTCCTCCCATTGAACGGAGAGAAAACTGAGGCTTGGAGAGCATAAGTCACCAGGTTACGCAGATTCTCTTGGTGGAGCCAAGATTCAAAGTCAGGTCTGTGCAATGCCAGAGCGCAATCTGCAGCCACACTGTCCGCTACAGGACTGGAACCAGGGATACCCCGCAGCAGTCCGTGCTGACGAAGTGTACAGGAGGAAATATGAGTAGATGCCAGTGCAGGGGAGGGGCTGCCAAGAAAGAAAAGCACAACAGGATGTGAACTAAGTATCTTCAGCAGTTGGGAGCCAAGAGGGCTTTGGTGGAAAAGGGAGGGAAGTCTCAACACTTGATCTGAACACAAGCAGCAGAAGTCCGGGAGGGTATGGGGACCATGAAGGCAGCGGTGATCAGTGGGACAAGCTGGATTTGGAGATAACAGACCTGCAGTGAGCACAGCTCCTGTGATCCAGCAGGCACAGAATAAAAGGAATGGAGTAAGTCCTGGCTCAGGTACTGGGGTGCAGGCCACTCAACCATTTAAGCCTCAGTTATCTTCTTTGTTAAATGAGAGTAGTAACACCCGCTTCACATAGTTCTTGTGAGTGGACAAAAACCTATTGGCTTAGAGAAGGCCTCTGGAAGTTGTCAAGCAGAGAGGGACATAAAACTAGATGTGACCCGGTATCAGGTAGGAGCTATACAGGGACACAGAAAGAGCACCTGAGCCCCAGGGTGGCCTCGAAAGCCACTCAAGGGCCAGACTAGGGGGAAGGAAGTTTAAGGTGGAAAAAGTTTATTTTTAGCCAAGGCTGTGATTCTGGGAGAAGATGATTCTCTGGTTGGTTACCAGAGCTGCAGGCACAGCCCTCTCTGACTTGGGGGCAAAGAGAAAGCCAGTGTCCGCCCCCTCCCTGCAGGCACACACAGGCAAACACTGCCTCCTCCCTGGACCCTTCTCACGCACAGGCCCAGGGAGGCGGCTTCTCGAAGGGCCAGGGGAACCCTCTTTGGGTAGGAACTCTTCTCCACCCCACCCTTTACCTGGCAACCCTCCCTGAGCCTGCAGATACTATCTCTACCGTCTCAGCTGGCAAGCCCCAGCCAGAAGAGGTCTGCGGGTGTTGGTATGACTGACAGGGCTTTGGAAACGTGGAAAAGTACTGGACACATGTCAAGTGAGGGGCTCTGGGTAACATTAGGTCATGTCTCATTTGCAGGAGTACACACAGTCACACACACACACTCTCTCTCTCTCTCTCTGTCTCTCTCTGTCCTCTTTCTCTCCAAAGCAGTCTGGTATGGTAGAAAGTCAGACAGGCCTGTCTTACATCTGAGCTCCACCTCGGGCAAGTTACTTAACCTCTCTGAGCTACAGTTTCCCCAGCTATATAATGGGAAGAATAATGCTTACCTCACCAGGCTGTTGTAAGGATTCATTAGGTAATCTTAAATAAGATATCACCTATGTAAAATGCCTGGCACAGCACATCAACTTTGGTTTGAATTCTGGCTCTAAGCAAGTTGCTTGACCTCTCCTAGTCTCAGTTTCTTCATCTTTAAAATGGAAATATAACATCTACTGCTCTGGGTGGCTGTAGGTTTAAATGAGATACTGCTTGCAAAGCATTCAGCCCAGTGCCTGTTATAAACTAAAGGTTCAATAAATAGTATTAACTTTCCCTGTTATTGTTTGGGGCTAAATCCAGCTTCCCTTTCAAAAGCCTGGCTCCAAAGAAATGCCTGCTTGAGAAAGGGAAGACCTGGCCCTGCTTTTAGTCTTACCAGTGTCTGCATTCAACAAAGGCAACTCACTGAAATCTCCAGAGAGAAGCCACTTTTTGGCTTCTGCACAATCAGGTGAAGGACCTCGACCTTCTTCTCCCTCCTTCGTTCTCACTGTTCTCCACCCAACACCTGAGCCAAGAGGAACATTCGGTCTCCGCTACCCATCCAGAATGCATGCAAAGCTCATGCCAGTGCTGGAGCTGGAACCAGCTAGGCCCAAACCCCATGCTGCAGAGGGGCTTTCTGGTGGTGTTTGGGCTGTCTGGTAGACCAACAAGTACTAGGCACAGGCTTCTGGAGAACCCAGACAGCTATTCCTGTTCCTCTGTGCTGTTCACCATGGGGCTCGCCACAGGGCTTGGTCCACCCAGTACTGGGGCTGCTGCCCAGGCTATGAACAGGAAACAGTTGACACCTGAGCCTCAGGCCAAAGCACCAAGCATGGCTGGCAAAAGAGGACAAATTCCCACCTCTCCAAAAACAAACACGTTTACCAACTGCTTCCCCGCCCATGCTTGCAGAGGGTGGTGGGCTGAGATTGGGAGATGATGGATCCCAGAAAAAAATTACCTTCCTAATAGTATCTGCAGCCCTCCAACCTGGTACAAGTCCAGCTAAGCAACCACACAGGGAGAAGGGTGGTAGAGAAAATGACGGGTTCTCATTCATCAGAAAATAATAAGAGCTAATGTTTATTGGTGGATTATGGTATACCAGACATTATTCTAAGTACTTTAGAGATCTTAACTCTATTAATTCTTATGCCATGCCTAGGAAATAGATACTCTTACTGTTTTCCTCTTCACATGAGGAGTCAGAGGCGCAGAGGGGTTCACCAATACCGACAAGGTAACCCAACCACGACATCACAAGGCCTCCTCCCGAGACAAGCAGGCAGTGGGGAGAACCACAGAGTCGGGAGTCTGGCAAGCCTGGCTTTAAACACAGACTTCTCTGTGAACAGTGTTATGATGAGAAAATTCCCTAACCTCTCAGTGCCTCAGTTTCCCCCTCTGTGGAATAGGAATGATAACAACTACATCACAGGATTGCTATAAATATTAAACAAAAGCAAGTATATAAACCCTTTTATACTCAGTGCCTGGCACACAGTCAGAGTTCAAGAAATACTGATTATTATAGTATCTTGACTACAGTGGAGACATCACTTTGGAGAAGGGAGTTATTTTTTTTTTTTTATTTTTTGAGACGGAGTCTCGCTCTGTCACCCAGGCTGGAGTGCAGTGGCCGGATCTCAGCTCACTGCAACCTCCGCCTCCTGGGTTTACACCATTCTCCCGCCTCAGCCTCCTGAGTAGCTGGGACTACAGGCGCCCGCCGCCACACCCGGCTAGTTTTTTGTAATTTTTTAGTAGAGACGAGGTTTCACCGTGTTAGCCAGGATGGTCTCGATCTCCTGACCTCGTGATCCGCCCGTCTCAGCCTCCCAAAGTGCTGGGATTACAGGCTTGAGCCACCGCGCCCGGCCGGAGAAGGGAGTTATTTAATTTTTTTTGTATATATACTTTAAGTTTACATGTGCAGAATGTGCAGGTTTGTTAGGTAGGTATACACGTGCCATGGTGGTTTGCTGCACCCATCAACCCGTCATCTATATTAGGTATTTATCCTAATACTATCCCTCCCCTTGCCCTCCACCCACCGACAGGCCCTTGTGTCCATGGAGAGTTATTTAATCTTGCCAATTATCTGCTGCCAGAACATTCTGCTCCAAACCCACCTAATCACTCAGTCAGCCCAGCTCACTCCCCCGGGGTTGGCGCTGGTTTACACACCCCTTGCTCTGACATTTTTAGGAACTTTTCAGACCTGTCTCCCTCAGTGGATAGATAGCAAGTAAGCTCTCTGAGGGCAGAGGCTGTATGCATTCTTTCTGGGGGTGCCTTTTTCTGGTGTTGTATTCCTATGTGGAAGGTCTTCAGCCAGTCACATCTGGCTCTGTCTCCTGGTAAGAGACGTGACTTATCCCCTTGGTGGGTCAAAGTCAGTTGTTCTCACTGGGGATCACAGCTACCCTGGGAGATGTTTTCTGAAATCTGTGGCGTGTTTTTTCTGGCTGTCTTAATAATTAGGAGGCGTAGCTTACATTTATTGGGCTGAGGGCAGGTATTCTACACATCTTGCACTGTAGAAGACAGTATCAAACAAACACTTCTTTGCATCCCATACAACTTTTTATATGACTTTCAAGTGCCCCACCAGACATCTGTGTCGGTGAACAGCCTGCCTATAATCATATAAGCCCAAAACCCAATTCCATTTTTTATGCAAACACAAAGTATCTTTTGCACACTCTTAATATGCATTTTACCCAGGGATGCCATTTTCTGTGTTAATGGAGGAAAGACTAGATTTGGCCGGAGCTTTACGAAGAGTTGTTTAACATTTTGAAAGATGATGGCTTTTGAGCAGCCAGGACAGCATACCAATATCAGCCTGTACTTGTGTCTGTCACATTCACAGAGGCATGAGCGTCCTACTGTCTCATTAAACCTTTTAGGGGAATGTGTCTAAGGATATACTTGCTGAAATACACATTGTTTTATTATTAATTACTTTGCTTTTTCCGTTTTATTCAAGTGAGACAATATTACTGATTTTTATTTATATATCTATTTTTTTCTTTTTTGTGACAGAGTCTCACTGTTGCCCATGCTGGAGTGCAGTGGTGTGATCTCAGCTGACCGCAACCTCCGCCTCCTGGATTCAAGCGATTCTTGTGCCTCAGCCTCCTGAGTAGCTGGGTCTACAGGCATGAGCCACTGCACCTGGCTCATTTTTTTTTTTTTTGCATTTTTAGTAGAGATGGGGTTTTACCATGTTGGCCAGGCTGGTCTCAAACTCCTGACCTCAGGTGACCCACCTGCCTCAGCCTCCCAAAGAGCTGGGATTACAGGCGTGAGGCACCACACTTGGCCTATGTTTTCTATAAATTTCACTCTACGATATTAAAGAGGTTTTATAGGAGCCTCATTACAAGAGACACTGAGTCTGATAAAAATGAGAACATCAGGGTTAGAAGGAGGTTGGGGGTGTGGCTTGGCCCCGTACGGACCTTCTATTCACATCTACCTGTTGACTAGGAGGGTGTTTTTTAAATTTTTTTATGTTTTTTTTGTTGTTGTTGAGACGAGTTTGGCTCTATTGCCCAGGCTGGAGTGCAGTGACACGATCTCGGCTCACTGTAACCTCTGCCTCCTGGGTTCAGGTGATTTTCCTGCTGCAGCCTCCTAAGTAGCTGGGATTACAGGCGTGTACCACCATGCCCGGCTAAATTTTTTCATATTTTTAGTAGCTAATTTTTTTGTGTTTTGTATTTTTAGCTGTATTTTTAGTATTTTTTTGTATTTTTGTGGTTTTAGTATTTTTATTTTTGTATTTTGTATTTTTTGTATTTTAGCATTTTTTAGTAAAAATGCATATTTTTGTATTTTATATTTTTTGTTGAGGTGGGGTTTCACCATGTTGGCCAGGCTGGTCTTGAACTCCTGACCTCAGGCGATCCACCCACCTCAGCCTCCCAAAGTGCTGGGATTTCAGGTGCGAGCCACTGCACCTGGCCAGGAGGGTGCTTTTATGTTTGTTTTCTGCCGGCTCTATCTGTGCCTGGTGGATGCGTTTAATTCTGCAGTGAGGTCTTAGAAAGCCCGTTGTGGCCAGGCACCAAAACCATATCTCCAACATAGCTCTATCTGTCAGGCTCCTGCATTTAAATTTCTGTTTTGATATTTTCGAGGGGGAGAGAGAGGGTATTACAGACTGACCTTGTAAACCTGGCTGTACTGCTTAGGGTTGAGCAAAATGTGGCTTGTTGGCTCCTCATCCTCTTCTCTTTCTTAGCCTGCCCCGCCCTGCCTCGCCCCACCACCCCCAAATCTTGCATCCACCAGGAAGTACAGGACTGGAAGCTGGATCCTGGAGCAGAAGCAAGCAATCCTCAGGGGAACAAGAGTCTTTCAGCCCTCAGTTCTCATCCTCCCAAGGAGGTCTCGGAGCCCCCCTCCTGCATATTGGACCTACTACCCTGAGGCTCTATTCTCCTGGCATGGCTTTCTTAGGCTCTCTGAACCAGCCCCACTGACAAAAGTGTAGTGCAGTGGCCTCCCTCTCTGTGGCAGACCCTACATCTTCCCTACTGGGCTGGGAGCTCCTGCGGGCAGGGACCGTGATGTACTTTTCTCCGTCTTCCCAATAATCAGCGAAGTGCAGGTTTGTGGAACTAAACAATCCAACATGGCCTATTCATTCCCTCCCTTGCTCTCTCAGGCTCAGTGGCTTTGGAGCCTACTGTCCTGAGGCTGCTCCTGGGGGTGAGTACTTACTTTGCCATCACCGCGGACCCTCCATTGCCAGCTCCAGGGCTTGGCACTGCTGTCCCTGTGTCTCCCTCACTGGCCTCCCTGAAGAAGACTCTCCATCATTCTGAGTCCTCAGAAACCTTTCCGTACCTGAATCTTGTTGATTTTAAAGAAGACGCCCCATCGAGCCAATTAATTACAAGTCAATTTGTACAAGGAGCAGCCAGAGAACTGTGGTAGTTGGTTGGTCACATTCAAGAAAACAATGATGGAAAATCCCAGTTGGCTTAAAACTAAATGCTACACTAGGGCACACCGGGGCAACTCTTCAGAACTAGCCGGCACAAGTGTCCAGAAACAGGCATGGGAGAGCCATTCGTGCAGGTGAGCTTAGAATGCTGGCAAGTGTGGGGCTGAGAGGAAACCCCAGGCCACTGATTCTCAGCTCTTGGGGCAGGAAACGTAGGGAAAAGCACAGCTGCCAACTTGCTTCAGACTCTCTTCTGGCCTACAGGACTTTTGGGAGGTCTTCAAGCCACACAATGCTCAACAGCATACACAAAACACTGTCCTGATCTGCCTGGTGGAAACCCATGGCCCTGGATGATGAGGGTTCCAGAAGTTACCAGAACAGAGCAGGTGTGAGGCCTCCTAGGTATGCACTTGTCATTTGGAACCCCCAATCCCCTTTAATCCAATTCTACCTCCCAGTGTTCTTCTGAAGTTAGCTGTTGGCCCAAAGAGCAGGAAATGGAGTGGAGAGACTCCAGGTGAGGACCGCAGTGCCCTGGGCTCCTGAACACGCTGCCAGGGCACTCAACCCTCCTTCCCTCTCAGAAGAGCCCTCCACTGGGGTCCTCCCACCACCACTACCAGGCCCCTCTTTCCTTTCTCCTGCACTGCCTTTCCTAGCTCTCCCAGGCCACACTCACTCAAGTCCCCTTCCTCCACAAAAGCCCTCTCTTCACACGGCCTCCATCTTAAGCCAACATTTCCATCTCTTTATCACCCTATTCCTCGAAAGGGAATTCTACAATCCGAGTCTCCATCATTTCCTTAACTCCTACTCACCCCTCAGCTGCAACAAGCTTGACATCCACTCTCACTGTGGACCAGACAGACACCAGGTGAAGGCTATCCTTGCTTGCCTGACTGCCAAGTTCCTAGCCAACTTTTAGGCTTCAGATTCTACTGTGTTGCCCCCTATGCTCTGATACTGTTGGCTCTCCCCACCTTCATGAACATCTCTCCTTGGTGAGCGTGGCTCCCCTCCTGTCCCTTTGACCTTCCTTCCTCGTTTCATCTATAGACATCCACTCAGCCTGTCCTTTAAGTGCCCTTCTCCAGGTCTGTCCTTGGTCCTCTTCGCACTCTGCACATCCTCCCCAGGTAACCCCGTTCCCTCTCATCACTCCATGTAATATGATCCAGTGGCAACTCCCCAATACACATCTTCAGTCCTGCCTGTCTCCTGGGCTCCAGATCCAAATTTCTTGCCATGCACTGGGAGCCCAGAGCTCATTCTCTACCCTTCCTTCTCCTCCCACCATCTGGATAAGTTTGTTCCACCTCCTGTCTTCTTGATGATGAGTTGTGATCCTACCAAGGTTCAGCATCCCAAGCTAGAAGTCTCAGCCACGTTTAACTCATCCCTCTTCTTTGCTGTCCATGCCCAATCTGTCACCAAAATCTTCCTGATCTTATCTTAGAATTATCTCTTAAAGCTGGGTCTCTCCATGCCTACTGAAATTGTAATAATAATAGCAAATACACAGTGTATATGTTCAAGATACTTGTCTAAGAAGTATATACACATCATTTGACCCTCACAATAACCCTGTGAGACAGATATCACTATCCTCCCCGCTTTACAGATAAGGGCATTGAGGCACATGGAGACTGGATAACTTGCTCAAGGTCACATGGTCAGGTAGTGCTGGAGCCAGGATTCACAGTCAGGCAGCCAGGCTCTATGTTTGTGTACATAACTTTTTTTTTTTTTTCTTTTTGAGACGGAGTCTCGCTCTTTCACCCAGGCTGGAGTACAGTGGCCGGATCTCAGCTCACTGCAAGCTCCACCTCCTGGGTTTACGCCATTCTCCTGCCTCAGCCTCCCGAGTAACTGGGACTACAGGTGCCCGCCACCTCGCCCAGCTAGTTTTTTGTATTTTTTAGTAGAGATGGGGTTTCACCATGTTAGCCAGGATCGTCTCGATCTCCTGACCTCGTGATCTGCCCGTCTGGGCCTCCCAAAGTGCTACATAACTTCCTTCCTTCCTTTTCTTTTCTCTTTCTCTTTCTCTGTCTCTGTCTCTGTCTCTCTCTCTCTCTCTCTCTCGTTTTTCTGACATAGAGTCTCACTCTGTCATCCAGGCTGGAGTGCAGTGGCACGATCTCAATTCACTACAACCTCCACCTCCCAGGTTCAAGCAGTTCTCCCTGCCTCAGCCTCCCAAGCAGCTGGGATTACAGGCACCTGCCACCACGCCCAGCTACTTTTTGTATTTTTAGTAGAGATGGGGTTTCGCCATGTTGGCCAGGCTGGTCTTAAACTCCTGACCTCAGGTGATCCACCTGCCTAGGCCTCCCTAAGTGTTGGGATTACAGGTGTGAGCCACTGCGCCTGGCCTGTGTGCGTAACTTTCTTGCTCTGTCTGTGTCTTTTGCATTTCTGGCTACAGCAGCATTCCACTCGGCCTCTCTTGCATCAGTTTGTCACTCATCCTCCCTTCCCTTCTCACCCACACTCCCCTCCAATGCTCTTCTAGTAAATGAAACTAGTCATGCTTGAGAACACCTAGCAGCTCGTTGCTGCCCACAGAACAAGCCCCAGACTTCTTTGCTAGGAATTTGACATCTTCATAGCTTGGCCTAACCCACCAAGGGAGACAATTCACTATCCCCTAGGCCTGGAATATTCTTGCCAACCCTCTCTGCTAGTCAAAGCCCTACTCTTCCCTCACCACCCACTTCAGACACCATCTCTTCTGTAATATCCTTCGGCAGAGCTTAGCATTCTCATGTCTCTCACAGAACACATCTTTGCGATTTATCTTCTTACAATGGACGCCTCTCTATCCAGTGCTTAAGAATGGCTGCATATTCAAAGGTTGAATGGACGGTCCCAGATCCAGCCTACTGGGTCCTTCTGTTTCAGCCTCTAGATTTCAAATGATTCTTTTCACTGGCTCACATACAGTCATAAAGGCTGGAAAAAGTCCACGTGACATATTTCCCCTCACTCTCTACAGCTCAAAGGTGACTTTCTTCCTCATTTCTCTTCAATGGAAAAATAAAATAAAATGAAAGTCGAGTGGAAGAGTCCAACTAATCAGCCAAAATATGGCAAGAGATAAGTAATGACACCGTAACATGCAGACTGTCTGGGGCCTCAGACAGCATCTCAGCCGAAGCCTCTCCATTTTATTCATCAGGAAACAGAACCCGAGAAAGAAGAGGTTTGTATAAGGCAGCAACTAGTGAGGGACAGACAGCACTGGAACTCAGGACTTCTGAGCCCCTATCCAAGGCCTTAACCTGTTGCTTCTCAAGTCTATCTCATCTGTCCTGGGGATGGAGAGTTGGCCTTGTTTCTGGGTCCCTTGACCTTCCCACACGTATCCCCCAAACAGACTCAGTCTGCCTTCCTGGGACCAGGAAGTTAACAGGCTCAGTGTGGAAACTTCCTGATGAGCCATGAGCGTTCCTTGCTCATGCAACTTCAGGACTGTGGTTTACCCAGAATCTGGCTGTACCAACTGGCCTGGGGCCTTGCAACAGGAGCTTCACCCAGGGCAGTGGCTCTTTCTCTGCTCCCCTGTGTCTGCCAACCCCTTGTCTGTGTCAGATGCAGAGGCTGCTCCTACACAACCATTCATTCTTCCCCTCCCTACTCCCTCTACCTCCCAGGTTAGTCATGGTGAGGTCACACTCAATGTCTGGCTCCCAGGCCTCTCCCCAGGGATAATGTGCGGATGCAGGGAGCAGGGCAGGCGCAGCAAGGCCTCATGGGAAAAATGGGCTCTGGAGTCAAAGAGATATGGGTTCAAATCCTGGCTCAGCCAGTCAACCAATTGTGTGACCTTCATCAGGTTATTTAATCTTTCAAATCCTTCTCTGAAAAAGATGGGGCTGCCTGGGAGGCAGTTTTCTCACTTGTGAAATGAGGATTATATCACCCACCTCACTGGTTTAGAGTGAGAATTAAAGGAGATTCAGTGCCAGGAGCGCCTTGCCCCGAGCCTGGCGGTCAGCAAGTTTTAGTTTGCTTCTCTTGCTGTGAAGTGTGAGGGTGTGACCCTCAAGCGGGGGCCTGGGGAGTCCTGGGTGCCCACCCACTGGCCTGCAGGTGAGCTGGCGTGAGTGTGAGCAGAGGAGAGCTCCAGCCTGAGTGTGTAAATGAACGTGACCGGGCAGAGTATGTCTTCCTCCAAAATTCCCTCCACCCTCTTTAAAGGAAAGATCTGTCATGTCTGTTCTTGTCAGTGATGAGAATCCAAACCCCTCCCAGAAGAGGGAGGGAACAACCCTCCCCACAAGGCTCATCCAAGGGAAACAAACTCCAGCAAGGCCCCCTCCCAGCAGCAGCCACCTGGTGGGGAAACCACACCCCAAAGATGTTCCAAGGGTCAGGGGCCTCCCAGGGTCAGAGGGGCTGCCCTCATCCTTCTCTCCAGCGCAAGTGTGTCTCAAGCTTCCGACAAATCACATGGGCAGCTAAGCCCATGGGGCCTGTGAAGCTGGCCACCTCCCAGCAAGGCTGGCCTTGCCGTGTCTTGGTATGGAAGAGGCTCCTCCCCATGCATCTCGTCCAAGGGGCTGGGGCCAGGAGAGGTGGGCCCTGGGCTGGGGAATCTTGAGTCCTCAGGGCAGAAAGCACAGGGCCCGGGCCACATCCCAACCTGTTTAGGATCAGGATCACAGAATCCATCAGGATGACAGAATCCTTGGGAATCTCCTCCATTTTCCTGCCCTTGAAGCAAACCTGACCAAACTATCTCTGAGATAAGAACCTGTCTCACATTTAAAGACCTTGAGTGAGATGCTGACTCTACAGTTTCCCTCCCTTGGTAGTTTTTAATAAACTGCATTGGCTGGAAGTCCTTCCTCTCTGTAGCTAACTTAGATCTCTCTTTAATTGAAGCCTATCTCTGTTTTAGGTCTCGGGTGTAAAGGGAGGGTAGCTGGCTTTCATTTGTCAGCAAACTCCCCAGCCTTCCTGATGAATAAAACTGCAGAATTTGCCTCCTAAAAGGTGCTGGCTCAGGACTCAACATTATTCTTCTCTCTGACTGCGAAGAATGTACCCAGAATTAACAGCCTTTTAGGAAATGTTAATACTGACTTCAGGCCAGGCACTGTGGCTCACACCTGTAATCCCAGCAGTTTGGCGGGCTGAGGAGAGAGGATTGCTTGAGCCCAGGAGTTCAAGACCAGCCTGGGCAAGGTGGCAAAACCCCATCTCTACAAAAAACACAGAAAATTAGCCAAGCATGGTGGTGCATGCTGTGATCTCAGCTACTTGGGAGGCTGAGGTGGGAGGATTGGTTGAGCCCCAGAGGTCAAGGTTGCAGTGAGCTGTGACTGTACCACTGCACTCCAGCCCGGGCAACAGAGTGATAGCCTGTCTTAAAAACAAAACAGTGACTTCAAATCACTCTGTAGATAAAGGAGGAGAAGAACCTATGTCTGCATTTGATCTCCAGCCCCCATCCTAGACTTCCATCTAAATCTGGACTCAGGGTATCAGAATCTAGGGGAGGATTCCTAGTGATTATCCAATGCACCCCTTTCCCTTCCTTCTTGCCATCTCCCTTTCTATGTCACTATTCTCTGACTAAAAATTCCTACTCATCCTTCAGAGACAGACTCAGATATCACCTCCTCCATGAAGCCTGCTCTGAGCTCCTGGGAAGAATTAACGGTTCCTATTTCTATTTGATTTTATGCTTTTTCCATACCTCTAGTAAAACATAAATGAGGTTGTATTGTAATTATCCACTTAAGAGTCAGTCTCTCCCTCTCCCTCTCTCTAAAGACATTCCACCTTGTTCTTACACTAGACTTTGAGCTCCTTCAAGGCAGAGATCATGCCCTAATTTTGTGTTCCCATACCTGGCATAGTGCAAGTACTCCCCCATTGCCAAATTTATGGAATGAATTAATTTTTCAGTTGAGAAAACTCAGACCAAAAATATTAAATAACTTGATCAAGGTTATACACCTAGTTAGTGGCAGAAATGGAACGAAAACCCAGGCTTTCTAACTTTGTGTTTAATTCTCACACCGCTCCCTCACTCTAGGACTTCCCATTACTGCTCCCTGCCTGGCTCCAGCTTAGCCTTTCTCCTCCAAACAAACTCTCCCACTCCCACCATCTGCTTCTGACATCACACCCTGTCCTACCTCCTACCCCGCCATCTTCCCACCAGCCTCCAACCTCAAGGGTAAGTCCTCTCCCTTGGCATCCCCCTTCTCTTTACACATGTACATCCATCTGTCCTGCGATCTTTCCAATACCACCTTCTTCTGCCCGAAGCCCTTCCTAACTAAGTCTAACCTCATTCAACTTGGTTTCCTTGCAACGCACCAGGCGCATGTCTATGTTGCCCCTGAGCCTGGTTACCTGCTCTTTTTTGAGCTATTTCTGCCTGTTTCCTGTTATGTTCTCTAGCTTCTTACTTTAAATCAGGAATTCTCTGTGGCAATCCAGGCACCTCAGCCTTTGTGGCTCCATCAATTCCTCTGTACACAGTCAGTTCGTGCAAACCCTCATCCAAGAGGCAACTCGGGCTACGCATTGACAGGAAAAGAGCTGTTGTCTTAGATTTCTGGACCACACCTGGCATAAAGTTTACCCTAAACAGGTGCTCCATTTGTTAGCCCTTTTTTGAGAGGATACTGAAGAGACCCCAACACTGGCTCATGGGTTGGGGTGGGAGGTTGGGCTCAGGGTCCTTTGATCCTGAAAGCTTGGTGTTTATGAATAAACACCCCCAAACTGTACTTAATCTTGTCTTCCTCCATACCAGATAGTATAGGTGATGCCCAAAATTGATAGTATAAATGTTTCTTTCTGACCCAAGTTCTTACCTGCCTGTTGAAATCTAGGCCATTTCGATCATTTCCTAGAAAAGATAAAAATATATGCATATTAGTTGGTAGCAGGTTTCAAAGAGGCTGAAGGTTAGAAAAAAACTAGGATGTTGAGACGCGTGTGGCTCTATTTTGAAAAAGAGCACCTGCTTCTCTTGTGGCTGGGATCCTCCTCCTCGACCTGTTTCCTGGAAACGTCTTTGGAAATTCTCCTCCAGGGTGATGATAGCCAGGTAAAGGGTCACCTTTACCTGACAAGTCAGGAGAGGCTGACTTGTCTGAGGTTGCACAGCAAATCAGAGTCTGTGGGGAGGACAGCTGGCCATGCCAACCGGAGAGCTCACTCCACCGCATGCTTCTATGCCCGGGCTTCCCCCTCAGATGGAAGCTGCTGCATCCCTCCAGGGACCAAGGGACGAAGAAGAGACCAGCATGGATCTCAAAGGACTCCCTAGGACAGAAGTCATGCCACTAGCCCAGCCCTTCAGGAGAGATAACACCTAAAGTATATCAGCTAGACAGCTGTCTTTCTTGTTTTTTCACACCCTCAACTTTTACCATAAATGTTGGGTTGAAAAAGTAAATATGTGCTTAATAGAAATGTCTTTCAGTGGCTGGGCACAGTGGCTCACGCCTGTAATCCCAGCACTTTGGGAGGCCAAGGCAGGAGGATCACTTGAGCTCAGGAGTTCAAGCCAGCCTGGGCAACACAGTGAGACTCCATTACTACTAAAAATACAAAAAAAATTAGCCAGGCATAATGGCACATGCCTGTAGGCAGGAGGATCACTTCAGCCCAGGAGGTAGAGGCTGCAGCGAGCCCTGATCGTGCCACTGCACCCCAGCCTAGGTAACAGAATGAGACCCTGTCTCAAAAAATAAATAAATGCATAAATAAAAAAGAGGAAGAAAAGCAAAGATTTTGGTTAAGAAAAAGTCTAAAGTAGTGGAAAAATCACCCTACCAAGAGGAAGTCATAATTAATATTTTTGTATATTTTATGATCTTTTTTATAATTGTTTCTCTTCATGGATATATACCACTCTATATAGACTTTTATCCCACTTTTTCCAGTGAGCACCATAAATATGTCTCCTGTGCTATTAAGGAACATTGTAAATGCTTCTATGCTTATAAATATCATTTTTAATGGTTACATAATATTACATTAAATGGATATACCATGATTTGTTTAAACATATACCTATTATTAGCAGAATTGTTTTCACTCTTTGCTAAAATAAAACTTCCTATTCACATAGCTCTCCAGGACCGGAGCTGCCGCACAACCTTCCTTTGGGCCTCCTGTATTACTGGTTCTATAACAGCAAGCAAAATAGTCATTTATTAAATACAGTACACTGAGCCCAGCACTGTGCAGCACATGCATATATATATATATACATATATTAATATGCATATATACAATATGCATATATATAATATGCAGAATGTGTGTGTGTATATATATATGTAATGCGCTCCAAATACATTGGTTGAGCAAATGAGTAAACAAATTCAAAACTCTCAAGATAGCTTTGGAATAAAGTCCAGATTCCTTGGCACAACGTGGAATTCCCCATATGTCCTATCTCCTGCCTACCTTTTCTGCTCTTATGCCACTGACAATCCTATCTTACTTTTTCTCCCAGGTACCCTGAGCTCCAGCCACACAAAGTACCACTTGCATCCTAACAAACCACGCGCTCATGTTACCGTGCCTCTCTGCATTGCTCCCTTCCTGCATGGAGTTAGTCCCTCTCCCCTCTGGAATCTGGGAGGCCTCTCTACTGGTTGCGTGGCACTCATTGTGTTACTCCCTCTTAGTATGTTTCCTTCTCCTGCTAGTCTATGAATTCCTTGAGAGCTGGACAGTGACATGCTTTTTTTTTTTTTTTTTGTCCTCAGTGGCCACAAAATGACCACAGTTCCTAACATGGATCAGAGGCTCAAGAAACGCCTGAGAGGTGAATGAATAGGGTCTAAGAGAATTCCCTGGAGCTCTAACCCCTTTTCCTCAGCTGTGTCCTAAACAACCATGGGCAAATGTAACCCTTTCCCGTGTGGTCATGAAGTCATGACGCATCTCTGAGAGCAGGTGGGCTGGCAAGGTGGGAGCAGAAGATGAATAGCGGTGGGGTCCCGAGAAAGAGGAAGAGGTGAGATGCAAAATGATCTCTGAGCAAAGCCTGGTTTTGAGATCAGCTATGATGATATATAAGATCTGCTAGGGGTGCTGGGCGCAGTGGCTCAAGCCTTTAATCCCACATGAGTGGATCATTTGAGGTCAGGAGTTTGAGACCAGCCTGGCCAATATGGTGAAACCCTGCCTGTACTAAAAATACAAAAATTAGCCAGGCGTGGTGGTGGGCACCTGTAGTCCTAGCTACTCGGGAGGGTGAGGCAGGAGAATCGCTTGAACCCTGGAGGCGGAGGTTGCAGTGAGCCGAGATCGCATGACTGCACTCCAGCCTGGGTGACAGAGTGAAACTCTGTCTAAAAGAAAAAAGAAAAAAAGAAAAAAGATCTGCTAAGCGAGCTAAAGATGGGAAGGACCCACAGCCACAATAGTTGTGTTGAAAGGGGTAGATGAAGGTAAAATTGCTTTTATCTTAAAAAAAAAAAAATCCCTTTGTGACATTGTGATGTTGTGACATTGGGTTAATAAGGAGTAATGTTCAAAAACTTGACAAAAGAACACATTCATTAATTCAACAAATATTTACTAAGCACAGTCTATGTGCAAGGCACTGTTCCAGGCACTGGGAATACAATCTTGGAGAAGATGGAAGTCACTGGCCTCATGGAGTTTCTTTTCTAGTTGAGAAGACATAAAAAAGAACTAAGCAAACAAAAATGCACTGTGCTTTCATCTACAGATAATTACTGTGGAGAACCAGAAGGCACTGTGACACTGTAGAGAGTATCTGAGGCTGATCAGAAACAGGATGACTAGGGAGGGCCACTCAAGGGAGGTGATATTTTCTCTGAACAAAGTGAGGACCTAGTCTTTTGAAGGCCTGAGGAAAGATCATTCCAGATGGAAAGACTGGGTCCTGAGGCAACGGCAGGCTTGCATGCCAAGGGGCAGTAATGAGGTCACTATGGCTGGAGAGAAGAGTAGTGATGGAGAGCTGGCATGGGATCTGCTGGTCGGGTCGTGATGAAGACTGCAATTTTCAATCCAAGGAACATGGGTCAATCTGAGGGTTCCGAGCAGAGGAGTAACATGATTTGACTTAGGCCTTTACACCTGCAAGGGTGAGAGAGGAGGAAGGGAGACCAACTGGGAGGCTGCCTCAATGGCCCAAGTGGGAGGGCAGTGGGCTGGACAGGATGGTGGCAGTGGACACAGTGAGCAGGGCCAGGATGTACTTAAGCGGACAGCAGACAGGGCTGGCTGATGCGGGGATGTGGAGGGCAGGGGAAAGAAAGGAATCAAGGATGATTCCTAGGGTTTGGGCTTCCTCAATGAAGGTGTGGTGGTGCCACTCGCTGTGATGGGGTGACTTGGGGAAGAACTCAAGAGTTATGCTTGGGACATGCAACGTTTGAGATGCCAATTAGATGTCTCAGAAGAGGTGGGGAAATGAGTTTGACTCAGGAGAAGTGTTCGGTCAGGAGGTATCAATTGGGTAGCCCTCAGCTAATGGGTGGTAGCTAAAGCCACAGCACCCAGTGAGGTCACAAAGGAACTGAGCCCAGATGAGGAATAAAAAAGGGTCAAGGGTGGATGATGAGCAGGCACCAGCAAAAGAGACTGAGAAACAGTGGGAAGTCAAATGGAAGAAAGACGGGGCAAGGAGAGGGGTTTGGAGAGGGGTTTTCAAGAAAGGAGACAATATGCATTTGAATGAGACCTAGAAAGTAAGAAAAATAGCATTATATAACAGTTTGACTTGGAGAGGGTCATCAGGTTTGCGGACAATTAAAAAATGTCTTCACTTTTGATTTCTGTAAATGCTATTATGATGTTGTTTGTGAGACCCATAACACGAAAAAGTTGTCTAAGCACAATTCAGAGATTAATTTGAAAACTGACCAACACAAATCAACCATTTCTGTTGCCTGGAAGTTTTGCCGTGGCCCCCTTCTCAAGAGGCATCTCATTCTGAGGATGCACCTGCTCCACTTGGAGCCTGATGATGGAGTTTCCCCTTCTCATCAAATTCATTTTTACCTGCAGGGATATCTCTCATTTTCCTTGTTCCCAGGGACACTGAAGGGCAGGATTAGAGTGCAGGGGACTAGCAGAGCCTCCCAGGAGACTGGCCCCTAGCGCTCCAGGAGGGCTGAGAGTAGCATATGGCTCAGCCTTTGGCACTCAGGTAAGGCACTTCTTGGGAGATATGGCCTTCCTCATGTCTCCGAGCCCATGTGTCTGGGCGGAGACACAGGGGCATAGTCTAATGGAAGCATTAGGTTCATATCTGGTGATACTGTTGCTTCTCCCTCCAGATCTGGCTGAAGAGGAATCACCGCAGCCCTCATTTTACTGCCATACTTGTTCCTGCTTTCCTTCCGTGGTCACTGGACTTGTTCCACGGAGCAGCTCTCCCCACCCAGCCTATAGAAAGGCCTGGAAGGTGGTACCTGGCAACTGCAGACTGTGATTTAGCTCACGGGGCTCTGCTGTGGCCCCAGTGCTCCAGATTAAGGCAATTGGCCAGTCATTCCTAGAATGCTTAAGTTTATTCATCTTTGAAATGGTACTGAAGGTACTCCTCTTTCCCAGAGAAAGGAAGAGATGCAACGATTATATTGTGTTAAATATTGGTCCACGATCACCAGAAACTTTTCTACTCCTGTAAGATGCTGTGTGAAGGAGCAGCAGGGTATACTTAGAAAGAGTCCTGGACTGGAAGTCAGAAGACTGGGGTTCGAGCCTGAGCTCCATCGCCACCAAGCTATGTGAATTGGGTCAAAGCAGGGACTTCCTGATGCCTTAGTGGTAAAACAAGGTCATGATCCTTGTTTCATTCCCTTCCCAGGAATACAGTGAGAACTGAGTGAGATAAGCTGATGGCTAGGCTTTTAAACTGCAGAGCTGGGTTCCAGACACCCTAGACTACTCCCTCAAAAAGCGGAGCCTGATCTTGTGTTAGGGACTTTGCATATGCTGCTCCCTCTGAAAGGCCCTTCTCTCCTCCTCTTCTAGCTAGAAAATACTTACCCTTCAAGACCCAACATAAATATCATTCTCCAAGAAGCTTTTCCAAAGGAAAACAAAGGATTTCTTCCTCTGTGCTTCTGTATCATTCATTCATTCATCGACAGGGTCTCACTCTGTTTTCCAGGCTGGAGTGCAGTGGTGCGATCTCAGCTTACTGCAACCTCTGCCTCCTGGGTACAAGCAATACTCCTACCTCAGCCTCCAGAGTAGCTGGGACTACAGGCATGTGCCACCATGCTCAGCTAATGTTTTAATTTTCTTTTTTGTGGATATGAGGGCTTATTATGTTACCCAGGCTGGTCTTGAACTCTGGGCCTCAAGCCTCAGCCTCCCAAAGTTCTGAGATTAAAGGCATGAGCCACTGCACCCAGCTCTTATCCCTTATAGCACATACCATGTTTTTTTTTGTTTTTGTTTTTGTTTTTTTTGAGACGGAGTCTCGCTCTCTCGCCCAGGCTGGAGTGCAGTGGCCAGATCTCAGCTCACTGCAAGCTCTGCCTCCTGGGTTTACGCCATTCTCCTGCCTCAGCCTCCCGAGTAGCTGGGACTACAGGCGCCCGCCACCTCGCCCGGCTAATTTTTTGTATTTTTTAGTAGAGACGGAGTTTCACCAGGATGGTCTCGATCTCCTGACCTCGTGATCCGCCCGTCTCGGCCTCCCAAAGTGCTGGGATTACAGGCTTGAGCCACCGCGCCCGGCCTACTATGTTTTTTAGTCAGTGGTTTATGTGTCTGTTTCCCTCATGAGATTTGTGAGCTCCCAGAGGCCAGGGTTGTTATATCTTGTTCATCTTTGTGGCCCAAGTGTCTAAAACAGTGTCTGACACATAGTAGGTGCTGAAGGATCATACATTTAACAGATCCAAATCACTGAGAAACTGTAACATAAACTAACCTCCTATTCACACCTAACAAACCACAGGCATCCCCATCCACAGAAACCCGAACATGTTCTATTTCCAAGCCCTGGCTCCATCTTTGGAAGATGGCTGCCACTGCAGAAAAACCAGACCAGAACAGAACACATACGGCCAGCAGCATTATTTTCAGAGTCCAACACTGAAGTGTAACCTTGGAGGGGAAACCACCTTCCTAAGGCCACACATAGCCTCAGAGAACCTGAACCAGGGCAACAGCTCAGATTTCTCAACTACCAAACTCACACAGTTTTTCCAATAAATCCAGTGCATTGAGTGACACAGAAAAAAAATTGAGTATGGTTTTAGACCTTAATCAACAGCTTAGGCTAATAAAGAGGATAGATGCGTATCAAATCTGGAAGCGATTCAAAGCAGAGAGCAGAAAGCAATACATAAAAGTAGACCACAGAATCAGGATTAGAAAATATTTGGTGGGCTCTAACAGGAGACCCAAACCAACAAGATAAAATGTAACAGGAATAAATACAAAGTTCCATATTTAGGCTAAAAAAAATCAACTATATAAAATCAAAGATAGGGGAGGTGGAACTGTATGTTTAGAAATGGTTAAGATGGTAGGCTGGGCGCGGTGGCTCATGCCTGTAATCCCAGCACTTTGGGAGGCCAAGGAGGGTGGATCACGAGGTCAGAAGTTTGAGACCAGCCTGACCAACATGGTGAAACCCTGTCTCACTAAAAATACAAAAATTAGCCGGGCATGGTGGCATATGCCTGTAATCCCAGCTACTCAGGAAGCTGAGGCAGGAGAATCACTTGAACCCAGGAGGCAGAGGTTGCAGTGAACCAAGATTGTGCCACTGCACTCCAGCCTGTGCAACAGAGCAAGACTCCGTCTCAAAAAAAGAAGAAAAAAAGAAAAGAAAAGAAATGGTGAAGATGGTAAATTTTATGTTATGCATTTTTTACCATGATAGGAAAATATAAAAAGTAAAACAAAAGTTTTATTAGGAAATTCTATTTTGACAAATAATGTAAACTGGAGATCCGCTTTTCTACTTCATATTGGATAGTCAGCTAAAGTAGTCCAGTTGCGCAAAGATATGCCCCACTTTTAAGACCATCTGCTACAACGTGGAACCTGATAAAGACTGCTTTCAGCAATACCAACAACCAACCTCAAAATGGAACCAAGAATAGAAATAATCATAGCTGAAACACAAGGCGATTAAAAATTTGTGTGCATATTTTAAGATACTTTACCATCAAAATTGCCGTGAGAATTAAATGAGGGATTCATTTTGTTTTGTGTGATAATGATATTATGCTTAAGAAGGAAAACGTCTTCATGTTTTAGAGATGCATATTCCCATATTTAGGACTGAAATGTTATAATGTCTGTAATTTAAAGGAAAATATTCCAGTAACGAGAAGGGCAAGAATCTGATGGTTGCTGAGAAGGGGCGATGAGTGCATGGGGTTCATCGCATTAGTCTCTCCTTTTGTGTTTGTTTGAAAATGTCCAGAATAAAAAGATATTGAAAATAAATGTATAAATAAAAAACTTCAGAAAAACAGCGGAAGCAAATATGGTGAGATGTTCATTATTAAATCCAGATGATGGGTATGTGGCTGTTCATTAAAGTTTCTTTTCCTTTTTCTGTATGTCTGAAATTTTTCAAAATAAAAGTTGAAAAGGTTCACTGAGGGAACATTTGAAAGCACCTGGCCCTGTGCCTGCT
This sequence comes from Colobus angolensis palliatus, assembly GCF_000951035.1. Lineage (NCBI taxonomy): Eukaryota > Metazoa > Chordata > Mammalia > Primates > Cercopithecidae > Colobus > Colobus angolensis. The sequence goes on along the minus strand of NW_012120709.1, from coordinate 26,771,407 downwards.
GCAGTCAGTGCTGAAATAAATGTCAGTGGACTTTTCCTTCCTCCCCATATACTTGCCTGGAAGTGAAGCGGGCTTAGCCTGCAGCTCCAAAGAGCAGAACAATGGCAGAAGCTGTGGGGAAGCAGGCCTCCTCTCAGCATAAGGAAGAACTCTGTAAATAGTGTACCTGTCTTACAGTGAAACCTGCAGCGTCACAGAGCTCCCCATCCTCAGGAATATTCGAGCGGAGGCTGCTTATTTCAGGGCTGTTACAGAAGTGATGTTTGAATTGATGAGGCAATTTGATAGCATCAAAGGGGATCTCAAGTGACCTCCCAAATTCCCTCCATCTGTTAAAGTCTTAGGATTCAATGCATTTGATTGAAACGTACCAGGGCTTTTTCTTCCCCTCCCAGAATCTTGTCACTGTCTACAGCATCTGCAAAGAGAGGCACAGGGAAGACCAGGGAACTCTCTTCACCGTTTCCCTGGGTCCTGTTGGTTCTGCATACAAATAAAAGATGAAGTACACAGAAGGGAGGGGTGGGGCAGAAAAGGGTTCACAAAGGAAGTGGCAGAATTCCCTATCTGGAGGTCTTGGGAGCAAATGGATGACATCTGTGCCAAGTAGGAAGGGCCAACAGCTGGGATGTCTCCAGGCCTCTTTTGGTTCTCATGGACCCCTGGGAATCTCTGGGCCAGGAGGCCTCAATGGCAAGAAAGTGGGAGAGGGCATATACCTAGGCACCCTGGCTCATAAGGCTAGGAGGGACCGCAGGGGACCACCCAGGCCTTTGGGATGATGTGGTTTTATTATTCACCTTATTTTACAGGTGAGGAAACTGAGCCTGAGCCTGAACAAGGGTAAGCGCTTGCACAAAATGAAAGAGCTTTTAAAGCATGCGGGTATGTGGGGAATGATCCTCAGGGGGAGGCAAAACAAAATAAAACAAAACAAAATGCATGTCTCCAACCCCAATGCACTGTGTTCTTCCATTCTTGGAATCTTTTTTCTTTTTTGAGACAGTGTCTCACTCTGTCATCCAGGCTGGACTGCAATGGTGTGATCATGGCTCACTGCAGCCTTGACCTCCAGGGCTCAAGCGATCCTCCCACCTCAGCCTTCCCAGTAGCTAGGACCACAGGTGTGCCACCACAACTGGCTAACTTAAAAAAAAAAACTGTAAAGACAGGGTCTCACTATGTTGTCCAGGCTAACCTGGAACTCCTGAGCTCAAGCAATCCTCCTGCCTCGGCCTCCCAAAGTGCTGGGATTACAGGCATGAGTCACCGTGCAAGGTTCTGGCATCAGTTAAACTCGGAGAATGTCTGAGGACTCATCGAAGACCCAACTTAACCCCCCAACACCAGCATATCCCTGCTCCACACAGTGCCCAGGACTGTGCATCTGCACCACACAGCTCGCAGCGAGAAGCCAAGCTGCAGGTGGAGGGATTTGGGTTAAATATGAGAACATTTAGGTCCACAGAATTTGAATTAAGTGATCAAGAGGGTAAAAGGCACACTAAAATTCTGGGGAGCCCCAGGATTCCAATACAATCTCCTTAGGCCAAGATGGCCATAATACCCAATGAAGTCCTGCAGAGGAAGTCCAAGGATCCTAATGGAGGAGGTGCCCAAATGTCAAAAGCAGACTCTGCCTCCATCTCTCCTCCCTTTGGCATCCGTGGGCACCGTGGACGCCGATCAACAGTGACCTGAGCTCCCTGGCCGAGCCCCTAACACCAGGAGCTGGGCATGGGGCCCCTAGGAGGGCCCTGCTTTCCCACCTTGGAGCTGAGCCAACAGCCAGCAGCCCAGCCTAGAAGGCTGATTTGCATAGCTTTGGCAGCCCTGGGATGTGAGTTTGCCTGGGGAGCAATTCTCTGGGTGAGGGAGGTGGAAGCCTCAGAACTGTTCAAGCAGGATTTTTCACTTCTGCCTGGTAAACAATGCAGAGAACATTCGGCAATGGGGCTGAGCCTCTCCCATTTCTGATTCTCTTCTCACCAGCTCCGCTTTCCAGTATAACCCAGTAAGACTTCCAGGGACACTACAGGACCACTTGGCACCTTGCTGGCACTTCCTGGGAGAGCAACCATTCAGCTACTGGGACCTTGGAAGCGTTCCTGAGCAGCTAGCCACCAGAGCAAATGGAGAAGCTTCCAGCGTGGTCATTTAAACCAGCCCAGAACAAGTTTTTTCCAGGATGCCCCCAGACATTATGCCTACCTTTTTTGGTACTTGAGATTCATCCAAGGAATTGGGAAGTGTTCCCTAATGGTCAGAGTTCTGTCTAGAAAACACACAGTAAACTGGGTTCTAGGGTCACTTTGGAGGCTGTTTTATGCTCAACTTTGACAAGTGGCTTAATCTCTGTAGCCTTCCATTTCCTCTAAACATTACATTAAAACAAAAAGTTGCTGTCTCCATTCCTGCCACCTCCTTCATAGGAGTGAGGAAATATCCAGGAGGACCCTCAAAGCAATCCTTGAAGCCACCTGAAGAATAGGACCCAGGAGGCCCTGTGAGGGACTGTGGGAAGAGCACTGGTTTAGGAGTTGGGAGGTCTGGGTCTTATTTCTCCACTAGCTGGAAGTACTGGGTCAAGCCAGGGTGTGGATAGCAAATGCAAAGGCGCAGTAGGTGTGCAAGCCATGCCCATCACTAATGGATCCTGGCTTTGCCCTTTTCTTCCCTAAACTCACACATCACTAATGGATCCTGGCTTTCCCCTTTTCTTCCCTAAACTCAGACATCACTAATGGATCCTGGCTTTCCCTTTTTCTTCCCTAAACTCAGGGCTCACCGACCATTAGGGATGACCAGAATTAGTGCTCCTGAAGACACTCACTTGCTACTCCAAGACTGGATGATCTGTTAGGTTCTCTCCATCCCTGACAGTCTGTGGATTGGGGAGTTTTCATGGTTTAAAGCTCCTACCTCTCTACGCAGAGAAGAGTCAACATGACCAACCTCAGGGTTTCCTTGCAATTTGGCCTATAGGGCATCCTAATGACTTTCCTTCACATGCACAGTCACGAAATCAAACCCCGAAGCCTGCTCTCCAGGCTTGTCCCACAGATACCAGGAGGCCAGGGCCATGCCACAGTGGGCAGAGGGGCTCTGCTGCACCCGCCTTTGCTACAGAGGAGCCCAGCATTCCCCCAGCTTCCCACTGCAATTTTTCATGTCATTTTTTGAGAAAGGGAAGGTTCCTCACCAAGGTCTCCTTGCTCATTAGGAAATACAATCCACATTTCTTCTCAGTTTCAGCAATAGGTGAGGCACTCTGGGCTTCCCATGCAACAGGAGATCCTTGCCTCAATCCCAGCCCCTGTTGGCCACACACTGATGCTGCAGTCATGGAGCCAGGGGCAAAAGTGGCAGCATGGTCTGGGCTAAGCAGAAGGACCATCCTGAGCAGACGGCATCAGGTTCCAGAAAAAAGTGTCCAGGCACTCAGGCCACTGCTGCAAGGAACGGGGCCAGAAGATCCAAGTTCCCCATCAAAACCTTGACTCATAGTCCCCTGGCCTTGGAAAAATAGTAAAAGTCCAACTTCAAAGGAAGTTAAATAAGAGCTCTGTTCTAGTTGCACCCAAAAACACATCTCAGAGAAACGCCCCACCCAGACGCTCTTTTTCTATCAGAGCTGTTTTGTGCTAGAGAGGAACCAGAGACTCCTAGTTCTGGACCCACCATTTACAGGTAAGGAAACTGAGTCCCAGAAAGGACAAGCCATGTGCTAAAGGTCACGCAACCAGCAAATAGCAATGCAGGGACAAAATCTCTGAGCTCCAATGCCCAGACTTGACTCTGTCCACGACAGCCCATGGGGTTCTTTTGACATTGATTCCAGACCAGCACCACTCCAGCCCTACCCCAGCCTTGCCAGAGGAAGGGGCTCAGAGAGGTTTAAGATAAGTTAAGAGTCCAAGGGGCTCTTTCCTAGTCCTCTCCCCCAGGCTGAGGAAAGTGGGGGTGAGAAGGCGTAGGGAGCGAAAGAGCAGGGGGAGCTACCAGAGGCGCAGGATTCGGTTGGGCGCTGGCTCTCACGTGGGCACAAAGATGTGCTCAGTGCAGCTCAGAGGGGTGCGTGTGGAGTGAGAAAGCTTACACCTAGAGATGCGATCTCACATTTGTAAAACAACTCACACTTTTGAAAACTACTATAGATACTCTCATTTCATTCATTCCTCACAAGGCGTCTTACACATCAGGAAACTGAAGCTGGAAGAGGTTATGTAACTTGCCCAAGGTCATTTGCTCCACAGCTGGAGAGAAAGAACTCAGATCTCCAAGTTCTGGCCCCAAGGTCCATGTGCTGGCCACCAAAATGCCTGGTTCAAATGCAGTTGTTCTTTCTTTTGCAGCATACTTTCATGTCCATTTCTTATTTGATCCTCACCCTGCCTGTGAGGTCTGCAGGGCCGGAATTACAGAAATCCTGTGTTACCACTGAGTAAAGTGAGGCTCAGCGGGGTCAGGGCTTATCAGAGAGTGGAGAAACCATGTCCTTTCCATGACATGGTGCGATGCTGCCAGGGTCACACTCTCCCCTCCTCTCTGGAGCAGTGTCCCCAGGGCTGGAGTGAAGGGGAAAGGTGCACTCAGAGGCCCTGAGAACAGAGCAAAAACCCGTGTGGAGGAGCCAGTGAGAGGCTAGAGCCACGGGACCCCAGGCCAGGGTCACAGAGAGCCCCTGAAAGTGAGAATCGAAGGGTATGGTGACCCCGAGATACAGCAGCAGCAGGTCACCTGGTGCTGGGCCACTTCTGAGGGAAGGGTGGTAGGGAGAGGGGAAGCTTTGTCCGAGGAAAGAACAAAAGAGCAGAATGGAACAGAACAAAAGCAAAGGACAGAGGACCTGTTTCGGGGGCAGGGAAAGGGTCCTAAGGTAACATGGGTCTTGAACTCCCGCTGTGACCTTGGGAAAATAATCCCCCTTCTCTGACCCCGGTCTCCTCCCCTATAAAATAGGAAAATAGGACAAGATCAGAGAATTTTCAAACATTTTGGCAGCAGAACACTGTTTTCAAATAATAAGGATTAATTAGTAGCTGACATTTATTGAGCATTTACAACGCACCAAGCTTTGTAGTAAACATTTTATACACATGACAGTATTTAATCCTCACAACTACCCTATGAGTGGGTGTTCTTATTATCCCCATTTTACAGATGAGGAAACTTGAGGCTCAGAATGGTTAATTACCTCGCCTAAGGTTACTGATTAATAAATCACTGAGTAGAGACTCAAACCCACATCTGTCTACCAGCAAAGGCTGTCCATACTACACCATGGTATCTCCAAATGAAACCTCATACGAAGTTGCTACAGAAACTCAAGGGGAAAAAAGGACTTTTAGGTCTTCTGGAACTATAACATCTAGTCTCAGTGAATCTGCCCCGTCTCTTAGCACTGGGTCCTGGGAGGAGGAGGTGCTTCCACCAGCTCCCTCCCCTTCTTCCTGCCACGTTCCTACTTCCTAAGAAGCAAAGATAAACTTGAGTTAGGATCCACACGAGGAGCCCACAGTGGGTTAATGTGACAGATGCATCTCCCTGGGTGGCACAGTGGGCTTCTTGTCGGGTGACAGTCACTGAAGCATGCTTCCGACTCGAGAGTCCTGGACGTGTGTGGGCACAACCGTGTGCTGACCACGAGTGAATTCATAGGCAAGCCTTCCTGGGAAACAGGCCATATTCCTAACTGAGGCTCCCTGGAGTGGCTGGTGGTCACAGCACCCACCCTGTGGACACTTTGTCCTCCTGATACTGATAATAGCAAATAGCATTATCATCCGGCAGGCGCTCTTCTAAGTGCCTTACAAATGTTGACTCGTGTAATCCTCACAGCAGCACTATGAGGTAGAGACTATCATTACCCCTGTTTTATAAAGGAAGAAACTGAGCAGATAGCCTTTAAGTAACTACCCCAGTGTCAGAGCAGAGGAGCCCTTCTTAACACATTAGAGACACTCAGGGGTGCAGTAATTCACACTGCTCAAAGAGCCTTACAAATACTAACTGATGTGTGAAAGGATTAGAGTGTGTTCACAGATCCCAGCATCTCAGCTGGAAGTTGTTTTAGAGACCCTCAGATTCAGACCCTTCATCTTATGCACAAACTCGGGCCCAAAGAGGGACGGTAACTCAGGTGAGGTCGCAGGTTCGTGATAAAGATGAGTCCAGAATCCATCTGTCCTCACACTTCCTTGGTCAAACGAGAAAGTGCAGGGATTATTCCCCAGTCTCGCTGAGAGACAACCTGAGATGATCCATCCAAGGTCACCAGAGGGAGGAAGGCATGAACTCAGCCCCAGAACTCACTCAGTGGTCCTTCCCATGAACTCAGATGGCCTCAGGACACTGAGGGGCTAAATGGAGCCCAGGTGCAGGAAGGGACAGAGACCCAGCCGGCTCTCCTGCGAGGCAGAAGTTATTACTCCCAGCCCAGCGCAGACTCCTCCAACCACCCCTAGCTCTCCGGGGCCCGTGGAGATGGGGTGGGAAGGGAGCCAGTCAAGTACACACCTCCCTTTGATAACTTGGAGCCCTGGAGCCGACATTTGCCAGCAGGCTTAACCCCTTTTGTCCATACTTCCCTCCTCAAGAAAACCTTAATCATCCTCATTTGAATTTCAAATGACCTCTCCCCCTCCCCACCCCAACAGGCTTTGAGGCAGGGATATGGAAATTCACCCTGCAGTATGGAAATCATCGCCCTATGCAAATTGGGCGCTGAGACCCCATCGTCATAGCAACCACCCAGTTTCCTCTCCTTTCCGCACCTCTCTGGGCTCTGGCTTAGATTTTTGTTCCTTTTTCCAGCCCAAGCAGCTGAAGGCAAGGCAAGCCCCCTACTGGGGCAGGTGGAATGTCCCCAGCTGAGGTGCCCATTGGGGTCCAGATATGCCAGGCTACCGGCCCACGCCTGTCTTACAAACCTGGACTGGGCACACCCAGGCAAGGCCAACCGCTGGTTTTTCTGGCTGGGCTAAGCCAAGGGTGGGCTAGGCTGTGGTGGGGAAGACTGGGAGAGTCTGGGGGAGACCATGAGGCCCCCAGAGGTGGCAGGCAGGAAAGGAGACACATGGGGGGCTTTGGTGGTGCCAGTGGTAGGAGATGAAAGGCAGTGCGTGGAACCTGTATGTAAAATGCCATGCAAATGAACACCTATTATTTTTTGAGTCAACAACAGCACTGATGCTTTTGGGAGATGCCTGCAGCTGTTTCCCATGCTCCTGGCTTGGCACAAAGGCCTGCCCTCCCTGAGTCTCCCAGGGATCTGCTGTTACCCCAGAAGCGCCCACCAGCAAGCTCACCAGTCCAGGGAGGGCCCAGATGGGCACTTTGAACTCTTGGTGTCTGAAGCCCATAGGAACGAAACCTAGCCACTTATGAGGGCTCTGGTCACACATCCTGCCCTGTCCTGCCAGACCCCCAGGCTCCAATGTGGGAGAACCCCAGAAGCCCCTGCTGGGGTGACCTCATGACGCTTTCCCTTTAAGTACTCTCAGCTCGACTCTGGCCCTCTTCCTCCAAATCAAAGCCTGTGGGGAGTGGGGATGAGAGGAGGGGCTCCTCCCTTTCCGTGTTCCACTTCTTTGCCTCCTAGACAGTCCTAGGGGTGGGTCATCCTGCGCCAGTCCTTCGGGGGGGAGTGGTCTCCACAGACGTATGACAAATGCTGGCCCCAAACTCCAACTTGTCATCTCCTCTGCAACTCCTGTAGTTTCACAAACTTCCTCAAGGACCCAATTCTGCCTTGAAAGAACAAACTCGACCAGCAAAGAGACTGCCTCCAGGTGCACCCCACACTCTGGGGTCTGAAATGTATGTCTGTCTGTCTATGCAGGTGCTTGGGGGCTGGGTTGGGACAGACTGTAGCTGCACGTCAGTTGCCTGGGTTCTGGCTGCTCCTCAAGGCCCTAAGACTTGTTCCAATTTGGTTGCTCATTTCTTTCTAAATTCTTTTTCCACTTTTTCAGGACTTTTCCACACTCAGGTGTTCATTGCCCTAATCGTTTCTGGGGGAGGAAGGTGAACCCAAGGTACTAAAAGGACTTACTCCCAGCTTGGAGCTGGGGGAGTCTGCAATTTTGGGTGCCTTAGTGAAGGGTTGAGGCCCAGAAAGCTGCAGTGGCCTGAGTCTCTGGATGCTGCTCCGTCTTCCAGTCTGCAGGGTAGGTGGGTATTATGCTACCCCGGCCAGCAAGGGACAGACTGGGACCTCCCTCTCCTGCTGAGTTCCCCATCATCATCCCCCAACATCTCCAGGGAGGGAGTGAGAGGAATGGTAAGGAGGTCATAAGAAGATGTACCAGGGTCAGGTGGAGCATTGCTCACAGAGGCCACAGGAAAGAGACTTTCTAATACACAACACAAACTCCACTAAGGTAGTGCACCGCAAGGCATGAGCCACCGCGCCCGGACAGCTACCATTGTCTTATGTCCCCTGTCCCTGGTTCTCCACGTTGACTCCCAGTCTTCCTACCACCATCTTTAGGTAGAAAGTCCCCGCAACGGGCCGGGCGCGGTGGCTCAAGCCTGTAATCCCAGCACTTTGGGAGGCCGAGACGGGCGGATCACGAGGTCAGAAGATCAAGACCATCCCGGCTAACACGGTGAAACCCCGTCTCTACTAAAAAATACAAAAAAAAAAAACTAGCCGGGAGAGGTGGCGGGCGCCTGTAGTCCCAGCTACTCAGGAGGCTGAGGCAGGAGAATGGCGTAAACCCGGGAGGCGGAGCTTGCAGTGAGCTGAGATCCGGCCACTGCACTCCAGTCCGGGCGACAGAGTCTGGCTACGACCAAAGCTGGTCTGTGCACTGTGGAGGTCCGGGACCAGATATAGACAAACAGTGATTATAAGAAGTTAGAAATGTTGGCTGGGTGCGGTGGCTCACACCTGTAATCCCAGCACTTTGGGAGGCTGAGGTGGGCGGATCACCTGAGGTCAGGAGTTCGAGACCAGCCTGGCCAACATGGTGAAATTCCATCTCCACTAAAAATACAAAAATTAGCCAGGCATGGTAGCACATGCCTGTAGTCCCAGCTACATGGGAGGCTAAGGCAGGAGAATTGCTTGAGCCCAGGAGGTGGAGGTTGCAGTGAGCCAAGATCGTGCCACTGCAGTCCAGCCTGGGTGACAGAGTGAGACTCCATCTTAAAAAAAAAAAAAAAAAAAAAAAATTAGAAATGTTAATAGCACATCTAGGCACTCCATCAGTGGGCCTCCAGCTGAATTGTGTGTGAGCCCATTTGGGTGCTGTTGAGTACGCATGGTAAGTGCAAGCTGCATGCTGTTGGGCACAGCACAGTAGGTCTGGGTACTTGTCTGTGACAGGCTGGAAATACAAACACTGGTCCTCCTCCCAGACTGTTTGAGAAGTAGTGCTCTAAGGAACAACTACACACAAACCAAGGGAACTCTGGGTGATAAAAGATGGCTCATGGATGCCTCCCGCACCAGGCTCCCTCTCCTTTTTCCCCTTTTACGTTGGACAGAAAAGGAGTCCATGTTCTACTGGGGGCTGCAAAGGTGGCAACAGGGGTCAAGGGGTGACCATTTCCTTAAGGAGATCTCCAAGAGGAAGAGGGACTGGTGCCGGGCAGGGCTAGCCCAGCTCCTCATGGCTCATCTGAACCATACAATCCTGCCCCCTCTGCTTACCCTAGTCCTGGGTGTTGGCTGGGGAATCTATGGATGAGAAAGTGTCTATAGTTGTAAGTCATGGTACACATGTGAGCTGCTGCTGTGGCTGTTTTATTGGATAAAGTTCTATGAGTGCTGGAGGCAGAGAAGCAACTCCTGGCACCACAGGCTGTTCTCCTGCTATCTCTGGCACATGGAGCCACAGTCTAAGGCTGAGTGGTGGATCAGTACCTACTAATTTCCCTGTCACAGAAAGGAGAAACAAGGTGGAGTGGGAGCCACTCTGAGAAGGGCAGAACAAGGCCAGGTACGGAGGCTCACGCTTGTAATCCCAGCACTTTGGGAGGCCGATGCGGATGGATCACTTGAGGTTAGGAGTTTGAGACCAGCCTGGCCAACATGGTGAAACCCCATCTCTACTAAAAATACAAAAATTAGCCGGGCATAGTGGTAGGCGCCTGTAATCCCAGCTACTGAGGAGGCTGAGGCAGGAGAATCACTTAAACCTGGGAGGCGGAGGTTGCAGTGAGCCGAGATCATGCCATTGTACTCCAGCCTGGGCAACAAAGCAAGACTCCATCTAAAAAAAAAAAAAGGCAGAACAAGAGGTATGGGCTTATGCAGCAGCATGAGGGTCTTAGGTGAGAGATAAGAAAGGACTTCCCGGCACTGAGGATGGCATCCTGTAGTAATAGGCAGCCAAGGCCAGGCACAGTGGCTCACGCCTGTAATCCCAGCACTTTGGGAGGCCAAGGAGGGTGGATCATGAGGTCAGGAGTTCAAGACCAGCCTGGCCAAAATGATGAAACCCTGTCTCTACTAAAAATACAAAAAATTAGCTGGGTGTGTGGCACACACCCTATAATCTCAGCTACTCGGGAGGCTGAGGCAGGAGAATTGCTTGAACCCGGGAGGCAGAGGTTGCAGTGAGCTGAGATCATGCCACTGTACTCCAGCCTGGGCAACAGAGCAAGGCTCTGTCAAAAAAAAAAAAAAAGAAAAGAAAAGAAAAGAAAAGGCAGCCAAGAGAAAATGTGGGATTGGTTTTCTTAGAGATATAAAATAGACAAAAAATAAGTCTCTAAGAAAGTAGCTTCTCTCATTTTCCAGGGATGGGTTTGAAATGTCTCCAAAAGAAGAGAGAGACATGGACAAGATGTCCTCTCAGGAATTCATAGCAGGAATATCAGGACCCCCTCGATGTCTGGGGGGCTACGGTTTCATTCCTCTCTTCCAGACAGGTGAGGGATGAAGCCAGTACAGACAGAGGTGCAGACCCTAAAGGCCACCTAGCCCACCGCTTCATTTTATTCCTGCACTACCCACCTCCTTCTATTACGATGAGGAAATTCAAGTCCTGGGCACAAGTGCATGCAGGACTTAATGATGGACTTTGAAAATTGCACACCATCACCCAAATACAGTTCAGACTTGCTCTGTCATTTAATCATAAAAAGGGAGGGAGTGTCTGTGTATGTGTGTGTGCGCATGCGTGCACACATGCTCACACATGTGCTTCATCTAGAGATGGTTGTCAGCTGGGCATGGTGGCTCACACATGTAATCTCAGAATTTTGGGAGGCCATGGTGGGAGGATTGCTTCAGGCCAGGAGTTCGAGACCAGCTTGGGCAACATAGCAAGATCCCGGCTCTACAAAGAGATAATTTTTAAAAATTAGGCGTAGTGGTGCACACCTGTAGACCCAGTTACTCCAGAGGCTGAGACAGGAGGATCACTTGAGCATAGGAGTTCAAGGTTGTGGGGAGCTGTGATCACCCTACCATACTCTAGTGTAGGTGACAGAGTGAGACTCTGTCTTTTTTTTTTTTTTTTTTAAATAGAGTTTTGCTCTGTCTCCCAGGCTGGAGTGCAGTGGCGCGATCTCGGCTCACTGCAACTTCCGCCTCTTGGGTTCAAGCAATTCTCCTGCCTCAGTCCCCTGAGTAGCTGGGATTTCAGGTGCCTGCCACCACATCCAGCTAATTTTTTGTATTTTTAGTGGAGACAGGGTTTCACCATCTTGGCCACGCTGATCTTGAAGTCCTGACCTCATGATCCACCCACCTCGGCCTCCCAAAGTGCTGGGATTACAGGCGTGAGCCACTGCGCCTGGCCGAGACCCTGTCCTGAAAGAATAAAATAAATAAAAATGGTTGTCAGGTACTTCCTAGATTTCTCCTGTCCTCTCTGCCATTTTAAGAATAGTTTTATTAATATTTGGACTGAAAAATCACACTCACCCCTAAAAGTCTTCTGCCCATTCCTACCAGGAACCTTACCTCTCAGCTGCCATTTCCAGCTTGTTTTCTTGGGGAGGCAGCAGGGTCTCATTCTTTCTTTGGGACCTTATGAGAATCACTACCCTCCTGTGCCTCAGTTGTGCTTCCCTCTAAAATCACGTCCGTGCCTTCTGAAAGCCATGCTGAAGATCCCCAGGGTCAGGTGGGGAGACTTTCTGCAAAGGGTCCCCAAACAGCTGACTCGCCTCTGAGGTCCTTCTGCAGGGTGGGGCTGATGTTAGTCATTCCTCCTCATAGACAAGACAGTGGAGGCCAGGGAGGAAGGGCAACAGGAAGGGCTGACAAAGCCCAGTCCCCTCCCTCATCTCTAGCTTCCCCCTTTTTCCCCTGGGCTTCCCTCTTGGAGTCTTTCCTTCACAGATCTCTAAGCAGAGCAAAAGTGCCAAGGTACTTGCCCTATAGTCATCTGGGCTTGAAGCCCCACACCAGCCCTACCCCTGCCAAATGACAACTGAGCCTAAGGGTTATGGGGGTGGGGAGTTGGTGGGGACTTGGCTCCCCTCTGGCCCCTCTGTGCCATCCTCCATAATTTTACTACCATTGTCTTGTCTTTTTTTTGAGACCAACTCTCGTTCTGTTGCCCAGGCTGGAGTGCAGCGGCGCCATCTCGGCTCACTGCAACCTCTGCCTCCTGGGTTCAAGTGATTCTCCTGCCTCAGCCTCCCGAGTAGCTGGGATTACAGGCACGTACCATCATGCCTGGCTAATTTGTGTATTTTTAGTAGAGATGGGGTTTCACCATGTTGACCAGGTTGGTCTTGAACTCCTGACCTCAAGTGATTCGCCTGCCTTGGCCTTCCAAAGTGCTGGGATTACAGGCATGAGCCACCGTGCCCGGATAGTTACCATTGTCTTATGTCCTCTGTCCCTGGTTCTCCACATTGACTCCCAGTCTTCCTACCACCATCTTTAGGTAGAAAGGCACTAGAAAGACTCAGGCTTAGTTCTGTCATTTTCTAGGTATGCGAACTTGGGAAAAGTAGCTAAGGTTCTTTCTCATCACCAGCTTCCATTTCTCCATCTGTGAAGTGGTCTAATAGTACTTACTCTCATAGAGTTGTTGTAAAGGCCAAATGCATGAAGTATTTGAGAACACCCTTACAGACATATGTTGTCACTGTTATCCAGGCAGTCATGAATTCCTGTACTAGAAGGACAACTCCTTGAGGACAGGGGTGCTCTTCATCTGAGCCCAGGATCTGCCACCAAGTCATCCTCCAAAGATGTCGGTTATACAACTACAAGCTAAGTCAGAGAAGAGGATCAGAGCCCAAACAGAGAAGACAGCTGAGGGTGTCAGAGGCGAAAGGACTGAAAGGGAAGCTGGAAAGAAAGGAATGGGGAGAAAACCAGAAAAAATGATGGAGAGAGAGAGAGAGAGCTCAGAACTGAGGAAACCTGCACAAAAATGCAAGATCCGGAAACAGATGGAAAGAATTGTGAAAAAGCAGAACTGTGCACACATCCTTTAAAATTCAGCCCTTAGAGATTATCTAGTCCAAACCCCGACTCTGTGGGGAGGAAAATAAAGGTCCACGTGGGGAAACGCTTGCCAAGATAATATGCAGGGAGTTAATGGCAGACCCAGGATAAGAGTCTGATAGAGTCAGACAAGGCCAAGTTTGATTTCTGGCTATAAGCTGTGTGAAATTGGGTAAGTCAGTTTCTCACTCTGAGCTGCGGTTTCCTCATCAATGAAAATGGGGTTAATCGTGTCTCTATCTCATAGCCTTATTGTCAGAATTAAATGAGATGCTGTAAATAAAGTTGCCTACATGTGCCTGCTGTGGGAGGAGGCTCTGTGAATGTTATGATCTCTCCCTCCTTCTTCCTGACCCTCTGTTCTTTCCTGCTTTGTGATTGAGGCAATGATGTGACCAGCATGGTCAAAAGTCACAGGGTTAGCCACATCTGTACTTGGGGGTTGTCAGTTACAGACCTGGGGGCTTTTGAAATGTGGGTAAGGCTATATTCTCATCCACCACCTAAATGAGAACAGAAAAAAATTGTTATCAGCCTCAAGAGTGGAGAAAAGTCCCAGCGCGGTGGCTCATGCCTGTAGTCCCAGCTACTTGGCAGGCAGAGGCAGGAGAATCCCTTGAGCCGGGAGTTCGAGGCTGCAGTGGCCACGACTGTACCACTGCACTCCAGCCTGGGCGGCAGAGGGAGAACCCGTCTCAAAAAAAGAAATGGAGGAAAAGTAACAACAGTTAAGGAAGCGATAGGTAGGAAGGACAGAAAAGCGGATAGTTCAGAAATCTAGAAAGAGGAAAGAGGACCGAACAGGGGCTCTGAGCTTTGGCTGGTCCCTTGTGCTGCTGCAAAGACATTCTGAGCTCTCGGGCAGCTTATTCTTCGTCTATGCCTTGGCTTCCTCACAGGCCAAAGAAAGGAAAAGATGTGCCACCCGGCCAGGTCTCCACCAGCCGAGGTCTGTGTCCGGCCCTGAGAATGCTCTCCTGGGCACTCCTGACCAGTGCAGATGGGGAAATTTACCTCCCTTTCCCAGTTCCTACCCCCAGTACCCCTTAGGGATTTCACACAGCAAAGGGGGTGCTTTCAAGGAGCCGAGGCTTTCTAACTCACCTTTGTTTATAGTTCCTTTATAACCCAGAGACAAACCACCCCTTAATTCATGCACTACTAAGAAGGTGAATCTGCCTTTTAAAATCCAAAGGAAGCCATTAAACCAAGTTGGTAACCATTGTGACTCATAATAAGCTTTCTTCTGTAAAAAAAAAATGAGTCAGAACGACTTTCCAGGAAGTTTGGTTACTTTAATTAGCCACCTCTTTCTTCTTGCCCTTAAACACATGCAGTAATTTGAAGATCACCTAAGTATTGATGCTACCAGCCAGGAGCCCTGAAGTGAGAGATCTACTGGTGGTAGTAAAGTTCCAGACATCACGGGCTCCTTGGAGCTGAACAGGCACCTGTGCAGAATCCTTTCCTAAATGGTGAAGGGAGCAAGCCAACCTTCCAGGCTGACGCACTGGCCTGAGTAAAGCGGGGAATGATCCAGAAATACTCAGCAGCGAAGCCCATCTGTATATTCCAGAATCTTAATGATGATCACAGCTGCCATGTGCCAAGCACTGTTCTAAGGAATTGAGACACCATCTCAAATAACTCTCAACCCACTATCTAAGTTGGGCATTAATTTTCTCCCTTTACAAAAAGGACAAGGATAAATTTTCAGGTCATGCAGCCAGTAAGCAGTGGAGCTGCAAATTTTATCCCAGGTCTGTTTGATTCTAGATCCATACTCTTCAAAGGTCATCCGTTCCTATCTCCTAGGGAGGCAAAGTGGCTGGTCTAAGGTCATATATTGAATTGGCGGTATCCCTGGATAAGAGACAGATTCTGAAGGTCTTAGTCGATGTCTGGATTCTTTCTCTCTTAACCTACTTTATATATAGCTCCCAGATAGGAAGTCAGAATTTGCTCAGATTGACCATAACACACTTACCTTCCTAAGCCCCAACAGGATCTGAACTCCCTCCCTTTCCTGGCTCCTCTTTCAGGGTTCTGTGTGGCTCATTCTCACTCCTAACACTATTACCCTGACTTGGTCACAGTAACAGAACACCAGTGCAAGCTGGTTAGGTGTGGTCTTCGTCCCATGTGGACACTCCCTTAGCTGTGTCCCCACACACCTGGGCAATGGGCCCCAGGTAAACAGAGTTGGCTCCAGTCAGCCTGCTTCTACAAAAGGGCAATCCAGCTTCTCTGGATCATGGCTCCTGGGCTGATTTTTCTCTAGGGAAGGGTGTCAGTGTGGGGACTGTATCTATCACTCCGTAGCTGAACTAAGTTTAAAGTCTTGCTTAGGTTTTTGAGATAAAAGGGAATCTTCTTCTCAACTGGGAAGAACAGGTGCCCCTCTCCACAGACCCTTAGTAAAAGATACTCTGCTAAATAATCAATTGAAACGTAAGTGTGACTGGCTCACATTCTCCTTGGTCTAGCTGCCTCTGTACATATGCACAGCAAAATAGAAAGATTGTAGTTTGATGTGTATTGCTACCTGTGCAAGGAAACACTGTTTCAGTATTAAACTGGGAAGCAGAAAAGTTTATGGCAAATGCATACTGTGGATGCTCTCCCCACCAAGACCCCGAATTATCTTGTCCCTGACAAGCATCTCATAGCTTCAAGAATGGAACTAGACTGCTCTAAAAGATTTGAAAAAGATTTTAGCTCTGGGGGACATTGATTCTCTTCCACTTCTAATTTCTATGTCTCTAATGATCCAGATGAAAGACTAATTGAGGTCTGGTTGGAATGCTATTAAAGTTATTTGGTGGTGTTACAATTTATACTCATCTTTAAGTTCTTTTTAATTATATGGAGCTTTCAAAGCAAGGCTTGGACTATGGAGGTAAAAATAGAGAGCTATGAAACTTTCTTTTATAATTCTTCTTTGTTCCTCTCACCTTTTTTTTTGACATGGTCCAGCCTCAAACTCCTAGGCTCAAGGAATCCTCCCACCTTGGCCTGCTGACTAGCTGGGACTACTGACATCCTTTCTCTTCTTTACAAAGCAAAGTCATCTCCAGGCACCAAGTCTTCCTCTCTGAGCCTATTTGCCACCCACATGCACATTATTTGGAAGAGTAACATTTGTACACAGGCCTCTTTGGTTAGTGCCTTGAGGAGCACTATCGAGGTATCTGGGGCTAAAAGGCCCTGGTTCCCATCTAAGACAGACAGGTTCTGCCTCTGCCAGTCACAGCAGTTGGGAACACAGCTGCTCCCGAACCTTTTTGGTTTTGTTCTGTTTTAAAGTATCTGGTCTCTTCCTAGCCTAGTTCCAGAGGTTTTATTCCACTGTGGACCAATATCTACTGTTCAAAGGCTCCAGAATCATATCCCATGTCCTCAGGGAATTCACTTAGTTCCTAAGACCAAGCTTTAGGGTCTGGATGGCTGAAAGACCAAGCAAGAAGAGATACCAGTTGTTCAACAATTCCCAACAACTCTCTTCCCCCCACCCCCTGCATTCCCGCTCCATCCCGCTAGAAGAGAAGACCCTTACCTGGCTCCACCTGGCTGAGAGTGTTGCGAGCATCCGTGGAATCAGCTACATCCCCACTCATCTTGATATCTGCAGGGAAAACACAACTGATTTTAATAACAGGTCACAATTTTTCTTGCTATGACATATGTGGCTTTAACTAAATAGCAAAGATGAATGTGTAATTACAACAACCATCAGACTTTCAAATTCCTGATTCCCGAACATACAACCATTAGAATATTCATAAGCTTGGGGGCACGGATCCCCTCCTCCCATGCTCGCCTCCTCTCCTTGCCTTTCTCTTCCCCTTTCCCCGGTGCCACTGCAGGGTCTCTCACCTTTTGCATCATTCATGGCCACTTGCTTCTATCACCAGGACTCAGTTGGTAAAAATTTAACAAGGGGGTGGAGGGGACACTTCCCATTTCCAACACTCGTTTCCTTTGGGATCTGAAGAATTTATTTTATTTTTAAATAGTGAAAGAATTATCCCTCCCCGCCTGCCTCCCCAGCTCTGTTTCCCTTAATAACCCCATCCTGGAAGGTAAAAGTGCCCTTAAACCAAGGTTCGCCCTTCTCACCTTTCTTCCCAGGTCCTGCCTGGGCTCTCTGGTCTCAGAGGTCAGCCCACTGTCTGGGGATCAAGCCCTAGCTCCTGTGTTGTCCTCCTTGGAGATCCTGTCCTTCGGGGATCCTTACCTTCTCTCCTACTCCTTCAACTGGCTCAGTGAGAAAGGGATGGCAGCGGGTCAGTGCCCCACAGAAAGAGAATACCTACACCAAGCCCCTGGCTCAGTCCCGGAGTCCTGCTGGTCCAGCGTCTCTGCCCTGCTTCACTTCAATAAATTAAGCATTTACCCTTAACAGACAGCTGCCACCACCTATGTGGGAGTCCCCTAAGTCTCCTCTTGGGGTTAGCAGGGGGAAGAAAAGAGGCAACTTTGAACCAACTCACTCTCTCTCTGCTCCTCTCCTTATTAAACCACCCAAAGACTGAAGCCTTAAAGACAGAAGAATATTTTATTCAAATCATGTTGACCCCCGCACTCCCCCTTCTCTGGGGCAGCACTTTAACTCTTTCGAACCAGATAAAGTCTTGGCAAGCCAATTTGCATACTTGGCTCCCCAGCCAATCCCAGTCAAGCAGGCAGTCTTAATTTGCATCAGGTAATCAGGCAGTTGGCAGTCTGGACGCCCAGGTCTGGAGATGATCAGGATGAGGAAAAAGGGTAGACCTGTGCCCCACGGAAATAGGGGAGAAAACCTACTTTTCCTTTTTTGTGTGTGTGAGGAATAATGTGTGCGGCTCGGCTGAGGTGGACACCACCTCCGGAGTGTGGCAGCTTTGATGCCAAAACAAGCCAGAGATGGGGGATCCAAAGATTTAGAGCCTAGAATACCCCAGAAGTAGGGGAGAAAGTAAGGAGTCACTGTGGTTTAAGGAGTTTTTCAAGACCAGCCAAATTGAGGGAAGACTCCAAGGTAAGCACTCAGAGCTCCATGGAACCCTCCCCAGACAATCTACACTGCACTCTGTGGTCAGTCACAGAGCTCTAAGACCTGCCACCTTACCCCACCCCGCCACCTCCTAGTGCACGGCATTTAGGGAGGCATTTCTTGAGCCTCACCTCGATCCGCCCTGCTGCAGTCTCAAACTCTCTGTATAGTTTGCCATGCATGAATATGCAGAATAACTACTGTAGACCACCCAGACATGTTTGCAAAGGGCTTCTGCTGCCACTGGCCTTCTGTTCCAATGGGGAAACGGGCTCCCCTGTCCCACCCGTTAAGTACTATCCACCTGGAGCTGGGCATTGCCTAACGCAGATCTGCCCAGCTCACACTTCACCATGGGGGTTCTTCAACAGTGCTGAGAAGTGGCCCTGAGTCAGAGACTGCTGGAAAGGTGCAGAGAAAGATCACCTCACTGGTGGTTTCAATTTGCTTCATCAGCACCAGGATTCAGGGCATGGGATTTGGCATCAGATAAACGTGGATTAATCTCAGCACTATCACTAACTAGCTGGGGGACCCTAGCCACATATTCAAATGTGAATTTTCTCACCTGAAAATGAGAATAATGATACACACTTCCCAGGGTTTTTGTGAGGATTAAATGAAATACTGAATGAAAACTGCCAGGAAAGCAGTTCAGGCACAAAGTAAGCACCTAATAAATGAACTAATTAAACAGACACGCAGGCTTAGGTGCTAGTCCCCTTCCCTTCCTGCCTTCTTCTCATGCCCCTCCATTAACCCCTTGCCCCGTTACAAGGAATAGCTTTGGTCTTCTGTCTCAGCCACCATTGTAATTTGTCCTTAATCTGGGAAACCATTAGGATTCTCCAAATTCTAACTTCATAGAAAAAGTGTTCATGAGGATAGGAAAAAGTTAAGAGGCAGTGATGCTGGGAGGATGACCAGAGTCTCTGAATCAACTGATTTCAAACTCCTGACATTTATGAAGGTAATTCTTTAGCTAAACTGTAATCTTATGCCTAGAACCCAAATTCTCCTCCAACACCCATTCTCCGCATCACCTTCATCAAATACACACAGAAGCTCTCATTCATCCTTTAAGTTACCCTAAACTTTAGTCTTAATCATGTCTAAAAAGTAACTTTTAAAGGCATCAACCCCCTCCCCTCCTCATCTGCCATGATGTCTATTCATCTGATGTATTCATTATGGGAGCAACAAGGTGGCACTTCAGGATTGGAGGGGGAGGGTGAGATGACCTGTCAAGCCTCTTCTTGAGTTCCATAGGATGCTAAGACACTGAGAACCGGTTCCAGTTGGGTAGGAGGCTCAGGCTGATGGGAGGGACGAGCTTTTGGGTCTCAGCCTAAAAATGGGCCAACACCGAAACTCCCTCAGACGCTGTAACCCTTCACCTGTCGGACAGCACTTGCCGGGGTGAGTGAGAGAGGTGTGGGGTGGGGCCAGGCTCCTCTGTGTTATCTCAGCCAGAGACTGAGTAGGCTCCTTGCCATCACTCCCTTCCCTGGGGAGGCTCAGCTTCTCTGTGTAAGAGCCCAGACACCAGCTGCAGACCCTCACCTGCCCCACTCAGCACCATCACACCCTGAAGTTAATCTTGGCTTGTCCAGGAGCGGCCCCTCCTTAGACATCTGTGAACCCCTGGGAGGAAAGCTCGAGAGGCAGCGTTCCCCCCAGGCTGCAGGCTGAGGGTCCTGGACCTCCTGGGACCAGGCTACTCTGGGAAAGCAGAAGCCATCTCTCTCCTAGCATCCATCTTCATGTTCTCGGAAGGACGGGAGCTCCCTCTGGCTCCTCCCTCACATACCTGCTGATGGTGGCGCTTCCACTGGGAGACTTCAAAGGACCCACCAGCCCCACTTCTGAGCCAGCCAAGGCTCCAACTCTCCACCAGAGGAGACTTCTCTCATTTCTTCTCAGTCCCACCATCAGGCCTTCCAACCCAAATGCTATTCCTGAGCTCCAACTGGCACCCGTCCGTGAGCCTCAGCCCCTCTTTCCCAACCTTGGTGGGGAACAGCCCACAGTGAGGAGAAAGGCAGAGAAAGAGACACCTGGGGCAAACCAGGTGTGCCCCCGCCAGCTGGCTTCCCACTGCTTTCCTTTGTCTCTTATCTGCCTCCCTAGCTGGCCGCCTCTGGCCTACTTCTCTGCCTGTTTTTTGTCAGGGAGCAGGGTGCCCTTCCTTGCTGCGGAGGCCTTGTGTCTCGTGACCTTCTGCCTGCTCAGGTCTTTGTGCTTCCAGGTGAGAGATGTTCTATAAAGTACAAGGCGCGAAGGCTCCAGACAGACCTGAATCATGGCTCATACCCAGGTTATCAGAGCAAGACAATGGGGTTGACTCGGGCTGGCCCCAGTGTGAGTGGAGCCTTTAGAGTGGGGGACCTGGGAGCAAGCCTATGCTCTAGTTTGTGTGCTCCTGTTCCTCCTCCTTCCTCCATCCAAACTCCTCCAGTAAATCAATTAAGGAGGAGACCCCAAGGGCCCAGCCCTGGGAATTCACAGGAGAAGTGCTGGGAATCAAGGTCAGTAGGATGTAGGATTACCGTGGCAGGGGAAAATGGGACTCAAAAGGGACCACATTTCCCAAAGAGGATCCTGGACTAAGGGACCCTAAAGAGGGACGCATCATGAGATATTCCACAGAGGGAAGAGCAATCTCCTCCACAGACCCCACAGCAGGGTGCACACTGCAAGACCCTACAAAGAAGATCTTGAACCATAAAGGCCACCAGGAGGACCCAGCAAAGACAGCCGTCCAATAGAGACCCAGTCAGAGAGACGGGACAGAAAGTCCCAAACTCAGAGACCTCTGGAGGTGCCACTGAAGGGGAACCCTCAGACACTACAGAGGGGCCAAGACCCAGAAGCTGCACAGCGAGGCCAGGTAGCCCTGAGCGGGGAGTGGGCTGGGGAGGGAACAGGCAAATGGAGAGAGATGAATTGGGGAATCTACCCCAGTTATGTGGAGACCCCGCCTTGAGGAGTCGCCCCACCTGGGGTTGAGCTCAGTCCCCCCCATGTGTTGGGAATCCCTGCTCACAGGGACAGGGTGGAGAAGGTGTCTGGGCTTCTGAGAAGCATCAGCCAAGAGCTCACTCCCGGGGAAGGCATAGGGGGCTGGGCCCTCTCTCCACCTCATCCTCTGGTGCTCTCTGCTCTCTGCTCTATCCTCTGAGGCCCCAGGCTGCCTCCCTGATGGGTCCCAACTGTCCCACCTCCTCCCACTTCTGCAGAATGGGAGCCTCCAGTAGACAAGCAGGTGGAAAACCCCCAGGAAGTCTGTGATCTTGATGCTAAAAAACCTCCCATCCACTGCTAAGCCCACCTTTCTGAAGAGCCTTGCTCCCATTCAAACCCTGGCCTTCTCTGCGGGAAGCGAAGGGGAGAGCACCTACCCGGGATCTGCCCGAGGTATGCCCAGTTTAGAAACAGATTTTCCTCAGACTCTGGATGACACCCAGTTGGATGGTTTCTTCCGCCTCACCTAGCCCTTCTGGCACGTCCTGGGGAGCCACTCAGCGCCAACATCTCACTGCCAGCCTGCCTCTCACTCAGCCCTGCCGGGAAACAGCATCTGGGGAACTGGGCACTCAAGGTCCCTCCCTCCAGGCACTCACTGATGCTTGTTTTCAGGCTGGGGAGGCCTCAGACCTGCTCTGCTCCTTGGGGTGGGTCTGGAGAATTGCCTCCTCCCTACTCTCCCAGAAAGGAGACCAGGTAACAACATTTCCATCAACAGCCCCCAAATCCTAAAGAAAGATCACTGGGTCCTGCCCGCTTTGAGAGTAAGTTGCTAGGTTAGAAATGGCCAGGTCAGGTACTGCTTTCTTCACCTGTTCTTTGCTCAGGCCCTGTGACCTCCAGAAGGCCCACCCTAACACCAAGCCCCAAGCCAAGCCCAACCTGGCTGCCTGGCAGCTCCTGCCTTAGCCCAGCTGTGGAAGGAGGAACAGCAAGGTGAATGGCGCGGCATAGGCACTCCATGCCCACCTCTCATTCATTCATGCAGGGAAGCCTGACTCCCGCCAAAGCATTTGCATCTCCTAGATTTCCACCCCTTAGGGAAGGAAGGCATGGGACATGGAACCTAGAGGATGTGTCTGTCACCATTCCCTCTCAAACACATGGGGTATGGCCCCTGCCCCAGGGGCACCTCTGTAATTGCCCTACCTCACCCACTTCTCCTAAGCCCCCCAACCACATAAATGTCCGCTTTGCCTCTATTTCACACATATGCCCAGACACCAGCACCCGGCATGTGGACATACACATTTCCCTCACTTAGGCACTACCAGGTCCACACCCCTGACTGGATGAGTGAACCACCCATCCCTGCAGCCTCCTGAGACTATGACAGTTCAGCACACCGACGTCCCACACGACTGCCACTCCCCAGACCGGGGACTTCGAAGCCCTCCCGTCCTCCACCAGCCCCCACCCTTTTTCTTTTCCAGGGTTTCTTATCCCAGATCCCCTCCCTTTAGTCTGCAAACACTGACCGGCACCCACCCCAGGACAACCCGCTATCCACACCGCCCTCTCCTGGCCGCTGGGAAACAAGCCCCCCCTCCCCGACCAGAACGCTGTCCCTCTCCTTCACCCCTGCCCACACGCAGTGACACCTGTCAGAGCTCATTCCCTCCGCCCCTCACCTGTGTGCATGGACTCCAGATTCACCATCCTGCCCCAGGTGGGGCCAAAGCCAGCGCCCCCCCAGGTCCCTCGCGACTGCCCCAGCCGGGCCCCCTGCGAAGCCAGCGTCTCCTTCCTCCAGTCCCCGGCCGCCGCCACCGCGGGAGCCGCTGCCGGAGCCGTCGCCGCCACTGTCGCGCGCTCCGCTGCTCCGGCCCGGGCAACACTCGGCGCCGCCAGGATTGCCACACTCCCCAGGTGAGCTCGCGGCGCGGGGCGGGGGCCGCCGGCCACGCCCCCTGGCAGGAGCCCCGTGCCTGGCCCCGGGCCCATGCAAAGCAGCGATTTGCATACATGGAGCTGGGGACCTGGGGAGGGGGGCCGAGGGTGCTGCCGGGGCGGGTCTCGATCCTGCGGAACACCTGCCTGCTCCAACCCGGCCTAGCAGCACCTCCTAACCGCGCCCGGAGTGGCGCGAACTCCTGGTCCTCCTCGCCCTTTTTAGGAAGCCCTGGCGCGTTCTCCAGCCTGAGCCCGAGCTTCCTTCTGGACAGATCCCGAAGTGTAAGCGCTTCAAAGAAGCTGGAGTGTTTGGAGAAGTCGGGGATCTGCTGGAAAGAATTCGGTTTTGGAATCTCACCTCTCAACCGCTTACCAGCAGTGTGGCTGGGACAAGGTTCTTCACCTCCCTGAGCTCATTTAACTCATCTGTAAAACAGTGCAGGTGCTAATCGGGTTCTCTATGAGGCTGAGCAAGTGGCCAAGCTCACCTAGCCCCCATGGCATCCTCACAGCATTGTGGGATTTAGAGGGGGTGCGGCTTATTATTAGCACAGTTTCCAGGTGCACACAACTGCTTCCTGCTTGCCCCTCCCTGTCTCCTGCCCCAGGTCCCAGGTTGCTGTGAGGCTGTACGAGAGGATGGATGTGGAAGTTACCAGTGTCCAGGCTTTTGGTGACAGCCACCTTCCAGAGCTGGGAAGTGACTTGCTCAAAGGTGCACACTTCCCTAGTGACACAGCCTAGCTGGAATCAGGTCTCTGGACTCCCACTCCACTGCTCTTTGTAGCACCCACCATAGGCTCATCCCTTTCTCTTCCGCTCTTCAAGTCCCAGCAAGTGGTTCTGTCACCACAGGATGGCCTGCATGGCTGTGTGCAGACAGGACGGCAGGGCCTCGCTTTCCTTCCCAGACAGGACTCATGAACGCGTCTTCGCCTTAGTCCCACGGGCTACTCCCCGCGCACAGAACAGGTTTTGGGCTTTCCTGCCTCTACACCTTGTTTACAGTGTCCTTTCCCCCTGGCACGCCCATCCCACCATGCACCCCAATCATTCCCACGATAACAACTAGCATTTCATGTGTTTTCACTGTGTGCCAAGCACTGGCGTGACCAACACTTGAGAGGCATCTTTCCTGCCTTCAGTTCTTGTTTAGTCCTCAAAACCTGTACATTGTACTATGATTACTGCCATTTTATAGATGGGGAAAATGAGGCTTAGAGAGTTTAAGTTCCACGTTTTTTTTTTTTTTGAGACGGAGTCTCACTCTGTCACCTAGGCTGGATGGAGTACAGTGGTGCGATCTCGGCTCACTGCAACCTCCCCCTCCTGGGTTCAAGCAATTCTCCTCAGCCTCTCGAGCAGCTGGGACTACAGGCGCGTGCCACCGCGCCCAGCTAATTTTTGTGTTTTTAGTAGAGATGGGGTTTCACCATGTTAGCCAAGATGGTCTCGATCTCCTGACCTCGTGATCTGCCCACCTCAGCCTCCCAAAGTGCTGGGATGACAGACGTGAGCCACCGTGCCCGGCCTAAGTTCCATGTTCTTAACAGCCTTCGTGGCAGGTTCTGAGGGCCTTTTCTTAGCTTACCTCCTGGTTGGTAACCGATCAACTGTTTCATTCTATTGCCCCCACCCAGCACCTAGAACAGGGCTAGGCACAAAACAGGTATCAGAAAGTGTTCCGTGGGTGCTAGAGGATTAGGCCCCAGAGGATTAGGAAGCATTTAAGTGCTTCTTCAGATCCACATACGCCACCCTCCCCAGTCAGGATGGACCACTCCCAGATGGACCTCCCCTCTCCATGCTCCTGAAAAGAAGGGAGGAGAAAAACTTCTTGTTTCTTCTGGATGAGGAAAGAGACCAGCACGGCTTATTGGACGTCCAAGGGTGTGCCTCTCAGGACACTCAGCCTCTGTTCCTTCCTTCCCTCCTCTTCAACCCTCCCCCAGCTCCCATCCCCTTCCGGCCCTTTCTTCTCCTCCCCAACTCTAGGTTTGGCCCCTTCCCTGAAGTCCATTTCTTACCTACAACTGTGCTCACCTGCCACCATTCTGGAAAAATGCCTGCACACAGTTTATATACCCCTGTGTGCTTGTTATTTCCATATCTTGATTTGCATATTATTTGCATGGCCATGTGCACCGAGGGTCTCATTCTCTGACCACCTTATCTGGGGTCTGTTGCCCTTTTTCATGTGCAAAGTCACCTTTCTTCTCTGGGCTTTAGTTTGCCAAAAGCCAGAGAGGCCCATATTTGATAATTACGAAGGGCCTTCTGGCACCAGCAGTCTAGGATTCTGGGGTTCTGAGGGGAATGGGGAGATGGAGTTCTTGTGGGGATTGGGGTGGGAACTGAGGCACGGATAGGACCTTGGAGGCTCACAGTTGGAGGCACAGCTTTGGGTTCCAAACTTGGGGTGTGGAGGTGGGAGGATGAACAGGTCAGAAGGGGCTGAGTGGGGAGAGGATAGCAGATACTGCCTCGTATTCATTCATTTACTCATTCACTCAGTAAATACAGATTGAGTGCTTCCTACATGCCAAGAACTGTGCTCCATGCTGAACATACACCATCTTATTTTAGTCAGTGCCACTTTAGATGGAAGGTACAATTATTAGCCCGCGGTTACAGATGAGAAAACTGAGGTTCAGAGAAGTAAATGCAGTTAGTAGACTACAGAGTTGGTATTTAGACCCAGGGCTGCCGACCCCAAAGCCAGTGATTTTAATCCTGCCCTCCAGTTTCTGAACCTAAGCTTCCCCTTCTCTTATCAGATAATGAGGTATAGCGAACCTAGATATCATTGAATCCCTCATTTGAGGGACCTGAGGCCCACAAGCAGGGGGACTTATCCTAGAAAACAGAACAAATACATGGTTCAGCAGAGACCTTTCTACTCTTCCTATTCTTCCTTCACATGCCCTTCCTGAGGCTTAGAAGGCTGGGGTGCCCTCCAAGTCCCATCTGCGTATGGGGGTGAGGAGAACAGCGAGCAATCTTTATTCCTTCTCTCTCTGACTTGCTTACCGGATCACTTCAGTTAGATGAGCTTGGAACATAGAAAAACTCTTTCATCCCTTCCTCCATTCCAGTGCTTGTAGTCCGCATGAAACCAGCTTTCTGAGTCCGGGGCTGGAGTGAAGTAGTGGGGAAAGTGCCAACCCCCCCTGAGCCTGATACTCCATGTCCCCGTTTAGCTTAGGAGAGGAAAAGCTGTGGGGAAGAGAGAGAGAGATAGGGGGTTGCCTGGAGGTTAGAAAGGAACAGAAGAAAGAAAGGGAAAAAGAAGCCAGGGCAGGAAATTTCTGTGCCTTTGGACATCAAAAGAGGTATATGCAAATAAAATGCAAATTAAATGCAAATCATCCCTCCCTCCCTCCTTTACCCCACCTCTCTCAACAGCTGGAGGACTTTTTTCAGAGTAGCAGAAGCCTTACTCCGGGATGCTGTGGGTTTGAAACTGTCAACTCTGACCCCTCCCCAGGCCCTCCTGGGCCTCCTGGAGTGACATCTACCCCCCTTGGCTGCACCTGTAGGGAGTCACTAGCGCCCCAGGCTTCATTTCTGTTTGAACATATCATCAGCTTCTTTTGCTTCTAGGATAGAAGGTCCTAAGAGTCAAGCCTCCTTTCCAGACACAGCGGGTGGAAATGGTGCACAGGCCTGGGGAGGGTACTGTGTGGAGTTGGCCCAAGCCCCCTCCCCACCTCAGCAGAGAAAAGGGACCTTCTTGGCTGTAGACCCTGGGCTCACTCCCATTTCCTGTCCTGTCAGCTGGATTGAGTTGTCAGGCCTAGGAGAAGGGCGGAGAGCGAGGCGTCCTGGAAGGCCACCAAGGAACAAGTCCCTTCTAGCCCTTTCCTTCTGCCAGATGGGCCACAGGGCCCAGAGCGTGGGGGTACAGAAGGGGGTCAGCTCCCTGTCCTTGGATCCATCAAAGAGAATGGATCCAAACTCAGATTCCCCATAAAAGCAGATGGAAGCAAGGGAGAGGCTAGGAAGGACTTCCAGGCCTGTTCTAAATCATACGTCAAAGTACATCTGAGGGCATCATTGCCAGAAGGCTTTTGGTGGAAGTGGGGTTCATGTCAGGGTGACACAATGCAAGGTGTCTTGGGAACCAGGATGAGGTAACTGTGTCTGGGGAGGGCATGGGTAGAGGACAGCAGAGTCAGGATACAGAGCTACTCTCTGCTCTGATGTCTCTAATGCTGAATAGCCTCTGTCCCTGCCCAAGGAACATCTCCCCATACCCAGCCTTCACCCATATTGGGAGGCAGTACACACAAAATCATTGTCCATTTTGCACTTAAAGGTTCAGAATCATGGATAATAGCAACATATATTTAATTTAAAGACAACATAACAGCAACTCTGCTTCCAATCAACTTTTTTGACTTTGAGGCCGGCATTGGGCCTGAGTCTGATCTTTCTAACTGCACCTTCGACAGAGCCCAGCCTCAGTCTCTGCCTTGGCCAGTCCTTTCCTGTCTGCCCCGGCCCACCTCACCCCAGGTAACCCTCCCAGTCCACCTGCACGCTCAAGTCTAGGCCCAGCGCGCCCTCTTGTGGTCACAGGAGCATGTGACCCTGACTTCTGCACCTCTACCTGCAAGACCCTGGAGGTCTTTTCACGGGGGAGTGCCCATCCATGGCTGGCAGGTGCACAGAGGAGGGCCCCAGGTCTAGGCAAGATGGAGATGTTGAATTTAAGTTTCAGACCACCATTGAGTCTTGTAGTCCCTGCTCCCCATCAAAGACCAGACCTCAGCCCAGAACCCCAGTTGGAGTCAGCCAGCTTGGTTGTTTCTGCTCAGTCAACGCAGTGACAGGTGCTCCTGGCTTGTTGGGCTGTCCGTCCTGTTGCTGGACATCTCTGCCAGTCAAAATGTCCTACTTCCTGCACTGCCCTTTGCAGTGATCCCCGTGGGATCAGTGGCCATTCATCCATTTACAGCTGTGTCGGGGACCCACTGGAGCTGCATGGGGCTAGGAGCTGGGAATGTAACAGACACTGTCCCTACCTTCAGGATGCCCATAGTCATTGATGCTTGTGGACCAGTGAGCGGGCAGGTCCCTCATCCGTGGCATGTGCTCTAGAAGGAAAGCACAGTGTGTGAGGGGAACCTGCCATGGGGCACACCTTCCCCAAATCTGGGCACATCGGGAAAGGCTTCTTGGAGAAAGAGACATCTAAGCTGCGATCCCCAGCTAAGAGGGAGAAAGCAAAAGGGAACAAACAGCATATCCCAGGAGGGGGCATGGAGCATTTGCCGAGTCCCACTTAGTATAGACAAGGACTGAGTGTGAGAGGCGCAAAAGCAGGAGCCACGAGGGGGGTGATATTCACATGGGAAGGACCTGGAATCTGCCCTGACTTTGGTGAAAATAGTTCAACCATTTCAGTAACAGATGACGTGTGATACACATCCTAGCTGATTGCTGCGTAGCCTTGAGTAGCGATTAAAAGGTTGGAAAGTGCTGGGGAGGAGGATGCTGGCAAAAGTTGGTCTGTGAAGGAGCAGGGAGAAATAGGGCAGAGGTGGAGAGGGACCTGGTTTTGAGGTGTTTTTAATTTTGCTCTTGATATGAGAAAGAATGTGAATTCTCCAGGGCCACTGGGAAGGAAGCAGGAAAGGGAGCAATGCTGGAGGAAGAGGGGATCATTTCCCCAGAGAGGGAGGTCCAGAGGAGTCGGGAGAAAAGACACGCCGCCCTCAGGACTGGAGGGGAACTGGGAAGGTGGGTGCCAGTGCAGGCCAGGGAGTGGTGAAGAGGCTTCTCCTCTTAAGGCTTCTGCTTTCTGTGATGTAGGAGGGGAGGGAGATGCCTCTCATCCTGCCTCTCCCTGCTTGGGAATCAGGACCTTGTCACAGGAAGCAGGGCTGGTGAGACAGTCACCCCCAAGGGGGATGTGGACACCACCCTTGTGACTGCCTTTCCCTGGCTCCACTGAGAGCCCCTGAGGTCCGACCCTTCTCCATGGAGGTCTGCACTGAATCCCCACCAAGTGAGCCTGCATTTTCCACCCACTTTTACCCTCTTCCCTTCTACCACTGAACCTTCCAGGTCCCCAGCTGGGGCCACTGTGGTTATCAGTCAGGGTCTCTGCAGGAAAACAGAACCAACTTAACTCGGAGTGCCTCTAACGAAGGTGTTATTGACAGAGATGCCAGTAGGCTTAAGGGAACCAGCACCCAGAGAGGAGCGGCACAGCGAAGTGAGTGCAGAAGAGGCAACAGGAGGAGACAGTGGTATGGGAGCCCCGCAAGATCTGGAGCCTTGGAGGAATGAAGCCAGTGCCACAGGTGTGGTGCTGAGGCAGTGAGGAGTGGGGAACTGACGCCCCACTGCTGTCCTGTGCTCCCATCTGCAGTGCTTCTCATCAGCTGAAGCCAGAGGGTGAGGGATCCCAGGTGAGGGCAGAGGAGGGTGGAGGGGAACGACCAGCTCAGCTGTCACCTGGCTACAGCCAATAGCTGACACTGAGAACGAGCCCTGGAATGCTGTAGTGTTTTTCACTGGTCAAACAGCGAACATTTTATGACAATACCAAGCGATGGCAGGTGTGATGATTCATTTTATGTGCCAATTTGGCCAGTCTCTAATACCCAGCTGTTTTGTCAACCATTAGCCTAGACGTTGCTGTGAAGGTATTTTATAGACGTGACGACCTTTATAATCATCTGACTTTAAGTAAACGATCACTCCTGTATTGTGGGTGGTTCTCATCCAATCAGCTGAAGGCCTAAAGAGCGAAAATGGAGGTTTACTGAAGAAGGCATTCTACCTTGAGACTATAACACAGGAATCCCACCTGAGCTTCCAGCCTGCCGCCCTGCGCTACAAATTTTGGACTGCAGGCTGGCCACAACATTAACTTCTGCCTCAGCTGCCAGACTGCTAGTTTGTTAGGATTTTGAGCTTGCCAGACCCCAACATCCAGCAAGCTAATTCTTTAAAATAAATCTTTCTGTGTGTATGTATCTTACTGGTTCTGTTTCTCTGGAGACCCCTGGCTGATACCACAGGAATGTGAGAGAATGGGAACGTTCAGACATTGCTAGTTAAGTGTGTAAACTGGAACAGCGCCATCTGTAGGGTGATCTGACAGCATCTACGATGTTCATGCCTGTGACACAGACAGTTCAGTTGCAGCATCTACAGTGTTCATGCCTGTGACACAGACATTCCAGTTACCTGCTTTTTCTTTTCTTTTTTTTTGAGATTGCGTCTTGCTCCATCACCCAGGCTGGAGTGCAGTGGTGCGATCTTGGCTCACTGCAGCTTCCGCCTCCCGGATTCAAGCAATTCTCCTGCCTCAGCCTCTTGAGTAGCTGGGATTACAGGTGCCCACCACCACGCCGGCTAATTTTTGTATTTTTAGTAGAGACGGGGTTTCGCCATGCCAGTCAGGCTGGTCTTGAACTTCTGACCTCAGGTGATCCGCCCGCCTTGGCCTCCCAATGTGCTGGGATTAGAGTCAGTTGCCTGGTTTTTTCTATTCCTGCCTACAGCCTGGCTTGTAAGAGCAAGTCACAGTAAATAATTCCATTTTCCATCAGTAGCCGAACTGCCAATAGACCATTTGGGAGAATGTTAGGCGATGGGACATGGAATGCCAGTGTCGGGGAAGGCCTCAGAGATAACCGAGTGAGACCCTCTCTCTTATGGGATGTGTGTGACCCACCCATGGTCACGCAGAGCTGGGCCCTGGCGGGTGCCCATGCCCCTCACATACAACGCTGGCCTCGAGCCTTTGGTTCTTAAGAGTGGCACCTTGCCCTCCTTTTTGCCAGAGTCCTTGTCCCCTCATCCACCAGAGCCAGGTCCAATAAAGACCCTGGGGTCCCCCAGCTGTGGCCCACAGTTCCCCCACTGCAGGCCTCCCTTGGCTAACAAGCCTGAAGGGAGAGATGCCTGAAGAGAACCCACAGGAAGTCCACAGTGAGGTCCAAGCCCAGCCCGGGTGAGGTTGTCCAGGGAGCCAGGAACAATTCATCCTCCTGGCTTGCAGCAGCACCAGTGAGGGCTGGGTTTCTGCCCTTCCCGAGGGTGCTTTGCTTACCCTGGCAACGGGAAACCAGGAGCTTCTTCCTGCCAACTCTGGTCCCAGGCAAGCTTTGGACACTCTCCCCACCACCCCCTGCCCACCACACGTTCGGTGATTGCTACCACAGAGACTGGCCCAGCGGGTATCCACACTCCACACTCCTCCCTGGCCCACTGAGGCCCGGGTCCCCCTCCTGTAGGTGAGCTGTGCTCTCTGAGGTTCTGGCTGGCCAACCTCATAAAGCCATTTGGGTTGGGAGAGGGTGTGGAGTAAGAAGGACAGGGGTTGGATCCCAGTCCTGTTCTAACAAGATGTCTGGACTTGAACTTGAGCCGGTTGCACAATTTTATAAGGGAGCCACATCTATAAAATGTTATAGAATCGCTACAAGGAGCCAATGGCCTAATTTATATGAAGGCACTTTGTAAACCCTAAAGTCCGCAGAGAAATGAGCACTGATATTACCTCTCCCAGGTGTTTTACACGCCACAAAGGCCTCCTGTGATGGAGAAGTCTTATCTCAGTATTTCCCAAACAGCTGACCACCGATACGGATTTCAACAAGCTCCTAAGTGATTCTGATGCACACTCAAATTTGCTTTTCAGCAAAGAAGTGACTGTCATGGCAGGATTTCAGGCGCTGTGACAGTGGGGCTGAGGCTGCTGGGCGAGCGCTTTGGAATGGTGGACTCGAGCCCTTGGATGTGGCCCTGTGGGAGGCGTCTACTTTGCAGAGTGTAAGGTCAGTCCGAAGTCTCAGGGAATCTTCTCATCCCCATCTCTGACACTAAGAAGGAGCCAAGGCAGCTGATGTCTGTAGTGACGGTGGGTTTTTTGTTTTGACATTGCTTTTTTAAAAAGCATTATTTTTGGTGACTTGGAAATCAGAAGGGAAGGCATACTGATTTGGGGACACCCCTTCCATCAGAAAAGGCACACAGGAGGTAGCAGGTGCCTCCTCCAAGTATCCCTCGCCTGCCTGGAGCAGTGGCTGGGGCTTGGGATGGGGGCCCTGGCAGAAAGGGAAGGAGAAAAAAGCCTGGGGGGTGACCAATGGGACAGCTCCCTCCTCATCCCCCAGCAAGGCTGAGCTAGTCCTTGAAAACAGGTACAGAAGGGAGGCGTGCTCGCCTGAAAACGTTATCTCCCCGCGGACCCTCAGCTTAACCAAGGCCCAGCAAACCCAGCTCCCTCAACCCTCTGGCCTGCACGTAGGGGCAGTTGCAGCCTGTTCTGGGAGTTCTGGGAGCAGAGCAAAGGGGACCCCCCTGCAAACCCCTTCCCTCTCCAAGGCCTTTGAGGAAGGATCTGACTCTCCCCATCTTTTCCCCGAGAAAGTTGAGTCCCCTGGGGAACCCATGAGACTCTCCCAGCCCCTAAAACACTCCTGCCTCCACCTCACCAAATCGTTACCATCTTCCAGCCTCAACCCACACCCCAACTCTTCCAGAAAGCCTTTCCCAATACATGCAGTCTGCACATCCCTCATCTGGAACCATCCAGCACCCTGCCCGGCACTTCCTATTACAGCCTCTTCATGTTGAAAGATACTTTGGAAGTGAAGAGCCTTCCAGATGCCCGATTTCATTGCATCAGGCTTATAGCTGCAGGAATGTCTGCTTTTTTTCACTAATAGTAGATACTAAGAATGGTTAACAGTGAGCACTATGTGCTAGATGCTTGACATGCAAGAATTCACTTCAGTCTCTTAAGTAAGCTCCTTTTATAGCTAAGGGAGTGGAGGCACAGAGAGGTCAAGCAACTTGACCCATGGCTGCACAGCAGGTAAGTAGCTGAGCCCGGATCTGAAGCGGGGTTCCAATCTCCATCCCATCTCTTGCCTTTGCGCTGGCTATTTCTGACTGGCTTACTATGGTTGCGGCTATGTCTGTCTCCTTGTCTTGGGTGCAAAAGTTTTATCTCATCCTTCTCTAGTAATATCTTCCTTCTCCTCCTTCCTTCCTCAAATGGCTGAGCACACAGTAGGTGTTTTAGAAGTTGTTAAGCTAGGCCACTGCCAGGGTGTGGGGACACTTCTGACACCAGGTGGCAGCATTGGCCAAAAGTTTTCTCCAAACTCTGGGTCTTGTCAAATAAAAATTTAAAATGTTTATTTCTGGTAGAAATGATAAATACTTTGCATTAAAAATCTGGAATTCAAGTTTTCCTCGTACTTCATGCTCCCTCCCTGCCCCAGAACCTTACAAAAATAGTTCTGTGTAGAGAGGGAAAGAGCTGGGGCCTGCTCTGGGAGGCGACGTCCAGGTGTCTGGGGAAGGCACTCGTGGTCCGCAATCTGTCTCAGTGGCGGGAGGTCTCCACACGCCCCACAGGCAGCCTCGGAGCCAGAAATGAGAACTCGCTGTAATCCGGGACAGGGGCTGCATCGTGGGTCCCCAACAGCTCCTTCTTTGGGGACAGTGAGCCCCATGTTGGGGAGGCGGAAGGGACTGAGGGGCCAGCTCCTTCCAGATGTGTGCATGGGGAGGGGAATTGTGTCTGGGGAGGTGGGTGTCCAGGTACAGACTCCTTTTAGGGTCTACACATTTAAGGAGCTCAACAGAAGAACCACAGGCCATCACATTTTGGTGGCTTGCAAGGGAACACTCCAGGAGAGACGCAGGAGGGAGGGGTGCAGGCCTGGGGAGCCCCTCTCTCCCTCTCTGCCCATAAGGAAGGCACAGGGTGGGAGTGGGGGTGCCTGCATGAGACCCCCCTGCCATGCCACACCCCTTTCACAGTCATGTGAGATGGGGCCAGAGGGGTCCAGGCTCCAGGGCCAGGGGAGTGGGGAGGGAGGGAAATAAGGCCTCAGGTGGGGGTTGCCACCCCCTCTAGTGGCTGGTGAAGAGCAGTGGGCCCAGAGCAGCCACCCCCCAGGTCCTTCCCACCCTAGCCTGGCTAGGGGTCCTCATCCCAGAGACACAGCTGTCTCTGGGGCACGTAGAAGTCAAAGCTGTAGCTCTTCTGGCAGCTGCGGATGCCACACTTGTAGGGTGTGGGCCGGTCGCGGCTGTGGCAGTACTTGAGCATGCAGGGGTACCAGGCCAGGCTCAGGCCATAGCGGCAGACACAGGGCTTCCCGCGATCTCCCACCTGCCCACAGCGAGGCAGCTCCGCCTGCTCTGAGGCCTTGGGCAGAGCCTCAAACACAGAACTGTCCACACCTGGGGGAGAGAGGAAGGATCAGGGAGGGAGGGAGGGAAGGAGCTCCCCTAGCCAGAGGCCGCTGACATTCCCCACTTGGTCTCCTCTGTCATCCAACAGGCACTTACAGACACCTCCATTTCCAAGCCTGCCATGGGACACAGAGGTAAGACCTGGGCACTAGGCTCCTCCTTGCTGGGCTCGCTGGAGAAACATTAAATGGGCATCAACTGTGTGCCAGGGGCTCTACTTACAGCACCTCCATCTATCACCCCACGGGCTAAGTATTGTCATCCCTGTTTTACTGACGAGAACATCAACCCAGAGAAGTTTAATGATCTGGCCAAGGTCTCAAGGCCTCCACGCGGCCACACTGCCACACAGTGCTTTAAAAAATCACCATACTGGAGTGTGCCGAGATAGAGGCATGGGGAGACGGGGTTGGAAGTCAAGGAAGGTTTCTTAAAAAAGGTAACATCTGGCAGGGCACAGTGGCTCATGCCTGTAATCCCAGCACTTTAGGAGTCCAAGGCTGGTGGATCACCTGAGGCCAGGAGTTTGAGACCAGCCTGGCCAACATGGTGACATCTCGTTTCTACTAAAAACACAAAAATTAGCTGGGTGTGGTGGCAGGTGCCTATTATCTCAGCTACTCTGGAGTCTGAGGCAGGAGAATTGCTGGAACCCGAGAGGTGGAGGTTGCAGTGAGACGAGGTCATGCCATTGCACTCTAGCCCAGGCGACAACGGCAAGACTCCGTCTCAAAAAAAAAAAAAGTGACATCTGAGTAGGGCTAGTCAGAGAAGGGCCAGCAAAGCACACCCACAGAGGGGCGGGTCAGATCAGGGTGGCCAGGGCTCGGGGCAAACGGGAAAGTGTACATATGAGGGGCGCTGGGGGGAGATGGAAGGGACCGGCCCTGGTTAGGCTCAGGGGCTGTATGGGAGCGGCCAGCTTCTGGGGGACGCTTATGTCAAGCTTGCGGCGTAGTCTGGGGTGCAGGCCATGGCGGAGGGTGTATGTGTGTGGAGGGTAAGACCACAGCTCAGTTGGACATTTCTAAATCTGGGCCTGCCCTGGGAGGAGCAGGCATTTCTCCAGTGCTCAGCTGGCTGGCAGAAGGCACAGGGGCCTGGAGTTGGAATGGGGCCATTTGCCTCTCCCTCCACACAGAGGACCCGAGGGCTGTCCTGGGAAAGGTACCCAGAGAGGGGCCAGCGCTGAAGTCACAGAGGTCAGGAAGGCAGGCACCACGCAGCACGGAGGGAAGCTCCCAAGGAGCTTGGGGCAGAGATGCCGGCAACAGGGAAGCCCCGAAGCTGATTTCTTAGAGGTGGCAGTGGAGGGGGGCAGGGTGTCCTTGTGCTCCACTCCCATGACACAAGGTCCCATCTCTGTGTCCTAAGGGCAGGGATGAGGGGAAGTACCTGGGACTCTCCCTCCACAGGGCCTAGCAGAGTCTGTGTGCCCTGCCTGGAGTAAGGCCCTTTCCTCTGACTGAATCTTCTCACTGAATTTCACACAGGCGCCACTTCCTCCAGGAAGCCTTCCCAGACCAACTGTAGCCTGGTTTGGGGGTCCCTCCCTGAACGCCTGCAGCTATCATGGTACTCTATCACACTTAACTCTGTGCAGATCTACCCTGCTGGGGGACAGGAACTGAGTGTCTACATCTCTGATTCCTGTGTCAGTATATCTCTGTAGGTGGTCAGTAAATGTCTCCTGAACAAAGCAAAGGCTAATGATGAGACTTGGCTAATGATGAGACTCGGCTATTGATGCCCCTGCCCTCCTCCACTGCTCTGTGCTGTCTCCCCATCCCCTTCCCTCCGCCCAGCAGCGGGCCATGCCCAGCTCCCAGCTGACCTTGCTCCAGCCAGAACCGGACGTCCTCCTGGCGGGTGAAGATGGCATCCACGGCCTCAGCACACACGTTGTGGAGATGGGGGCTCAGCAGGGCCCCCTGGCTGAAGTTGACAGCGACATCCATGTGCAGATGCTCCGGACCCCGAACCTCTTCCGCCTGCCGCACTGCCCGGGGATTTTTCTGTGTGTGGGAGAGAAGCCACTCCTACCTGGCTTCAGAATGCTCCCTGCCCGTCTTCCCCTGACCCTCCAGAGTCAGGCAAACCCAGGCTGACTGCCTTTAGAACACTGGCGCCTTCTGCAGGGTGGCAGCCCTGCCCCTCTCCAACTGGCAGTGAGACTGATGCCTAGAGTACAGTCGGGCCTTTTCAGCTTCTATCCAGAATGGACACTTCTCAAACTATGTGCTGGCTGCTAGGCTGACCTCTGGGGCCTGATGGAGAATGCTGAGGTGTGGATGGGAGGTGGAGGTGAGTGGGCCAGGCAAGCCGTGCCAGGGCATATGACCTCTGGAATTTCCAACATCCAGGGAACCAAGTCCCTTTGGGAAAGCAGGCAAAGGGCAGGGGCGAGGAGGCCCCCAGGGCAGGCTCTGCTGCACAGGCCAGGGAACTTAGATGAGGCTGGGGCAAGGCCCTGGGTCTAAGAAGACAGCAGGAGCAGGCCGGTAGCTTTGAGGGTCTTGAACACTTTACATATGTTAGCTCACTGAATTCGCCCATAACCCATTTTCTCAATGAGAAAATTGTGGCTTTGAAAGTAACTTGTCCAATGTCACACCCAACTAATGAGTGACGGAGGAGATGTGATGCCTGATCTGGCCTCAGAGCCCAAGCCCCTAGCCTGTCACACACAGGGAGGTGCTGGAACCAGATGGGAGAAATCTGAGAGCTGGGGTTCAGTTAGCGATCTGCAGCTCTAGAGTCAGGTTTGGCCTGGGGCAAAATCAGGGACTCAGGACTCTAGAGTGAATGGGGTACCAGGGATGAGGGCAGGTCAAGAGCAGTGGGTCTAGGAGCAGCGTGAAGATGAGGAGCTGGGTGGGAAGCTAAGGTTGGGGGATCAGGGCTTAGAGCCAGGCCAGCTGCAGGGGTCGGGTCTGCGGGTCAGTATCTGGGCCAGGCAGGCCTGGTAGGGGACTCACCTGCCGGAGCTTGGCCATGGCCTCACTGGGGATGATCTCATTGTGCTGCAGCTGGGTGACAAAGCAGAGGGCCTGGAACTGACTCTGCCCCTTCTCCAGCTCCCCCAGGATCAGGGCCCGGAAGATCTTCACATCCTGAAGAAGGGCAGGAGGATGGGAGCAGCTGGAGGGTGCAGGAGCTTCCCACCGGCCCACCGGGTGCTCAGCTTGGTCCCTGGGAGGACGCCTGGACACTGCCCGGGAACAGACGCCTCCCTCCTGCTGGTCTAGGAATTTTTATCTTTTCCATTTAAACCCGTGACTTAAAAGAAAGAACACACCCTAAATGTTCCAAAGCCTCCTGGAAAATTGACAAAGTGAACCACTAGAGTTTTTCTCAGCTGATGACTCCCCTCAGTGGAACCCCTTAACATCATCTTGATCAGGGTGGGCCAGGGCCTCTATAGCCACCTGACCAGGGCATCATGGAGGAGGGCTGGACTCTTCCAGTATCAACTCCAGAGTTCCTCTCTCTGACTTTTTTCTTCTTTGTAGTTCTAATGGCTAGAAATCGTAGTCATTTTTATTCAGTAGATTTGGGGAGAGGTCTCAAGATGCCCCTGGTGCTTCTGATCAGCCATGCTCCTGGCCACTGACCTCTGAGTGAGTGGGGTGGTGGGGCCGGGACAGGGTGAAGGCAGAGTGGGAGGCTGGCTGCAGCTATTTCAGCCTTCCGGCCTGAGGGAGCTAGGATGTCTCGCCTCTTCCTTTCCCTCCCCACTTCCCCTTTCCCCCATGGGGTCGCTAATGGCACTGCCACAGTCCAAGGGCTCCTTCCTGTTACTGACTCACTGTGTGAATGGGGGGTCTGCAGGAGGATGGAGGCAGGAGAGCTGTAGGGTGGGCTGGGGCCCCCTTCCCTATCTGGCTGCTGGAGCCCTGTACACTGCCCACCTGCACCGCTCACCACATGAGAAGCGGCCCCTTGCCTTCTTACCCATCTCTGGGACTTGATTAACTCTGCTCCCAGTGAGAAGTTAGTGGGCCCCAGTCAGAAGTGGTCTACATCTGTCAAGACCCTCCTGTGGTGGGGGCACCCTGGCCTCAGTGACCATTCTCTGCTGGGAACCCCTGTGGCTCTGCACTGAGACTTAGAATGACAGCTCTGCAGATCATCTATTAATGCCTGGGCCCCCGCCCCCCACCACATACTCACTGAGTGCTTGCTGTACACCCGCGAGAACAGAAGTGTCTCAGCAACGGGGTCTGAGAGGCCCCCCTGGAGTCCAATACAGGCAGCAAGGGACTCACAGCTCTGCCCCAAAGCTGCAATGTATTAGTGAGTCCTCCAGGCTTTCCCCTAATTTTTCTGATGTGTAAGATGGGGATGATCCCAGTTATGTGACAGGGTTGTGGTGAGGACTAGGTAAGTTATCTGGAAGATTCTCACATGGGGTAAGCGCTAGCTGGGATTACTCTTGTAGGTGACCAGCAAGCCTCGTAGGTGCTCTGCAACAAACGAGTGCATGTCATTTCATAAATGTCGCCCATGTACTTCTGCAGTCCCTCAGCTCTACCAGAAGTTTCTCTTACTTCCTTTTATTGTAAATGATCTCTGGAACAATGAGGTGTGGAAGTATAAGAGGAGGTTTTCCAGAAAGGGAAACTGAGGCTCAGCTGTTGAAGAAGGTTCCATTAGGTTCCTTATGATCCCAGAGACTTGTGAAGAAGGTGAATCAGAGCTCAGCTTAACCCC
Organism: Colobus angolensis palliatus; assembly: GCF_000951035.1. Lineage (NCBI taxonomy): Eukaryota > Metazoa > Chordata > Mammalia > Primates > Cercopithecidae > Colobus > Colobus angolensis. The sequence goes on along the minus strand of NW_012120709.1, from coordinate 26,732,078 downwards.
TGCTTCCTCTCAACAGGAAATCCCTTCTTGGTCATGATGCTGCAATCTCCTTGTCCTGCCAGCCTAGGCTATCTGATCTTCCCCTCACTCAGGTCGGCTGAGGAGAGATGGGAGGCTGCTCTGCCTGTAGCATATTCCATTCTGGGCTCAATTCCTGCCAGGTGAGACTTGATACCAGACTTCCCCTGCTAGAGCTTAAGCCAGGCCATGTCCCTGGCAGGATCCCCCGGGAAGGATCCAAAAACCACTTCCCCGGTATTTTCAGCTCTGACTCTTTGGAGCGTCCGATATTTGGATATTCACAGCGTCTTCTCCAATACCGCAGGTGCATCAAATACCCGGAAGTCTCAGGGCTGCTCAGGGGTCTCTTTGCTTGGTGACATCACCTGACTACTGTTGGCAAGAGAAGGCGTTTGAACTTTCAGACCAGACTAGAGGATGAAAGAAATCTATCTGAGCTTTTTTCCTGCTTCTATATGAATAATGTCATCAATGACAATAACAAAATGCTGTCAAAATGGGAAGTGACTAGGGGTGCAGAAAGGGAATGATAATTTCTCACTGAGAGGATTTCCTCTGTATCTCCTATTTGTATAGGAAAAAGTTATTAAACTTTATAACTAGAAGAGAAAAAACATTGTTTCCATTGGTCAAAAGGATGTATGATCCTCTTTAAAATCCTTACAACAGGCGGTAGGAGCTATGATTGTTACCGAGCTTGGACTGGGTAACCTGCTCAAGGTCATGGACTAAGAGGAAACATAGCCAGGATCTTAACCCAGACAGTCTGACTTCAAAGCCTGAGCTCTCTTAACCAGAATGCATAATTGCCTCTTGGATCAGCTAGTCTCATCTCCTTGATGCTCAGCTAAAGAAACTGGAACTCGGCCGGGCGCGGTGGCTCAAGCCTGTAATCCCAGCACTTTGGGAGGCCAAGACGGGCGGATCACGAGGTCAGGAGATCGAGACCATCCTGGCTAACACGGTGAAACCCCGTCTCTACTAAAAAATACAAAAAACTGGCCGGGCGAGATGGCGGGTGCCTGTAGTCCCAGCTACTCGGGAGGCTGAGGCAGGAGAATGGCGTAAACCTGGGAGGCAGAGCTTGCAGTGAGCCGAGATTGCGCCACTGCACTCCAGCCTGGGCGACAGAGCGAGACTCCGTCTCAAAAAAAAAAAAAAAAAAAAAAAAAAAAAACGAAACTGGAACTCGGGCACACAGAGGTTGTGGGGTCTGCCCTTGATGCCTGGGCTGGTCAGCAGCAGAGGTGGGATTAGGACCCGCTTCCCACCATGCCCATCTGGCGGCAGCCTGACTTAAGTCAGCACACCTGCCTTGGGAATGTGGCAGCTCTGGCTCGTGGTTCTTGCAACTACCAAACAGCATGACATAAGTAAGAGGAGAAGAGGAGGCAGGAACACCCTTCTAACCCACCTGTCTGCCCTGCCAGGACTTCTTCTTTTTTTTTTTTTTTTTGAGAGAGTCTCACTTTGTTGCCAGGGTGGAGGGCAATGGTGCGATCTTGGATCACTGCAACCTCCGCCTCCTGGGTTCAAGCGATTGTCCTGCCTCAGCCTCCTGAGTAGCTAGGACTACAGGCGTGCGCGCCATGCCCAGCTAATTTTTGCATTTTTAGTAGAGACAGGGTTTCTCCATGTTGGCCAGGATAGTCTCGATCTCCTGACCTTGTGATCCACCCGCCTCGGCCTCCAAAAGTGTTGGGATTACAGGCGTGAGCCACTGCGCCCAGCCCCTGCCAGGACTTTTTAAACCCCAAAATCTCCAGTCGCTCCTTCGTCTTTTTTTTTTTTTTTTTTTTAGACAGAGTCTCATTCCATCACCCAGGCTGGAGTGCAG
>NW_012120709.1:26719024-26730170 GCF_000951035.1 Colobus angolensis palliatus | reverse complement strand
AGACAGAGTCTCATTCCATCACCCAGGCTGGAGTGCAGTGGTGCAATCTCAGCTCACTGCAACTTGTGCCTCCCAGACTCAAGCAATTCTCCTGCCTCAGCCTCTGGAGTAGCTGGGATTACAGGCATGTGCCACCACGCCCGGCTAATTTTTGTATTTTGTAGAGACAGGGTTTTACCAGGTTGCCCAGGCTGGTATCAAACTCCTGACCTCAGGTGATCCACTCACTTCAGCCTCCCAAAGTGCTGGGATTACAGGTGGGAGCTGCCGTGCCCAGCCCTTTTGTCCTATTTCCCCAGAGAAGCACATTCTACTTGCTGATCCCGGAGAGGGAGCAGGCAGCTCTACTTTCTGGGTCTATTTGGTAACAGGGCTCCATCATCCTGACCAGCGTCCCTCCCACTTTCCACTCCTTGCACCTCAGACTCCCCAGCAAGGTTCTGGACCCCCCGCTTCCTCTAACATTCACAGGGAAGGGTGACAGTCCCCTCAGATGCTAAGCCCGGGCCAGGCGGAAGCCTGGCTCCCAGCCTTCCTCCTTGCCCAGGAATCTGTTGGGATGATGCATTTCCTGTGGCCTGTCGCCTAAAGCAGATGCTTAGCTGGGGAAGAGCCCACGACAGGGGGCTGCAGGCAGGCTTCTGAGGCTCAGGACCCAGGCAAGGGCCCCCAAGATGGGAGGTTGTTACAAGGCTCCTTCTCCCACAAGCTTCCAGCAACCTCCAGCCTACCTGGAAGAACTGAAGCATACCACAACCAGGGCCACCCAGAGGGTGTGGCAAGTACCCTGGGGAAATAGTGTTTGCTAGAGTCCTCCTCTGTAGTTGTAAGTAAGGAGTAGGTAAGCTCTAGGACAGCACAGAATTTAAGAACAAAGGCTCTGGAGCCAGTGTTAACCCATGTTCAGATCCTGGCTTTGCCTTCGCTGGCCACATAACCTTGAGGGGATTTACTTAACCTCTCTGTACCATAGTTTCCACATTGGTGAGATGAGTAAAACGACAGTACCTACCTCAAGTGACTCTTACAGGGAATAAATGAGTGAAAGGTTTCAGAACACAGTGGGCTGAACTTTCAGTTTCTCTCTTGTTGCTGCAATTCCTGGCCCTATGTCTGCCTTGCTCCAACTGAAATCTACTCCACTCCTGAAGACCCAGGAGCCAAGATTTTTCTCTTCTAGATGTACCTACGGCCTAGACAGGTCAGGTGACTCCTCTGGGGCTTGCAAGCAATCAGCCAATCAGTGGGAGAGCACTGATTAGCATGACCCGGTGCAGGGCCTTCACAAGCACCTGGCAGGGGAGTGGCCCTGACCAAGACACAGATTCCTGTCTTTCAAGGGATTGTGGAGGAGGCTGACTTCTGACAACTCAAGTCAGCGCACAATAGGTCTGGGGTTGAGGTTTACTGCAAGTGCAATAGAGGTAAAGGGTGGATGAGGGACTGCTTGTTGTCCCCTTAAGGTTGGGGCTAGGGGTGGCATGAAGGAGGGAAGACTTCACACAGTGAGGGACGCCTCAGTGGCCCTTGATAGTTAAAGGATGGAGCGCTTTCCAGCAATGAGGTGTTTACAGAAGACAGCAAAGCGTGAGCCTCCCAATACCCCCACCCAATCATCCCTCCATGCTACTATCACCTGAGCGGCCGAATGCCCTTCAAGGACTCCCTTTGTCCTCACCGGAAAGCCTAGCCCCAGAGCCTGGCATCCCAGGTCCCTGCTTACAGCAACTGTTGCACTTCCCATGCACTGAACTGAAGAGCTTGCCATTCCCAGAATGAGCAATGCTGTGTCACTCCTAGGACTTTCCGTGAGCAGCTTCCTCTGCCAGGATGCCCTGTGCTCAGCTGTCTCAGCTGTGCCATGTGAGCAGGGCACAGCTCACAAGTGACCCTCCTCTGGCTGCCCTCCCAGTGCTGCCCTCACCAGCCCTTCTGCAGAGCTGGCCAATCCCAGTCACTGCCTCTAGAGCACGAATCCCAGTGTCGGCTCCCACTGTGTTTGTGCTGACCTCTTTACTTGTCTTTCTTTCCAGACTCAACTTCTTGAGCCTGGAAAAGTGTCTCTTGAAGTGCATCCCTACCCCCTGGAACACAGCAGGTGCCAATAAACATCTGATAAGGAATACACGAAGGGTGAATGCACAACAGCATGGAAGAGTTCTCCGAGAAAAGTGGTGGGAATGTACTAGGGGAGGAGGGAGAGGACAGTGAGTGCTGATGAGGCTGGCAAGGGGCCAGGACACAAGCAGGACCCAGGGTCTGAGCACCCAGGCTGAGGAGTGGGAGGCTTCCTCTTGTGCCTCCCTGGAAGTCATCGGTGGGTTTGAGCCTGGGGTGACATGAGGGACCTGTGGTTTGGAGCTGAATCAGACTCTGCCTGAGGTTGCGAGAATGCCTTGGATCTCAGTGCCCCAGGCAGATGGTCCCTGTCCTCATGGAGCATCTTCTGCCCGGGCAGTGAGTCATCCAGGTCCTCCGTGAGCTGCCTCTGGCTCAAGAGCAGCGGCTCCAGCCTATTCACGTGGTGGCCCCGGGGTCTGTTGCACAGCTGGGGCTCAATGCTTAGTAGCTGGAGGAACGAATGAATGTTCTAGGGCCTCCATCAACCCACTGGCCTCCAACGTGCAGACACTCTTTCTTCTTGGCCTTGCCTGTAGCTGGGCTCCTGCAGGCTGGTAGTGCTACAGCTGCCATTTTGGCATCTAGAAGGTTTAGGGGATCATCTAGTTCACGGCCCAGTGAGGTTCCAGCAGGGAAGTAACCTTCATGAATCACACAGTGGCAGAGCCAGGGCCAGAAGCCCAGAGCTGCTGACTCTGAGTCCGGCGATCTTCATGCTTGTCCAGGCTCCCCACTGTAGCCCTTGTCTAGATACTCAATTCCTCCCTGTGCCTGTCCCAGCCATGCTGTCTGACGGATCCACCTGTGTCTCCAGAGGGAAGGCTGCTCTGGTTCAGCTGCACTAGGTGAAGGCACTGAGAGATGGCAGAGCACCGCTCTGGGAAGAGCTCTGGGAAGAGCACCCCTGGGCAGACATCCCTTGCTCAGCACTGAGGGTGGGGAGGGATCCCCCGGATCCCAGGGGATTGCGAGGCTGTCACACCAGCCCTGACTGGCTTCCAGACTCAGATAACATTGGGAAGAATGAAACAGGCTGTTTTGCCTCCGCCTCTGCCGCTGTTCCCGGGGGTTTATGTTACTCATGGCCGAGCCTAATCTGAACTGACGCACAGGCTGACACGGCTTTTCCCATTCGCGCACGCCGTCCTCTGTCACAGACTCACTGGGTGTCAGTCTCCTTCCCGCAAGGTCTCCCAGTGGCTCCCGTTCCACATTCCCATTCCCTCCACAGGCGCACATCCTGGCCTGTCTCCTCCCTCACAGTCTCCCTGTTCCCGGCAGAGGCGGCTCCTCACCCTCTCATCACAGCCCTCTCCACAGTCCCCACGTCCACCACCCTCTGAATTCCCCAACTCATGCTCTGCCTCAGGACACACCCTGCATCGCCCTCCTTACTTGCGGGATTCTCCTCACACGCCTCCTCCCTGACGCCGCTTCTCATAACGTGCACACACACACACTCACACGTGTACACGCGTGCATGCACAGGCACACACTCTCACCGCATGTCATCACTTCGCTCCAGCCTGCCGGGTCTCCTCTGGCACCCCGCCTTCCCACCACGGCCTCTGGCTGGCCCCACTCTCCAGGCACTCTTCCTCAGCCCCTCCCCAGAAAGCCCTGGTGGTTGGGAGGAGGCCCGCCTGCGAGGGAATGGAAAGCAAAGGGGGGGGGTCACACAAAGCCACGTGCCCCCCCCACTCTTCCAGCCCCCTTGCTCCTGGACAGCTGGCGCTCTCTTCTGGGAGTGTCCTCTGCCACCTTGGTCTCCTTCCTGTCACACCAGAGAGCGTGATTCTGGGGCCCAGGCTGAGCCAATCTAAATATTTATTCCTCTGCTCCTGGCTGGGGCTGCTTTATGGTTAGAGAAGGGGCTGGCTTTGCTGAGCTGGGGAGGGGAGAGGGGGTTCAGCCTGGAGAGCCAGCCAGGAAGCGGTGCCTTCCTAGCCCCACGGCAGAGCTGGAAGCACCCTGGCTGCTCTGCCCAAGCTTCTCGAGCAGGAACGGGATGGATGGATTCCACCCAAAGCCAGGCCACGCACATCCCGAGGCCAGTGCCCAGCGACCTAGGCCGCCCCATGATGAGATGCCAGCATCCCCTCAGGGCTAGGCCTGGACAGAGGCTGCTTGTCACGGGGCATTAGCACAACCACTCACCCAGAGCAGTGCTCCTGCCCCCAGTCCCTCCCCAGAGCAGTGCTCTGTCAGCCGAATCCCAAAGGTCACCGCTGTCCTGACTGCCTTGGGAACAATGTGAGGTTTTATGTGGATCAACTGCGCCCCACTGTGCCGCTGACTCAGGGCTCCTAAGACGGGGCTCCATGCTTCCCTCTCACCCGCATTCGCAGCCCTGATGCCTCCTGTGCTCCCTGCCCTTTACTGAATCTCTAGTGGCAGCCACTTCAACACTTGCCAACTTCAAGGATGTCAGCTCCTCATGATGCTTTGGTCCGTACAGCAGAAAAGCAGCAGCTGCAGCAACATGCTTCATGGTGGGGTAGAGGGACCTCCTGGCCTGCGGGCACTGGCACCTCGCTCCTCACATGCCCACGCGGGCCTCTGTTCTGTGAAGGGCCTCTCAGTCTCTGTGCACACCGAGCCCCGAGTATCACACTGTTGTCTCTGGTGTACTGGCAAGGAGCCTGGGGCTCAGAGAGGTTAAGTGACTTGCCAAGTCACACAGCTGGTAAGTGGCAGGAAAAAACGTACACACTGCTCACTAGTGTCTGTGAGATCTTTTCTTTTCTTTTCTTTTCTTTGAGACGGAGTCTCACTCTGTTACCCAGGCTGGAGTGCAGTGGCGTGATCTCAGCTCACTGCAACCTCTGTCTCTCCCGTTCAAGTGATTCTCCTGCCTCAGCCTCCAGAGTAGCTGAAATTATAGGCACAACCCCCATGCCTGGCTAATTTTTGTATTTTTAGTAGGGACAGGGTTTCACCATGTTGATCAGGCTGGTCCTGAACTCCTGGCCTCAAGTAATCCACCTGCCTTGGCCTCCCAAAATGCTGGGATTATAGGCATGAGCCACACCTGGCCTTGGTAAGATATTTTCTAAACTCATCACCCTCACCCAACTCCCCAAGAGGCCATGCAGGGGAGAGAGGAGTTGCAGGCATGGCCAAGTAGCCAACACTCCATCCACTGGAGGTAAGAGCATGGGGGAAGTGGTCCAGCCCACGTCTGCCCAAACAAGGGTCTCTGTGGATTTGTTCCCCTGCACCAAGGTTTTTTCCAACCTCCTCCCCTCCATCTCCCTCCCCAGGGTTCTTTAGCCTACCGGAAGGAGTCCACTCATGGTACCACGGCAGACAGGCAGTCAGGATACACTGGAAGGAACCCTGGGTCCTAATCTCAGATTATCAGCTGCTTGATCTTGTCAGCCTCACTTGAGAGCTCCAGGCCTCAGCCCGCACATCTACACAGAGAGGCACCATCTGCCTCCCGCTGTCTGTGGCAGCGAGGATCAGATAAGGCCATGTGTGACGTGAGGGACTGCTCACTGGGTGATCTCCAGACCCTATGCAATCCTCATTTCGAGGCTGGGCCCTCTGCCTGCGGAACAGGAGTCAGTCCTAAGTGTATCTCCCCCGCCTCTCTGTGCCTGGGGAAGCCTGGGAGAGAACTAACTCACTCTGCCCACCCGCTTCCCAGCAGGATACTCCATTATCCCAGGTGGCAGTCTTTATGGCCTGCCGGGATCTTTTGCTAGGACTCCACCTGGACATAGCATTCAGGAGTGGGAGATGCTGGCCACACTCCAGGGAGGGGGTCTGAACCCTCAGGCGGGGCTGCCCATTCCTGATCTAAGGAGGAATTCCTCACACGCAGAGGAGGGACAGGTTTTAGACCCAGGAGCCCCATGTCAGTGAGCCTGGTCATTCCATCTGGCGACTTCTTGTAAATACCTGTGAGGAAATGCCCTGAGCTCCAGAAAAGTCTGGGCCTTACCCGAAAGCACCTCCATTGCCTTCTCCTCCCCAAGGAGACTTTCCATCCATCAGATGCCTCCACGCCAAATCTTAAGGGTGCTAACGCAGACAGGGTAGAGGCAGACTGGGCCCTGAAAGCTTCTCGGTCCCACATCTACGTGCTGTGATATCTCCTTGGGATAAACGTTCTTAGGTGGCGATGTGGACGCTGCACATTCCATATCTTCACTGACTATACCTCAAGGCTTCCCCTGTCGCTCCCCTACCCCCAGGCCAGGCCCCCTGGCACGGAGACTCTAGCATTCTCTGGACTGTGCCTTCCTCTGGCTCCCACTCACTCTTCAGCGCCCAGGGCAGGGCTCAAGCTTCCAACCTCCATGGGTCCTCGTCCCTTCAAAGTGGCCCTGAGCTGACCCGCAGAGCTGTACGCTCCCCTTATCTTGCTTATTCCCTCCAAGGCTCCAGCCATGGGCCTTCAGCATCCCCTCTTTCCACACTTTTGGAGTCTGTGTCTCCTTATCCCCCTTGATGCTGGCAGGGGAAAGGGACCCCCACTGCCCACCACCCTGATGCCATCACACATGCCCTTCTTCATATACTGTCAGCATCACCCTCCCCATCTGGTCAGCACCAAGCCAGGCAGCCTGGAGCGTGACTCATCCTGTTCCCAGCTTTTGGCCACTTGGACTTGGGGACAGAGGTGAAGGAGAAATTGGCAAGAATACCAGCTTCCGGGAGGTGGACCAGGAGGGCTGTCAAACAGCCAGGTTAGAGACGGGACGGTGGCATGCCTGTGACTAGAAATGCCAGTGATTATGTACATCCAGGGCTAATTACACCCATAGGATGTGGAGTATAAAGGGGAGTGCTGCCCACCAAGGGTGCGCTGTGAATTAGTTTGTGTACCGAGGGCATACAGCATTAGGCCCGAAGCATATGTGCTACTCAAAACACATTAGGATTAGTGTGGGTAAGATGACAGATTTCAAATATGTGACTGAGTTTGGGCCCCACCTTCATTTAACCTGACCTGGCTCCTTCTCCAGGCCCCCTCCCCTCCCCTACAGCAATTGTGCCAGTGGTTCCCAAACTTTGCTGCACATTGGAATCATCTGGGTTCTTTTGTCACCCAGACTGGAGTGCAGTGGCACAATCCTGGCTCACTGCAACCTATGCCTCCTGGATTCAAGCGATTTTCCTGCCTCAGCCTCCTGAGTAGCTGGGACTACAGGTGCATGCCACCATGTCCAGCTAATTTATTTTCTTTTTTATTTTTCAGTAGAGATGGGGTTTTGCCATATTGGCCAGGCTGGTCTCGAACTCCTGACTTTGTGATCCACCTGCCTCGGCCTCCTAAAGTGCTGGGATTACATCACCCGGGTTCTTAAAAAAAAAAAAAAAAAAAAAAAAAAAAAAAAAAAAACTGCTGCCTGACTCCCATCCTGAGATATTCTGATTTCACTGGTAGGATATGCAGCCCAGGCACTGGGAGTTTTCAAAGCTCCCCAGATGATTGTGAGGTGCGGCAAAGCTGGGAGCCACTGAGCTGTGGCATTCTTTCAGAGCTGTGGCATTCTTTCAGAGCTGTGGCTCAGTCAGCCTAATGGCTTTCACTCAGCCTCTGGGCAAGGCTTGCAGTAATGCATGATGGCCGTTTGATAGCTCCAAGCTACTGAGTCTGCAAGCCTCACCTGGGCTCCAGGCTATGTGTCCTCCAGTTGACCACTGTGACTGCTTCACTGCCTCAAGGTCCAGGGTGGTAGTGTGGGAAAGAGTTAGACTGTCGGAACTCTAACTTGGGTAGAGGCAAACGGGTGTGGGAAGGGCTGGAGAGAAGGCGCTGGATGGGGTTGGGAATCAGACAGAGGCCTTGGTCCCACCCCACACAGGTGAGGCTCACTGCTGCCCTGGGTGGACTCTGAGGGGCTGGCCAGCAATTTTGGAACTTCAAAGAGAAGGTTACAATGAAGAGCTCCAGGCTCCTCCAAGCTCAGTACTGGCTTTTCCGTATGACCTTGGGTCTGTTGTTCAATGTCTTTGAGTCCAAGCTTAGCAGAGAGGGTCCTTGCTGAAATGCTGTGTGGGCCACAACTAGCAAAGCTAACGGCTCCTATGTCTTGGGCACTTCACACAGTATGAGTATGTCATAGGCACTACTAACCATGGGATATGTGCTATTATTATCCCCATTTTACAGACGAAGAAACGAAGGCCTGGAGAGATCAAACAGCTTGCCCAGGGTGAACCTGCTAATAACTGGTAAACCAAGTCTGTCTCATTCAGTCTAGACTGTTTCTCCCCAAAGTGATCAAATGGCAAACGTCACTCTTCCCAGGTAGATTAGGACTTTCCCCAAACCATTGCAAATGAGTTTAGTACAAGAAACACAAAAGCACGACTTCCCAGGCTGGAGTGCAGTAGCACAATTGCAGCTCAGTGCAGCCTCAGCTCCTGGGCTCAAGTGATTTTCCTGCCTCAGCCTCCTTGGATAGCTGGGACTACAAGGCACACACCAGCGTGCTTGGTTAATTTTTTAATTTTTTGTAGAGACAGGGGTCTCGTTTGGCCTGAAGGTTTCATATTCCTGGTTTCAAGCGATATGCTTGCCTCAGTCTCCCCAAATCCTGGGATTGCAGATGTGAGCCACCACACCCAGCCCAAGTCTTTTTCTTATAGGAAAAGTCATTCCTTCTAGACCGAACTTTCTTGTGGAAATCTGCCAACGACTATGAGGCACGAGGCCTTGAGAACTGAGAGGTGACCCACCCTAGAAGGATTCGGACATAGAAGCTGCTGTGGCCAGTGCAGGCAGTGACTGAGTGGCCTGGGTGAGGGTAAGGCTATTCTTCCCCACACTGCACTCTCCAGCTCCACCCCATCCTAGGCCAATGGAGAAGCCTGGAGTTAAAGGGACTTGGGAAAGCTGGTTTCCTTTCTGTATCTTCCACTCCCAATTCCCTCCCCTGCTGATGAAATTGAAGATGCCAGAGGTGGGTGTGAAATGGTAGCTTCTGGGTCAGAGGCTAACCTGAAAATCAGACTTCAGAAACCTGGGTGGAGGTCTGAACCACTGTAGGGATTCAAATGAGGCGCTCACAATCTCCAAATGCATTTTCTAACTGGGCAGTCAGATGCCCAGCATACCCTCCCTCCAATCCCCAGCACCCCACCCCCGCCATCAGCCACTACTGCCATCACATCACAGCTACCTGGGCACTTCTTAGCCTCTCCCTTCAGGTCAGAGCAATAAAAACCTTCCAGCTGTAGCTAAAGGCTATAAAAGCTCAGTCCTACCCATTGCCTTTCACTGTCCTGGCCACAGCCAAGGAAGTCTCTCTGCAGGGTTCTAGTGCAGCCACAAGAAGATGGCCAGTGGGCAGGAGGGTGGCCTGAGGCTAACTTTCAAGGACAAAGAGCTTGGACAGAAGATTAAATCCCTGATTCCTGATGGATCCAGCCACTAACATAGATTTTTCAGGAACAGAACACACTTGATAAAGTTCTCCTAAGGTTTAGGTGGGGAGGCACGGTGGCGAAGCCGACCCTATCAGCTTCCCTCTCTCTCAATCTACATCTGAGTGCCTAGCTTAGGCCTGCTAAGTACGGGCTACAAAGTCTTCCCATTTGTGAATGCTCGCTACCCCGGCCCCCACCTGCCTGCTTAAGTCCAATGTCAGTGACAACTCAGTGGCCCTGGGGCAATCAGCGGTCAAGCCTCACCCCCTGACCCCACCCACCTCTATCCGTCAAGCCTAACCCCCCACCCCTGCTAACTATGGCAATCTGGCTGGGTCCCTAACTGACTCCCCAAACTCTGCCACCTCTCCTCTAAAGCACCCTGTCTCTAAGGGGGAAGAAAGGCAGCTTCAGTAAGGGTCCTCCGGGCCCGGGGCTCCCCCAGCTATCTAATCTGCTTCACCCCTGCACTCCTCCAGGGACAGAACTTCACAGGGCCTCTCTTTAGCTGGGGGAAGGAGAAAGAACACTCCTTTTGAATACCTAAGACTCACCCACCCTCTTTTCCTCCAGCTTTCCTGCTCTGGGTCTCTGTTAGTCACTCACCATCCTTCCAGGCCCATTTCCTGATAAATCCCCAGGCCCATTTCCTGATAAATCCCCAGCACCCTGGGTGCAAGGCCCTTCTTGTTCCCTCCACAACACACACACACACACACACACACACACACACACACAACCCCCCCACACACCCCCACCCAGAGCGGGCTGGTCTCTAACTCCCTAACCCTAATCTGGGCCAAAATAGGGGGGTTGGCTCGCTTCTCTGCCAGGCAGAGTGAAGGCAGCACTTCTCCCAGAGGGAGGGGGCCTCAGCTGGGGTCTCTCTCCAGGATCCTCCTGCTGCAAGCGCCCCAGCCTTCCAGACCAGAGAGGAGACAGGGCTTCTCCCGGCTTGAGAGGGACCTGGGGCAATCAGCTCTCTCCAGAAAAGTGAAACAGAGGAAGAGGTGACAGAAGGACTCCAAAATGTCAGGGCTGGGAGGCTTCGCAGACCCCTCATTGCGCTGTACAGGGGTGAGAAACCAGGCCTATAGGAGGAAAGAGACTTGCTTGCTCTAGATCACACAGCGAGAACCCACAGTGAGCGCCCACAGGGAGAACACTTCGCCTGGGGCTTTCCCACGAGAGAGCACAGGGGAATGACTCCAAGAAAGGAGACCAGTCGTTAGTAGGAGTTCTGAAGGAGGGTCAGCACCTGGGGGGCTCTGGGAGCGCTGGAGAAGGGAGTGAGAAAGGGCAGCAGAGGGGTTCTTTGGGGAGAATGAAGGGGTGGGCGCTGGGGAGTGGGCAAAGAGTTGTAGAGAAGAGCCCGGCGTGACCTTGGGCCAGCCGCGTCTCCCTCGTGGGCCCGTCTTCCCTCTGCAGGCAAGAGGGGCAGGCAAGAGGGCGCCTGGGATCCCGGGGGGCTCAGGCTGGAAGGTGCCACCCCGGCGAGTGAGGGCGCCTCACCTTCTTGAAGTCCGCGGTGAAGGAGACAAGGGTGCCGTCGGGCTTGCGCAGCTCTAGGCTGATGCTGTCGGCGTCGCTGTCCGCCTGCAGGCTCTCCTCGGTCACCTGGCCGTCCGGCAGCCGCACG